>NC_064622.1:251160502-251467212 GCF_023898315.1 Schistocerca nitens
TTTAGAGCCCTCGCATCAGGATCAGGATAAATAAACACTAACGAAGCATGTAAAAGTAGAAGTAAGAAATCCAGTCATGTCTGCAAGTATATTTATTTGTTGTTACACAGGCTTATATTTCTTTGTCACCACCATCGTCTTTCACTTATTTCTTACTCAGAACTCAAAGTTATTACTAAATCACTTCCCAAGTCATATGCTGTTACTTCGTTGTTAAAATAACTACTCTGAAACGCCAGGGAAACTGGTGTATGCATGCATATTCAAATACGGAGTATGTAAACAGGCAGAATACGTCGCTGCGGTCTGCAACGCCTATATAAGAGAATAGATCTGCCGCAGAACGATTATTGTAGCTACAATGGCAGGTAATCAAGATTTAAGTGAGTTTGAACGTGGTGTTATAGACGGTGCACGAGCGATTGGACAAAGCATCTCCGAGGTGCCGATGAAGTGGGGATTTTCCCGTACGACCATTTCACGAGTGTACCGTAAATATCAGGAATCAGGTAAAACATCAAATCTTCGAGAGCGCTGTGGCCGTAAAAAGTTCCTTCAAGAAAGGAACCAACGATGACTGAAGAGGATCGTTGAGCGTGACAGACGGACAATTCTTCGGCAAATTGTTGCAGATTTCAATGCTGGGCCATCAACAAGTGTCAGCGTGCGAACCACTCAACTAAACATAATCGATATGGGCTTTCTGAGCAGAAGGCGCACTTATGTACCCTTGATGACTGCACGACACAAAGCTTTACGCCTCGCCTGGGTTCGTCAACACCGACATTGGACTGTTGATGGCTGGCAACATGTTGCCTAGTCGGACGAGTGTCGCTTCAAATTCTATCGAGCGGATGGACATGTACGGGTATGGAGACCACCTCAAGAATCAATGGACTCAGCATGTCAGGAGGCGACTGTTCAAGTCCTTGTAGGCTCTGTAATGGTCTGGGACGTGTTCAGTAGGAGTGATATGGGACTCCTGATACGTCAAGATACGACTCTGACAGATGAGACGTATATAAGCATCCCGTATGAACACTTGCATCTATTTATGTCCGTCGTGCATTCCGACGGACTTGGGCAATTCCAGCAGGAAAATGCCACACCCCACACGTCCGGAATTGCTACAGAATGGCTCCAGGAACATACTTCTGAGTTTAAACGCTTCTGTTGACCACCGAACTCCCCTGACATTATCATTATTGAGCATATCTGTGATGCCTTGTAGTTTGCTGTTCAGTTGAGATCGCCACCGTCTGGTGTTCTTGCGGATTTATGGCCAGCTCTGCAGGATTCATGGTGTCCATTCCCTCCGCCACTACTTCAAACATTAGTCGAGTTGATGCCACGTCGTGTTGCGGTAATTCTGTGAGCTCGTGGGGGGGGGGGGGGGGGGGGCACGATATTAGGCAGGTATACCAGTTTCTTTGGGTATTCAGTCTATCTTCTTCTTTCCGCTGCTAACACGATTATGAGAAACAGTTGCACACTCTTTAACTGAATAGATATTCCTTACATCGAATGATTTTGTACAATAGCACGTTAAAATTATGTTACGCTTGTGACTTTTAAGTGTTGTCTCTGCCCTCCCTCCCCCTTTCGAAGACATTGCCAGATGCAGCAAAAGCGGTGCAGATGGTCTGATATTTCCAATAGATTCATCTAAGCCGAACTCGACTTCGGCGTATGAGCCACGAAGTTTCAGTCACTCTGTAGGTTGATCTCCGCATGTGGTATTTCGTTGAGAAACGACACTCAAGGGCTAATGAGCCATTGTTTGCCGAGCACTGACCTAGGGGAAGGGTATCCGTTTGCACAATTACATACCCGTCTTTCGGGAAGAAATTTTCTCTTATTTGTATCATTTTCCTCTATCTTAATGGTACAAGCAGAGTTTCTTTACGTCTTCCGCAGTTTTGTAATACTAAAGAATTTGTAGACGGTTCGATACAATCTTCCAGTTGACAAACTGCCTATTGGCTTTTGTCTCGGGTTCTTCGGCCGACGTTCATCTAATGATTTTTCTGACGTTTCGCCAGCCCGAGTGGCTGGCATTGTCAAAGCTTCACCCTCCATTGCCGGTGGTGAACTGGAGCCGAGCTCGCGGGCGCAGACTATATGTACCTGGTGCGCCAACGTCCGAGGGCTTCTCCGCGGTCATTTCCGGTGCGGTTCTCCTCTTGCTACCTGCGACGGTCGTTCGCTGCAGTACGGGAAGCCAGGATCCGTTTACCTGAAGGCTTTCCTCTTTCTTGTTCAAACTGTTCGCGTGTTTGTGTATTTCTACAGCTTCTCTGAACAAGCGCGTGTGATAGTGGTTCTCTACAGCCAGAACTTCCGTGTCGTGAGCGAATACATACAACACGGAGAGACTTGGCAAGAACGGATCAGGAACTTCTGGACATTTTCTATCAACTAAGTAGCAGAATGCATCGAGACGACTGGGACAAGATCGACAGCATCACTCACAGGAGCATGCAGAACGAACTCGAGCGCTGCACCGAGCGACAGAAGAATGAAAGATGCCGGAAGCAGACCGACAAGGCGACTCCCGACATGTCACACACAGTGGTCAACCTCACTGAACGACAATTGACCGAAGAGGAAGTGTCTGTTCTTCAAAAAGGAGGGAATTTCGCTATCATCCCGAGAACCATACCTATGGAGGACATCATTGCCAACACCGAAGGAGCCATTCGTGCCCTTCCTTGTGAAAGGGCAGAGGAAATACGCACGGAAACAGCCAGGATACTGCGCCGAGCAAAACCGCCAGCTTGCAACCTGAAGAAAGAAGAGGAACAAACCATTAAGAACCTCAACGCCGACAAGAGTATTTTGGTACTGCCTGCCGATAAGGGGAATGCGACCGTCGTAATGAAGACCGAAGATTATGAGCGAAAGATCGGAGACCTATTAGATCCGACGACGTACCGAAAACTAAGCGCAGATCCGACGCAACGTATCACACGGAATACGAATCGATTGATCAAGGCGTCTTTTCTGCCGGCGGACATACAGAGAAACCTGCGCAACACAGAAGGCCTACCACCTCGGCTGTATGGATTACCCAAGATCCATAAGAACAACGTTCCACTGAGACCGATCGTTAGCGCTCCTGGATCACCGACATATAAACTGCAAAACACTTGGCCTCTCTGCTCCAACCACACGTGGGGAAGACCGACACATACATTAAGGACTCAGGACATTTCATTGAGAAGCTGAAGAAACTGAAACTTGCACCAAACGACATCCTGGTCAGCTTTGATGTTGTTTCGTTATTTACGTAAGTGCCACTCAGTGACGCTCTGGAGCACATCGGTTCCATTTTCCCGCTAGACATCAGAAAGCTCTTCCATGCATGTCTCACCACGAGCTATTTCACGTGGAATGGCGACTTCTACGAACGGCTGGAAGGAGTCGCCATGGGTAGTCCTCTCAGTCCAGTGGTGGCCAACTTCTTCATGGAACAATTCGAAGCACAGGCACTGGACTCGGCGACTTGCAAACCTAAGGTGTGGTACAGGTACGTCGATGATATTTTCGTGGTGTGGAGCCATAGTGAAGAACAGCTCGGTGACTTCCTAAGACACTTGAACAGCCTCCATGCCAACATAACATTTACCATGGAAGTAGAAAAGGACAAGAAACTGCCATTTCTAGATGTGCTGGTCACAAGGGACGGCGAAAACCTGGGACACAGCGTGTATCGAAAACCGACTCACACTGACCGATACCTGCACAAACCGTCAAACCACCACCCGAGCCAGAAAAGGGGCATGATTAGTACGCTCGTAACGAGAGCAGGATGAATATGTGAGCCGCAATACCTCAAACGAGAAATTCAACACCTGGAAACTGTCCTGAGGAGTAATGGGTACTCCACAAATTATATTAGAAGTGTAATTGAGCCAAACACTCGGCGAAGTAAGGAACCAGAAAAAGAAATGTCGGGTACGGCCTTTTTGCCATACATTCCCAGAGTGACGGACAGAATCGGCCGTATATTGCGCAAACATGGCGTAAAGACGATTTTCAAACCGACAAGGAAGATCAAAGAGTGTCTTAAATCGGCGAAGGAGAAAAAGACCCACTTGCAATGTCGGGAATATACCGCATAGCATGCACATGCGGAAACGTTTATGTCGGGATGACTGGACGATCCATTAATACCAGGATCAAGGAGCATAAGCGACATTGCAGGTTGGGGCAGGTGGAGAAATCGGCCGTGGCAGAACACGCACTGAATGAGACCGACCACGTAATAAAATTCGCCGACACAGAAGTTCTGGCTGTAGAGAACCACTATCACATGCGCTTGTTCAGAGAAGCTGTATAAATACAAAAAACACGCGAACAGTTTGAACAAGAAAGAGGAAAGCCTTCAGGTAAACGGATCCTGGCTTCCCGTACTGCAGCGAACGACCGTCGCAGGCAGCAAGAGGAGAACCGCACCGGAAATGACCGCGGAGAAGTCCTCGGACGTTGGTGCGCCAGGTACATATAGTCTGCGCCCGCGAGCTCGGCTCCAGTTCACCACCGGCAATGGAGGGTGAAGCTTTGACAATGCCAGCCACTCGTGCTGGCGAAACGTCAGAAAAATCATTAGATGAACGTCGGCCGAAGAACCCGAGACAGAAGCCAATAGGCAGTTTGTCAACAAGTGGCCACGAAAGCCTCAACAATTTTGAATCTTCCAGTTACTTATATTCAGTGCCAATTTCTCGCTTCACACATGTTTACAATACCCAATATTCTGAGTCACTTCTACGCCGTACCTTATCCATGGGTACACATGCAGGCGGCCTTCCCTCTATACCTTCTTCACTATTCTGAACTTTTATTCAGACGTTCCTTAGTCGACGTACTAGTTAACTCTTTATGCACAAGCCATAAAATATTTCTCAGTATTATACCTAAAATTGAAGCACGTACAAGCATTTTCTGAAAAAAAAGGGTTTTCAGTTTTTTTCTTTCATATGGTGAAGATTTTAATGGCACAACGACCAATGGCTGTTCTACTTCGTTAGTTTCACGTAATATTATCTGGCATTGATGACATACAGTGTGAGAAGTTGCCACATTTTGTTATGCCAGCATTCACTTTCGATTTCAGTGTCTGAAGTTACTGATTTCCCATCCCTTATAATTCATCCAGTACCGTTACAATGTCTTACTAGGCGTAGACTCCATGATCCTGTCTCACAGAAGAACAGACGGCGCGACTTCTAACCCTAGAGCAAGAAAGTGCGAACCCCGAGACATAAATAACAAGATGGGATAAAAATTTACCCAACATTTTTCTAAATTATTGTGAACGTTTTACAATATGACAAAGCAAATAATAATTTTAATATCAATGTATATTATTATATAATGGTTGTCATATATGGAAATATGAGATAGCACTTACCTGTTGTATTCTATTACCCTCTTTGTTATAACATTGCAAAACACGATAGGACAGACCATAAAGCGTTAGAATCATTGAAGGAGTTGTTTAGCATAATATCACAAATAATATGTAAATTGATAAAAAAATATAAAGCTAACAACATCGAAAAGATAGTTCCTCATGAAACAGGAAATACAGATTTTATAAGTTAATTTCAAAATTTGATCAAATTTTGAATATATCGAACATTGTCGAATAACTGTTATGGCTAGTGTGACAAATATTTTTCCGATGGTCATTGCACGCTGTTTTCGAACATTCAAAGAAACTTTTCGGGTCTTCTTTTCGACTGCAAAGAAAGCATCGTCCACTTTCTTTTCTTTTATTTTTTTGAGATCGTTTTGGGTTGTACTGTTGATCTTGGAATATCGCTCCTAAAACGTGTCAAAATCTGTTCCATTGTTATGCGAAACTATTTGTGAAAATTTTTTCTCGTGAGTCTGTATTTCATTCCTATTTGGCTGCTTGTGCCGCCATTCTCCTTATACAAGACATAGGCGTTTGTTCCTGAGGCATATAAAAGCCCATGTATGTATCGCGTAGGCCAGCGCCTGGTTTTTCGTACAGTGATCTTGTCTGTTATCATTGTAGAAAATCACTATGTTCGATTTTTTTGTCTTCTCATCTACTTCGTGTATCTCATGCATCGTTGGCGCAAGAATAACGTTTTAATTTTTCTTTGGAATCCATGACTCCAACATTCCTTTCTTTCTTGTAATTGAATACAGAGGAAGAAACTGGTCTATTCTTGGTTTGAAGGAGGGTTTCTAGGATTTATGGCTTGTTACTGCGTAAGGAGTCAACCATTGTCCACTTTTAGTCGGCCAGTTTGTCGGATACTTCACAAGAAACAAGCTAGTTGTCCATCGTAATGTCCCGGATGGTTCCATGTAAAGGGTCACGTAGTTTCATCACATAATGCAACGTTGGACGAATCGAAACACGTTTATCCTTAATCTCTTTTCCCAAATATGGCATGCCACCGTAAAAGTTATATGTCTTCGCAACCCATAATGAAATTATCTTTAGTCCATATTTGTCCGGCATGCTCGGCAGATAGATTCTGAATGGGCATCTGCCTCGAAAGCCAAGGAGTGTCTCGTCAGTGTTTAGAAGAGCAGAAGGAGTGTACAGTTCTTGACTATGCTTGACAAACATACACCAACAATCACGGAATGCAGTGAACTTGTCTGCGTTCTTCTTCGCGATCTAGCACATTGGCCATCAAATCTTCGATTTTTGATTAAAAAAGTCAAACCGGTTTATCGTCATAACTCTTCGGAAAAATCGGGATCCGTGTAGAACAGGCCACACATCAATACAACTGACATTCGCATTTTTAAGAGATCCACTCATAAAAAGTATACCAAATAATGCTTTTATTTCATTTTAAGAGACTGTATCTTCATTCTTCATTCTTACGACTTTCGTTTCTTACAACGATATCGGACACGTGTTGTTTAGATAAAGCTTATATATACACAGAGAAATACAGTCATACATATCAATTATTATATCATTGCATTATATCATTGCATTGGTACAAATATCTGCTATTACAAAAACATAATATATATATATATATATATATATATATATATATATATATATATATATATATGTGTTATAGAATTTTCACAAAAAGTCATTCAAAGTATATTATTTAAGGTGCCAATGATAACGTAGTTCATTTTTCTGTAATTCCTTGGTCTCCACTCAGCACTGCCAAGAAAACAGAAACAAGAGAACAGCAGCATCGAACTTCTGACACGAAATATTATTTCATACATCTTTCATATTGGAAGTGCCTTTAAATACTGTTTTGAATTTGTTACTGTTTCCCTTTGCAATGTATGTTTACATAGTATTTAAGTTTTTACATCAAGATATTGTTGAACCTGTAAGGGCAAATATTGATCTCATGACATTTTACTTTTCTTTTAAAATGAGACACACTTTCTATCATCTTTATACACTGCAGTAAACCGTTGAACAGTATGCGTCCAGCATTTACAGGTTCTGTGTGTGTTAATTTTAGCCTACTTCCTTGTATATATAATAATTTTTTTTCTTCTTGTATTATGTTCATGATATTCTCCGTTTAGCAATGCAGCGTACTTAGTTTTTAAATTAGGTAATTACACACACACACAACATATATATATATATATATATATATATATATATATATATATATATATGCTACTGTTAAAATTTTTAGTTCCCAGAATTTATTTCTGCATGATTCTCTAGGTGATACTTTTACGATGCATCGTACAGCTCTCTTTCGTAATACTAACACCCTTTGTGTGTACACATTTGCAGCATGTCCCCAAACCAGGATGCCGTATGAGAGGTGTAAATGGACTAGTCCATAGTAATTTGTTTGTAGAGTGTGTATATTTACTGACTTGGACATTTTCTCATCAGGAATGTGCTTGAACCTATTTTGCTGCAAATGTTATCGATGTGTTCCTCCCATGTCATACCACTGTTATACCTAGCTGTCTGTCTCCTTTAGTTCGAGATGTACAAGCCTGACAGTAATGTTGTCCAGGTGACTTTTTGTTTCCATGAATCTGCCTATATGTAGTTTTGTTTCCATTTATAAACAGATTGTTTTCTCTGAAATAAATGTTTCTACTTTTCATGTTGAGCGAAGCCTTCTCATGCAAGTCATCTGTTGCAGAACTAGTGCAACAAATGAACTGTCATCTGCACACATGATACTGACATGCAGGATGAAAAGTAGTGGACCAGGGGTGGATCCTTGAGGAACCCCTGTATTTCACATTTCCAAAATTTGAAGACACTTGTAATATTATTTCCAATATAACATTGCGGCAATGTGAATATTGCCCTTGAATTAGCAATTGTTTTGGTTTGTGTACGTAGCTATTAGTGAAACCATGTTATTAGTAAACAACAGTTCAAATAATTTCAGGGGAGACGTTTCGTTCGTTGCCTCGCCTAGTGCTCCAGGTACTTGTACCACAACATTCTTTGCTGGCGCCTTGGACGCTTTTTTATGGAAGGGGTGTGTGTGCCAACAATACCCATTTCTGCCATATAAGATTTTCCTTACTTGACGATCGCCTTGGTCCGATGAATCAACTTCAAATGGCGTTACATCGAATTTGTCATTCTCCTTGTCGTCTGTGATATGACTGTCTTCAGGTTCACTCACATGTTCGTCTTAATCACTGTAATATACGTTTTCAGCCTCCTGACGTTCAAATTCTCTTATTATTTCCTCTTGAATTCTTGATAAATTTCACGATTGACTTGTTAAAAGATGATGGAAAATAAAGCCTGAGAGACTATAGCCTCCTCAACGTGAATGGAAAGGTAAACAATGACTCCCGCTCGAGAAGCCTGTAGTACCAACATAGGATAAAAATTATATGGACTAGACTAATTTCTTACTCCACCTTGTTACTCTAGAGTTAATTACCAGTGGTAACTGAAGAGACTGAAACCACACGTCTATATTACTATGCGACTAACGCGGAACCCGGAGCCGATTACCAGTTCTGGGTTGCCTATCTATCAACTTAGGGGGAAGCAAAAAAATTATATTAAATTTTAATTAATTATTTACAGCATTTAAAAATTTAAAAAGGTGTCATAATATGCCCTTAAGCGGTCATGTCAGAAGTTAAACAGAATAAGACAAGTTAGAAATTGTCTCTCTGTCTTGAGGCACTGATGGGCTGAAAATACCTGGACTTTATTCATCCTGTATATGAGAGTGGGAGTACTTACCGGCTTCTAATAGATCACACATAATCTGAAGCCTTTACGAAATTTTTATCTCTGGCACCACACACAGAATTACGAAAAGAAATAAATTTATCGCTTACTACAGTTTCGCTGTTCATGCTTTAAAACTTCAGTATCAGACACGACGTTTTAATTAATTACTTCTGTCAACTGACTCTACTCGCAACCCAGTTTGAGAACAATATGCACATGAACCATTGAATTTACCTGCAAAATTATATCACTGTATGACACATGATTCAGTAGCTGTGCCGTTATAGACATTTAGATGCTTTAAAAACTTGCTTTTACTTGAAACACAGCGCAAATTACCCAGAATACATTCATCCAGTCTTACATAAAGAGAGCACTTAGTGACTTCCAACAAATTTTCCTCGTAATTTCAAACCTTTACTTAGCTTTTTTTTCATCCTTGCTTAACGGCAAGTAAATATTTAAACCACTTACTTACTCGTTGGCAACCTTATCACACGACTGAAGTTGTTTCATAGTTGGGAATTCGATTCTTGAAAGAATCGGGCTTTTACTGGCTGTTAAGTAGTACGAAAGTTGATTCGTAATAAGGACTTCCGGTACACAAGATAAGTTCGATAGACACATGAACACAATCAACAATACCTGAAGTTACATTTACTTTGTAATCACAAGGAAGAGACAACGTAGATGCAGTGAACACACAATAAGAGGTAATCTTAAAGCCAAGAGCGATGGTAATTAAGTGACAATCCACAACGAGTACTGGAGGAGGCCCATATAGCTACAAGAAAACATCATGGTTCTTCTATCAGACCTTGAGAGTCGACAAAAGAAAAAGTGATTTCGCATAGTAACAATGGTAAACGAAGGGTTTAAGGAGCACAGCTGATACGAGAGGTCTGTCTTAAAAGGTTCCATACATGAACTTTACATTCATTGTTTTAATCCTGCTACCTGAGTGACTGCTTGATTTAAACACCCTAAGACAAATATATTTTATTAAACAGAAAGATCTTCACAAATTGAGCAAGTCAATAACGCGTTGGTCCATCTCTGACACTTATGCAACCGGTTTTTCGGTTTGGCATTGATTGACAGAGATGTTGGATGCCCTCCTATGGGATTTCGAACCAAATTCTGTCCTAGTGGCGATTTAGATCGGCAGAATCCAGTGCTGGTAGCTGGACCCTACCCAGAATGCTCTGAACGTTCCCCGCAGAGGAGAGACCCGGCGATCTTGCTAGTCAAGCACGAAGACGAACAGTGGAAACACTCGCCATGTGTGGGGGCATTACCTTGCTGAAATATAAGTCCAGGATAGTTTGCCGTGAAGGGCAACAAATCGGGACGTAGAATATCGTGGACTCGCCGCTGGGCTGTAAGGTTACCACGGATGACAAACAAAGCTGTCCTTCTACGAAAAGAAGTGTCACGAAAGACCATCACTCCTAGTTATCGAGCTGTATGGCGGGCAACAGTCATACTGGTTCAAAATGGTTCAAATGGCTCTGAGCACTATGGGACTTAACAGCTATGGTCATCAGTCCCCTAGAACTTAGAACTACTTAAACCTAACTAACCTAAGGACAGCACACAACACCCAGCCATCACGAGGCAGAGAAAATCCCTGACCCCGCCGGGAATCGAACCCGGGAACCCGGGCGTGGGAAGCGAGAACGCTACCGCGCGACCACGAGATGCGGGCAGTCATACTGGTATCTCATCACGTCACAGTGCTTTGTAAAACAGTTCGTGCCAGGAACGGGGGATATAATTGTTACATCCCACTCTTGACAAAAACTGTAAAAGAGTTGGCGCCAGGAAGGCGGAGAAGGTTGCCTCGTGGCGGCAGTGTGCAGGAGGTCGAACGGTCAGGATTTGATAGTAGGCATCCAGAGCTGCCGTTAAATGACAAAACAGGGAATTAAGTACAATAAAGAGGATATATTTCAATATACGGAGAACAAAGGGCGAGCCTAGGGTCAGACGTTAGCAGGTGTGGGCCAGTCTAGGAGGTCAAACAATTAATTAAAATGGGCAACGGAGGGGAAGCGGTTCATGATGTTGACTTACGTTGGTGGCTCTGCCTTCCGAAAAGACGTCTGTTCTGCTCGAGGTCTGGATTACAAGAGAGAGAAGCAACTGTGTTTTGCACAGAAGACCACTCCAGAGTATACACACGTGATCGGTATCCCGCTCACGCTATTTGCTAAAACCAATGGCGTGAATTCGATAGTTGTTTCACCACAGGGCTCAGAGTGTCTCCTGTCAGCAGCTTTAACTGGACAGAACCGCCTCGGTTTTGAAAGGCAAGCGACATGTGCCACGTAGACAGGGCGTGAATTAATCTGGGGGAAAACTTGTAAAGATTCCACTGGGCCTCTGAAATAAAACTTTTTTAAACCAATTCCCTAAAATATTCCTTGACTGGCTGTCATCCTGCACAGCGTCTCCAGATATGTCTTCGTGCCTACCAAACCCTACCTAAACCACCGAGGTCTCTTGATCTCTATGCAATGGACAACTTTTTGGGCGTTATGGGCAGAGTCCTCCAACCAGCTCGGGATTTTACCGATCTAATTCGCAATTGAACAGAATTTGGAACGACATCCTTCAGGCGGACGTCCAACAACTTCGTCAGTCAGAATCATTGCCAAGCCGAATACTAGCTTGCATAAGGGCCATAGGTGGACTAACGCGTTACTAATTTTCCCTATTTGTGAAGCTTCTTGTCTGGAATATATCATCCAAGTCTTCTGAAACTGTACTCACTTGTTTTTCTGTACATGCACATCATATCTACCGGTCTCCGATCCACTCGAATAATTCCTTTGTGATGCGTCGCCATTTTTTTCTTAGAGTTTAGTTTGTTCCGAATTACGAGTGATTATACTTGCTTCACAATATTATTGAATTAACTGATGTCTGTAAATGTTTTGAAAATTTTATGGCTTTTGACATTTATTGTCTAGGCTGCTACGGTACAGACACTTTAAACGTCCTCAGAAAGCTTTTTTCTGCCACGCTCTCTTCGGTTATTCGTGTTGTCTTGTACATTATTCGTGACAAATTGTGAAACATTAAGTGACAGTGGCATCGTACCTGTATCTTCTTCACTAGAGTGACAACACTGCATTTATATTGCTACAACGGTATACACCTTTCACACATATCCGGTAGAAGACAAATTTTGTATCTACACTCCTGGAAATTGAAATAAGAACACCGTGAATTCATTGTCCCAGGAAGGGGAAACTTTATTGACACATTCCTGGGGTCAGATACATCACATGATCACACTGACAGAACCACAGGCACATAGACACAGGCAACAGAGCATGCACAATGTTGGCACTAGTACAGTGTATATCCACCTTTCGCAGCAATGCAGGCTGCTATTCTCCCATGGAGACGATCGTAGAGATGCTGGATGTAGTCCTGTGGAACGGCTTGCCATGCCATTTCCACCTGGCGCCTCAGTTGGACCAGCGTTCGTGCTGGACGTGCAGACCGCGTGAGACGACGCTTCATCCAGTCCCAAACATGCTCAATGGGGGACAGATCCGGAGATCTTGCTGGCCAGGGTAGTTGACTTACACCTTGTAGAGCACGTTGGGTGGCACGTGATACATGCGGACGTGCATTGTCCTGTTGGAACAGCAAGTTCCCTTGCCGGTCTAGGAATGGTAGAACGATGGGTTCGATGACGGTTTGGATGTACCGTGCACTATTCAGTGTCCTCTCGACGATCACCAGTGGTGTACGGCCAGTGTAGGAGATCACTCCCCACACCATGATGCCGGGTGTTGGCCCTGTGTGCCTCGGTCGTATGCAGTCCTGATTGTGGCGCTCACCTGCACGGCGCCAAACACGCATACGACCATCATTGGCACCAAGGCAGACGCGACTCTCATCGCTGAAGACGACACGTCTCCATTCGTCCCTCCATTCACGCCTGTCGCGACACCACTGGAGGCGGGCTGCACGATGTTGGGGCGTGAGCGGAAGACGGCCTAACGGTGTGCGGGACCGTAGCCCAGCTTCATGGAGACGGTTGCGAATGGTCCTCGCCGATACCCCAGGAGCAAGTGTCCCTAATTTGCTGGGAAGTGGCGGTGCGGTCCCCTACGGCACTGCGTAGGATCCTACGGTCTTGGCGTGCATCCGTGCGTCGCTGCGGTCCGGTCCCAGGTCGACGGGCACGTGCACCTTCCGCCGACCACTGGCGACAACATCGATGTACTGTGGAGACCTCACGCCCCACGTGTTGAGCAATTCGGCGGTACGTCCACCCGGCCTCCCGCATGCCCACTATACGCCCTCGCTCAAAGTCCGTCAACTGCACATACGGTTCACGTCCACGCTGTCGCGGCATGCTACTAGTGTTAAAGACTGCGATGGAGCTCCGTATGCCACGGCAAACTGGCTGACACTGACGGCGGCGGTGCACAAATGCTGCGCAGCTAGCGCCATTCGACGGCCAACACCGCGGTTCCTGGTGTGTCCGCTGTGCCGTGCGTGTTATCATTGCTTGTACAGCCCTCTCGCAGTGTCCGGAGCAAGTATGGTGGGTCTGACACACCGGTGTCAATGTGTTCTTTTTTCCATTTCCAGGAGTGTAGATTCTGTGTTTCTTTTCGGACATGTCCGTAAGAATAGATACTGCATATATATATAAGGCGAGGACAGCTAATAATTTCTTCAGTGACATGCAGCGAGTAATAACGGACGAGGGACACTGTATTAGCAGTGTGAGGATAAGTTTAGGATTTGTGTCCCCCGGGAGGCTTGCTAGGTTAGCTCGTGCAGTTGCGATGACTACTGTGGTGAGCGCATGTGCCTAGTAAGCAGGAAACTCTGGTTAGAATCCCAGAGTGGTATAAATTTTCAGCTTTCAGGACCCACTTGCAGACAGTGTTTGCAATTCCTTTGTATCGTAATTTAATATTTGATTGTCATCAATCTGATATAAAAATGCTAATAGGAAAACGTAGACCTTTTTCAGCCTCTTTCGTCCTCCTATCATCGAGCACAGCAACTAAATTTTAACGCGGATCTAGATCATTAGAATTTTGCACACCACTGTTTGTTGCAAATGGTAGGCCTCTAGTGTTTGAAAGATGTACTGGTATGTTGTGTCCAAGAAATTCGGCAGATGATATTACCCAACAAATCAGAGACAGAGCGCGGAGAAATAACTGTAATTCGCCTTTACAGCTCGTTGGGTACAAGATATTGTTGGCAGCTTTTCTAAACTGTCCACAAACAGTCATCATGCGTCTTGGAATCGATGGAAATAATGATGTCATAAGAATTTGGGTGCCCAGTATGCATGCAAAATGTGTGCTTTTTAGGATTTCTCTAAAGCAAGGCATAACACATAAGAGAAATATCATGTTTTAACCAGAAATTAAAGCCTTAATGTTTTACAAACGCAAAGCTGAATGATTCTGTAGTCATAGTCACTTCTTCATATAACAGTATTGATTTCAACCTTAGTAATTGAAAGAAGACAGAGATTACAAGAAACAAATTTTTGTTTCGAATATTTATAAAAGTTTAGTAGAAATAATTACAGACACACACGCGCACACTATACCTAAGCTGCCACTGCAGTGTATTCTGTCGCCGTTTCTATTTCCACCTTTTGCTCTTTCTTTCTTGTCACTATCTGTCACACTACTGGGTATGGTATAATCATAGCTGTCATTTATTCAGCAACTGTGAAATAATGTTTAACAAAATAGTATCTGCTGTTAGCTGTAGTGCTTATATTGCGCTTAACCGTGAACGTGAAGTCCCGTACTCCTCCACAGAACGTAGAGGAACGATGGGGGAGACCCACACCGCCGTACTAGGCAAGGTCCCAGTGGAGGTGATTTGCCATTGAATTCCTCCAGCCGTAACTGGGATGAATGACGTTGATGAAGACGACACAACAACACCCAGTCATCTCGAGGCTGGTGAAAATCTTTGATCCCGCCGGGAATCGAACCCGGATCCCGTGCTCGGGAAGCGAGAACGCTACCGCGAGACCACAAGTGGTGGACTTTTAGGGTTAACCAATTCTCGACAAATTAAGCTGTCACCTTCTGGAATTCTATGCTAGCTTATAGAATGGCTAAACAGAAGTGATTATATTTTGGAGAAATACTCAGTATGGTTATTCACTAACAACTCTGCTAATTCCTCATATTAACAACAGGTCACTGCACGTTTCTTGAAACATTTTTGCATGTTGTATTGATAGACAATACATTAGTACTTATTGTTGTAAAAAAAGACACGTGATAGTTAAATAACACAGATACAATTTGTAGCCTACAATACTAATGTTGGTGTTTAATATCAACAGTTACCAAAAACCGATAGTATTACATTTTCTGCCTGACATTTAAGTGAACATGTATTGTTTTGCATAAAATTTAAATCATTTATTATACATGCAATACTGATATATACATGCCGTATTTAACTTTCTTTGAGACTTACAGTTTCATCTTCGAAATCTGTGTACGTTGACATGAAAGTGTACACAGGTTGTAATAGTTATTTCATAGTGATGTCATATGCAAAGGAAATCAACAAAATTCGCAGGTGTGCTATACTTTCATTTCTGGAGCACATAGAATACGCTAGAGAAATTTAAATAGATCAGGACCACACTACAGCCATTTTCCAGTACAGCGCAACTAGTGACTAGACAGACGTAGTCCAGTTTATAGGAATCGTACTTGTTTTCTGAAATTTATCCCATATTTTGTGCAATTAGACTCTCCCATAAATCAGTTGGGGTGTAAGGTGAAAAAATTTCCGTGGATCGATATTTTGCAAGCGATCTTCGACCCTTTAAGATTGGCTTTAGCTAGTGAGCTTGTGTTGGATCGTTCCGAATTTCGATCACAAGTTTTTCTTTCTAACCAACACACATAATTCTTGAATAATTGCCGTGTCTCTCGAAGAGCATGAAGGACAAATGAAACCGAATACTTACGCTTCAATGTCCATGTCCATGTCCATTGATGAGAGCAGAGACTCAGTATATGCATTAGTGGTGTAAGTAGGCTGTTTAGGTTTTTATGTTCGTAGCGTCACGTAGCGCTCTGCATGAAACTCACTGACTGTGCTGTGTGCAGTCTGTGGCTGGTTGGCATTGTTGGAATATTCACTATTGTAGTGTTGGGCAGTTGGATGTGAACAGCGTGCAGCGTTGCGCAGTTGGAGGTGAACCGCCAGCAGTGGTGGATGTGGGGAAAGATATGGCAGAATTTTGAGGGCGGACGATCTGGACGTGTGTCCATCAGAAAGAGTAAATTTGAAATATTGGAATCATGAACTGATATAAATATGATGACATTTGAATATTATTAAGGTAAATACGTTTGTTCTCTTTTATTTAGCTGGCAGTATTGGCGCTCGCTGTATTGCAATAGTTTGAGTAACGGAGATTTTTGTGAGGTAAGTGATTCATGAAAGGTATAGGTTATTGTTAGTCAGGGCCATTTTTTGTAGGGATTATTGAAAGTCTGATTGCGTTGGGCTAAAAATATTGTGTGTCAGTTTAGTGTTGATCAGAATAAGTAAAGAGTGAAATGTGTGAATACGTTCAGTTCTGCTCAGCTGTTTGAAAATCGAATAACGTAAGGGGTTTATCAGCGCAGTAATTCATTAATTCTTCTAAGGGGACGTTTCAGTGGCACTGGCCATCATATTCGAGATGGAAAACGTAAATCTTAACAGGGGCATAAACTATTTCGGCTGAAAAGCGATAACTATGCCTCTTAGCAAGAGCTTTGTTATCACACTCACTATAATTGGAAAGTCAAGCATCCCAAGAAAGCTGATTCCCCCTGTTCTCGGGTACTTCGACCATTCATTATGCAGGGGACGTCTAGCGTTTTATACGGCAGCTTGTCAGGCAACGTCGAGAGTGTAAGGTGGCTAAACCTGATCCTGGTACCTGCGCAACTGAGGCTCTTGCAGTAGGGTACAGCGTGCCATGGGCAAAGGTTTTAACGATTATCTGCCCTACCAGGCATTTTATTTGGTTGCTCTCAAATAAGTCCACCGCCACTGGGGCCACGATTGGCCATTTAGGAGGATTGGGCATTTAGCACCCACTGGGGTCGCTGTTGGGCGTTTAGGAGGAATATTTTCGATGCTTGGCTCACTTAAGGTATTAGTGATCGATATTGCTCCAGCTGTTTTGTGTTGAGAATTTAGGTAATTGCGCTTCAATGGCGCTATATATCACGTTACTACCACCCCATATTATTACAGCAGAAATTTGCGGAACGAGTTAACCGAAAAATGAAATGTGTCCTGATCATTTTCCACCTACAATCTCACACTAAGTTGGATCAGTCAATCATTTGAATTCATTTTGTGTTTATACGACTGTGTGTGAAACTCACAGAACTACCCCGACCAATCTGATGTTCGCATTTCCTGTTCACTTACCTGTATCTAACCTATGTGACACTCCTAGAAGACAGTAATCCGAAGGTCATTAGGAAAAACTGGGAGGCGGCCAGGAACGATATTCGTCTTGGATACCAGAGGGAGGCTACCCAATACAACAGGGCAGATGTCCCATCTTGCAGGTTCATCACGTCGGTATTCTAAACCTCTCCTGGGTTCAGAGTAACTGCAGCAAGAAGACAAGAGCCAAAATGTATCCCCACTTCCTGGGGCCATACGATGTCGTCATGGTAAACACCTCAGTTACATTTCTGGTCAAGGACCGAGCCACCAAGAAACAAGTTAGAGCACACTTAAGTCAGATTAAAGTTGTGTCTGGTAAACAAGATGCTTCGACCCGTTGCCTTGGCACTCGGAACCCGCTGGATGCAGCAACGTAGTGCTTTGCCAGGATGAAGGCTCACGCATGAGCAACGGCAGTAAGGATGGTTGAGCGTCCACTGCTGTACAGCAGCTTGTGGGCGACATTTTTCTGACGACTCCGGTGTAACACCTGAGGAACTGGCTTGGAGTTTCAAGGCGGACGAGTTGACTGTCAAAGGAGCGGTCATGCGTGTGGAAGACCCTGTCTGCAGCCTGCTTGGGCACAGACGAATCACTGGCTGCTGCCTTCGATGGTTTAGATTAGATCAGATTAGATTAGTTTTTCGTTCCATAGGTCCGTGCTGAGGAGATCCTCGTGGATGTGGAACATGTCAATCTTTTAAAGCTTAAATAACAATACTAATAGTATGAGTATATACAATACATCATTTGTTTCTATTAAAAAAATCGTCACTGGAGTAGAAGGACTTAGCCACTAGTAAGTCTTTCAGGCTCCTTTTAAACTGATCTTTACTTGTAACAAAATTTTTTATGTTAGTTGGCAAATTATTGAAGATGAGGGTTCCTGAGTAGTGGACCCCTTTTTGAACTAGAGTAAGTGTTTTTAAGTCCTTGTGCAGATCATTTTTGTTCCTGGTATTGTATGTATGAACTGAGCTGTTTGTTAGAAAAAGAGATATATTATTTACGACAAATTTAATTAAGGAGTAAATATACTGAGAGGCAGTAGTTAGTTTACTCAGTTCCTTGAAGAGGTCCGTGAATTTACTCCACAAATAATACGCATTACACGCTTTTGGACTCTGAAACTTTTGTTTGACTTGAAGAGTTACCCCAAAATATTACACCATATGACATTATGGAATGAAAGTAGGCAAAGTATGCAAGATTTTTCATTTTTATGTCGCCTATGTTCGCTAACACTCGAATTGCAAATATAGATTTGTTAAGGCGTTTCTGTAGTTCTGTGGTGTGCTCCTACCAACTGAATTTATTATTAAACAGGCTATTGTGGCTGTTTTAATTTCATTCAAAAGCAACGTAAAAATTTGGTGAGCATACGCTGTAGAGCTACTGAGTGCCAGGGAAGGAAATTTTGGAACATGCCTGTGTCCTGCCTTAAGGTTCGACTTTCTTGGCTATCAAGACGCTTTGCGCTGTAACATTGTGCGGTCCTGACCTGTCCAGGGGCATTGGTTTTGCTCTGAGGTTGTAAAAAGCAAGTGTATCAATTTTTAAATGTTTATGCGTAACATTTGGCGAAGGGTTGGCTTGGCAGTACACATGTAGTCTGCTGGCGAACGGACATTCCCTGTAGTTAACCTGTGTTACTCGTTTTCACTTTGTGTATATAAGTACGTGAGACTGGCGGCTCTGACCGATGTACTGCTCACATTTACTATTGCTTGGATTCCGAGTGGTTCTAAGCCACTTCACGATTAACTGGTATTTATGGTTTGGCCGGTTGCCGTTTTGGGGTTACTCTTTGGTGTAGTATTTATTTTTTTGTTTCGTTTCACTGTCTGAAGGTTAAATATTTGATGTGCTTTCTGTATTTTAAATTCAGCTGCTTTGTGTTGGTGTTTAAAGACTATTGATGTGTTCCAGGCAGTCTCTTGCTGTTGTGGGTCTTGACATTGTAAGGAATTTAAAATATTAAATAACAGTGCAATGCCTTGTTTCCTGAAGTGTTCTGTTCTAGGACTGCTTTTTAAGTTTTGGTAACTCATCTGGAAAGTAGTTTGCCACCTGACGCAGATACCTAAATACTGATGTTCTTTGCTTCCTTAGTTTAATCTGACTGCTGTCACGGCCAGTTGCCAAAAGCTGTTTTTTAAATTTTGTTTATCTTTCTTGACGACTAGGTTAGTTATTAATTATAGCTATTTTATATTTGTACTGAAACACACTGGGCACCCTGAAGGCGCTTAGTTAGTTACTGTGTTTCTTTACTCTATTGCCTTTTAAGGCGGGTAATGGTTTCAGTATTTCTTTCGTATTTTATTGCTTGTGCACTCATTGTTCTAGTGTTTACCAGAACGGAAAACATAAAAGGGTGTAAATTGCTTCAATAAAGCAGTAAGCGTGCTAATACATTATGTTGCTTTCAATGTTGGCTCTTACTGTTAAGCATCTCAAATAGTATGAATTAATTTGTTCGAGTACCTTGCCAACCATCCCACCACGCAGCCCTTTCAGTATGTAGATATACATTTATTACACTTACATTTAAAAGAAAATCCTACTTAGTGTTCATTTGATAGGAAGTGCTATGATCTAGTAGGGTAAAGTACCATCTTTGAAATGTGAAAAGCGAGGAGGCGGAGGGTTAATAGCGGGGACTCACAGAAAGTGAGATCTGTTGAAATAGAATTCTTAGGCGTTTACGGGTTCGAGAGCAAGTCTTCTGGTCCAGACTGTATACCAATTAGGTTGCTTTCGGAGTATGCTGATGCATTAGCTCCATACTTAACAATCATATACAACCGTTCGCTCGACGGAAGATCCGTACCCAAAGACTGGAAAGTTGCACAGGTCACACCAGTATTCATGAAAGGTAATAGGAGTAATCCACTAAATTACAGGCCCATATCGTTAACGTCGATATGCAGTAGGATTTTAGAAGATACAGGGTGGTCCATTGATAGTGACCGCGCCAAATATCTCACGAAATAAGCATCAAACGAAAAAACTACAAAGAAAGAAACTCGTCTAGCTTGAAGGGTGAAACCAGATAGCGCTATGGTTGGCCCGCTAGATAGCACTGCCATAGGGCAAACGGAAATCAACTGCGTTTTAAAAAAAATAGGATCCCCCATTTTTTATTACATATTCGTGTAGTACGTAAAGAAATATGAATGTTTTAGTTGGACCACGTTTTCCGCTTTGTGATAGATGGCACTGTAACAGTCACAAACGTGTAAGTACGTGGTATCACGTAACATTCCGCAGTGCGGAGGGTACTTGCTTCGTGGTACACTACCCGTGTTAAAATGGACCGTTTACCAATAGCGGAAAAGGTAGATATCGTGTTGATGTATGGCTATTGTGATGAAAATGCCCAACGGGTGTGTGCTATGTATGCTGCTCGGTATCCTGGACGACATCATCCAAGTGTCCGGACCGTTCGCCGGATAGTTACGTCATTTAAGGACGACCTGCAACAAAAGATGACTCCCAAGTAGGTGTTTTAGCTGTCGCGGCTAATCCGCACATCAGCAGCAGACAAACTGCGCGGGAATCGGGAATCTCAAAAACGTCGGTGTTGAGAATGCTACATCAACATCGATTGCACCCGTACCATATTTCTGTGCACCAGAAATTGCATGGCGACGACTTTGAACGTCGTGTACATTTCTGCCACTGGCCACAAGAGAAATTACGGGACGGTGACAGATTTTTTGCACTCGTTCTATTTAGCGACGAAGCGTCATTCACAAACAGCGGTAACGTAAATCGGCATAATATGCACTATTGGGCGACAGAAAATCCTCGATGGCTGCGACCTTGGCGGGTGAATTAATGGTGCGGTATTATGGGAGGAAGGATAACTGGCCCCCATTTTATCGATGGCAATCTAAATGGTGCAATGTTTGCTGATTTCCTACGATGTTACTACAAGATGTTTCACTGCATGACAGAATGGCGATGTACTCCCAACATGATGGATGTCCGGCACATAGTTCGCGTGCGGTTGAAGCGGTATTGTATAGCATATTTCATCACAGATGGATTGGTCGTCGAAGCACCATAACACGGCCCGAACATTCACCGGATCTGACATCCCCGGATGTCTTTCTGTGGGGAAAGTTAAAGGATATTTGCTATCGTGATCTACCGACAACGCCTGACAACATGCGTCAGCGCATTGTCAACGCATGTGCGAACATTACGGAAGGCGAACTACTCGCTGTTGAGAGGAATGTTGTTACACGTATTGCCAAATGCATTGAGGTGGAAAGACACAATTTTGAGCATTTATTGCATTAATGTGGTATTTACAGTTAATCACGCTGTAACAGCATGCCTTCTCAGAAATTATAAGTTCACAAAGGTACACGTATCACATTGGAAACACCGAAATAAAATGTTCAAACGTACCTACGTTCTGTATTTTAATTTAAAAAACCTACCTGTTTCAAACTATTCGTCCAAAATTGTGAGCCATATGTTTGTGACTATTACAGCGCCATCTATCACAAAGCGAAAAAAGTGGTCCAACTAAAACATTCATATTTATTTACGTACTACACGAATATGTAATAAAAATGGGGATTCCTATTTAAAAAAACACAGTTGAGATCCGTTTGACCTACGGCAGCGCCATCTAGCGAGCCCATCATAGCGCCATCTGTTTTCCCCCTTCAAGTTAGACAGGTTTCGTCCTTTGTAGTTTTTTCGTTTGACGCTTATTTCGTGAAATATTTGGCTCTGTCACGATCAATGGACCACCCTATATATTGTGTTCGAACATTATGAATTAGCTCGAAGAAAACGGTCTATTGACACACAGTCAACATGGGGTTTAGAAAACATCGTTCCTGTGAAACACAACTAGCTCTTTATTAACATGAAGTGCTGACAGCTATTGACAAGGGATTTCAGATCGATACCGTACTTCTGGATTTCCGGAAGGCATTTGACACTGTACCACACAAGCGGCTCGTAGTGAAATTGTGTGCTTATGGAATATCGTCACAGTTATGTGACTGGATTTGTGATTTCGTATCAGAGAGGTCACAGTTCGTAGTAACTGGCGGAAAGTCATCGTGTAAAACAGAAGTGATTGATGGCGTTCCCCAAGATAGTGTTATAGGCCCTTTGGTGTTCCTTATCTACATAAACGATTTGGGAGACAATCTGAGCAGCCGTCTTCGGTTATCGACTAATAAAGCCACCAGAAGATCAAAACAAATTGCAAAACGTTTTAGAAGAAATATCGGAATGGTGCGATAAGTGGCAGTTTACCCTAAATAACGAAAAGTGTGAGGTCACCCACATGAGTGCTAAAAGCAACTCGTTAAACTTAGGTTACACGGTAAATCAGTCTAATTCAAAAGCCATAAATTCAACTAAATACCTAGGTATTACAATTACGAACAATTTAAATTGGAAGGAACACACAGAAAATGTTGTGGGGAAGGCTAACCAAAGACTTCATTTTATTGGCAGGACACTTAGAATATGTAACAGACCTACTAAGGAGACAGCCTACACTACACTTGTCCGTCCTCCTTTAGAATAGTACTGCGCGGTGTGGGATCCTCACCAGAAAGGACTGACGGAGTACGTGAAAAAAGTTCAAAGAAGGGCAGCACGTTTTGTATTATCCAGAAATATGGGAGAGAGTGTCACACAAATGATACCGGATTTGGGCTGGAAATCACTAAAAGAAAGGCGTTATTCGTTGAGGCGGAATCTTCTCACGAAATTCCAATCACCAACTTTCTCCTCCGAATGCGAAAATATTTTGTTGACACCGACCTACATAGGGAGGAACGATCACCACAATAAAATAAGGGAAATCAGAGCTCGTACGGAAAGATATAGGTGTTCATTCTGTCCGCGCGCTATACGAGATTGGAATAATAGATAATCGTGAAGGTGGTTCGTTGAACCCTCTGAAAGGCATTTAAATGTGATTTGCTGATTATCCATGTAGATGTAGATGTAGATGATAGTCACGGAATGAAAAGCTAATTTCAAGTGAAGACACAGACAGCAACGAGTGTATTGCAGACGTAAAAGGGGCGATCTTCAAAAGGAATTCGACCGATCTTCCCAAAAGTAACGAAGAATCTTCCAGAGACTCATCATGGTGCCAATGTCGGACGGGTAATTGCAATTACGGTCTTAGTTTTACGTGCACAAGCTATTCAAACACTGAGGAACCTGACGAAAACATAAGACAATTCGTGCAAAATGTTTGAGCACGCGGTGCAATAGCAGTAACTGTGTATATGGAACATAACAGCGGTGTGTTTTGACCGAGAGGACGAAGAGTTAGTGAACCATGGCGTCAGGGAATAATATAAAAGAAAGTGAGTGTTGAGCGATCATCGTTTTACGCAAAACGGAGTTCGAATGGTGGTTATTGTTTAGAATCACTTATTCTGAGGACCAAGATCTGGTTTAGATGCAAAGTGAAATTTTGAATAAATAGATGCCGCTCCAATTAAACGAACTATTGAGTGAGTATCCACGAAATCACAGAAAACTGTGAGTGCTTATAAAATAACCCCAAGAATCTCCACCACTATAATAGTGATTTCATACTGTCATGTCAAAAATTTGTTTCGAAGTGTCTATCTGAAGGTGAATACTTTTAATTTAATTTTTCATTGAGTGAGCCGAAGACGGGGTGCCGTGTTGTTAACCTCTAAACTCAGCGTAAACATCTACCAAGTTGATGGTCGGAGATCTTCTTTGGGTGTGGCCACTGCTTCAGCCTCAGGTGAGAAGGAAAAGTTGTACGACTCTGGGCAGCCATTTTCACAACAAACAGGTGAATTGTTTCTCTGAACTGAATAATACTGTATGGGCGGCATTTAAATATCTGTAAGAGCAACATACGCCGCGCGGGATTAGCCGTGCGGTCTACAGCGAAGCAGTCATGGACTGTGCGGCTGGTCCCGGCGGAGGTTCGAGTCCTCCCTCGGGCATGGGTGTGTGTGTTTGCCCTTAGGATAATTTAGGTTAAGTAGTGTGTAAGCTTAGGGACTGATGACCTTAGCAGTTAAGTCCCATAAGGTTTCACACACATTTTTTGAGCAACATACTTTCCGATAATGTCAGGTATGCCTCAAGTTAATAATAAAATCAAAAACTCTTCCTAATCTGCGGAAAAATTACCACTTTCCGTCGGATAATTCGCTTTATTGTATAAGACTCAAATAGGAAAACCTTGATCATTACCTGTTTCAGTCTGCTTGATAATATATTTTCTTTGGAGGTTAGTTCACTTGTGCCATTATGTTGGTATATTAATGAAAGACCACACTAAGCATATATTTGTACATAAAGAGTGATAGGAACCTAGACAAAACTACTTCTTATTACACTTACAACTAACTACGCACTGATTGTTTAGCAGAGTTTAGCAAGTTCACAACACATGAGACATTTATAGCTTCATGTAGGGAAATTTGCACTAGCAACATTAATACACAGTAACTCTCCCAAATCGAGACAGAAAGTAACCTACCTTACATACTTCGAAATGAACGACACTGTAATGGTATATTTGTGTCTGTTTCTGTATCTGTGATTGAATACATGTGAAAACGTAGGTCCACCATTTATTATCGTGTGGAGACGTGCGATTTAGACATACGTGAGTCCAGAGCAGATATTACTTCAATTCCGACTTATTATAGTGAAATAGTTGTGAAGAATTACTCTTGTGGTTGTTGGCTCGAAACAGTGATCGTTGGTACATCCTTCACATATGATGAAAATACAGTATACCAGTGATAGCTGGTTAGTAATCATATGTATATTTTAAACGTTTTATATTTTCAATTAGATGTTTATTTTATTCCAAAAACCATTAGCATTACTGCATTCCAATCATTTTAAAAACAGCCGTTTATATATGAAAGAAAAAGGTTCATGATTACTCGTTCCAGCTTCTTCTTAGTTTACCGCTCACATGGGCAAGTGCATCAGGTTTCTAATATTTCAGAGTGTCGCCGCTAATTTCTTTCTCATCCGTTTCCATCACTCACTCTTGTTTGCCATCACCATATCTGTAGTTGCCCGTCAACAGATATTATTTTTTGTTTGAGAATTTTTTCTTGCGCCGAACACCGGCGGATCCCAGGTTAAGAGGGTTGCCACTTCAATGACTCCAATCTTGGACTTTTTCTGTTAAGTATAAATTTCCAATAGAGACAATACCTAATTTACGAGCGCCTTCTGACATTACCGCAAAGTGGGATGAACAGATAGTTATGTGAATGGAGCCTAACATGATGTATGACATGAAACAAGGTAAGGAAGCAGGAAGGTTAGTGCCAACAAAATGAGCTGGTGTACGTTAATGGACAGTAGATGGGAGACGACATTCTGGGGAGTGATTTCCAAGTGAATGTAGAAGCCTTTCGTCATATAACTGGAATGTGTTGGTTCCAAAACTGCAATCATTCGTGACTAAGAGGAAAATAATTCACCATGCAGCTATCAATTATGATTGTTTTACATACCAAATGGTTCAAATGGCTCTGAGCACTATGGGACTTAACTGCTGAGGTCATCAGGCCCTAGAACGTAGAACTACTCAAACCTAACTAACCTAAGGACATCACAAACATCCATGCCCGAGGCAGGATTCGAACCTGCGACCGTAGCGTTTACACACCAGATAGGTGCTTTATAACTCCAGTTTTAAGGCTGCTGCAAAAGAGATAAAGTAACAACGTCAGTTATTACATCCAAACATTAAATTTCAAAAGTATATAGTAAATATTAAGACTGGTATATACATAAAATTATGTAACGGAAAGACAACTGGAAACGAGACATATAGAAAAAAGGAAGTATACTATTTATTGTTACGAACGTAATCATCGTGAGTGTTAATAAATGTATCCCCTGTGAGACAAGATGGAGAAATGTTTGCAGTTGGCTAAAGAACGATGACTGCACCCAGGCGTGCGCCTCTGCGTCCAACATAAATCAACGGCTACGAATGTATTTCTTTAGGGTTCCAAAAATATGGAAATCGTATGGGTAGTAATCGTGACTATAGGTGAGATGTTTAAGGGCTTCCCATCAAAACTTCTGCAGCGTACCCGAAACAACCTTGGGCTGACATTATCCTGTCCCAGAATGATGCCGTCCGTCAACATTGCTGAGCATTTGGACTTCTTGACGAGGTTCAATTTTTGCGAAGTGTTCACCAACCCCTGTGTGTTAATTTTGGCACCCTGTTCCAGAATGTCAATGAGCAGCAGACCGTCGCGGTCAAAGAAAAAGGTTATGATGATTTTCCCGAAGCTGACGCGCTTGTTCTTTCGAGTACACTGCAGAAGTTTCGCTAGAATGCCCTTACAAATCCTCCGTACTGTCCCTATCTCTCCACTACCTCTCCATATTTTGCAGCCCTCAAGAAAAACATTCGTGGCCGTCGATTTGCTTTGGACGAAAAGGTGCACGACTAGCTACAATCATGGTTTCGTAGGCAACTGCAAACGTTTTTCCATGACGGTATTGGCCGTCTTCTCTAACACTGGAATAAAAGTATTAACAGTTATGGGAGTTAATTTTGAAATAGTTAACTTACATTTCTCCATTGACCTTTGCAGTTATTTTGGGGTTGCACAGATGGTGTACATACACCATGTCACACCACTGTGTTATCTGCCATGTGCCCTCTATGAAAAAGACTAAAAGAAATTCCTTCGATTATTTAGCAGGTTGTCATTTTCAGTGCTCTTACTTCAGATGAAATAATAAAATACCATTAAAACTGTTTGTCTTATATGTTACTTGTCACTTTTAAAGGCTTCTTTGTGTAAAACGTACACTTTAGTGACTGGCAGCACACATCTACATATACATAGATACCCTGCAAGCCACCGTACGGTGCGTGGCAGAGGGTACCCTATACCACTACATGTTATTTCCTTTCCATTTCATCTCGCAAATAGACCGAGGGAGAAACGACCGACTATATGCCTCTGTATGAATCCTAATTTCTCGTATAATTTTCTTGGTCCTTACGCGCAATGTACACCGGTGTGTCAGACCCACCATACTTGCTCCGGACACTGCGAGAGGGCTGTACATGCAATGATCACACGCACGGCACAGCGGACACACCACGACCCGCGGTGTTGGCCGTCGAATGGCGCTAGCTGCGCAGCATTTGTGCACCGCCGCCGTCAGTGTCAGCCAGTTTGCCGTGGCATACGGAGCTCCATCGCAGTCTTTAACACTGGTAGCATGCCGCGACAGCGTGGACGTGAACCGTATGTGCAGTTGACGGACTTTGAGCGAGGGCGTATAGTGGGCATGCGGGAGGCCGGGTGGACAGGTCTCCACAGTACATCGATGTTGTCGCCAGTGGTCGGCGGAAGGTGCACGTGCCCGTCGACCTGGGACCGGACCGCAGCGACGCACGGATGCACGCCAAGACCGTAGGATCCTACGCAGTGCCGTAGGGGACCGCACCGCCACTTCCCAGCAAATTAGGGACACTGTTGCTCCTGGGGTATCGGCGAGGACCATTCGCAACCGTCTCCATGAAGCTGGGCTACGGTCCCGCACACCGTTAGGCCGTCTTCCGCTCACGCCCCAACATCGTGCAGCCCGCCTCCAGTGGTGTCGCGACAGGCGTGAATGGAGGGACGAATGGAGACGTGTCGTCTTCAGCGATGAGAGTCGCTTCTGCCTTGGTGCCAATGATGGTCGTATGCGTGTTTGGCGCCGTGCAGGTGAGCGCCACAATCAGGACTGCATACGACCGAGGCACACAGGGCCAACACCCGGCATCATGGTGTGGGGAGCGATCTCCTACACTAGCCGTACACCACTGGTGATCGTCGAGGGGACACTGAATAGTGCACGGTACATCCAAACCGTCATCGAACCCATCGTTCTACCATTCCTAGACCGGCAAGGGAACAAGCTGTTCCAACAGGACAATGCACGTCCGCATGTATCCCGTGCCACCCAACGTGCTCTAGAAGGTGTAAGTCAACTGCCCTGGCCAGCAAGATCTCCGGATCTGTCCCCCATTGAGCATGTTTGGGACTGGATGAAGCGTCGTCTCACGCGGTCTGCACGTCCAGCACGAACGCTGGTCCAACTGAGGCGCCAGGTGGAAATGGCATGGCAAGCCGTTCCACAGGACTACATCCAGCATCTCTACGATCGTCTCCATGGGAGAATAGCAGCCTGCATTGCTGCGAAAGGTGGATATACACTGTACTAGTGCCGACATTGTGCATGCTCTGTTGCCTGTGTCTATGTGCCTGTGGTTCTGTCAGTGTGATCATGTGATGTATCTGACCCCAGGAATGTGTCAATAAAGTTTCCCCTTCCTGGGACAATGAATTCACGGTGTTCTTATTTCAATTTCCAGGAGTGTATGTTGGCGGTAGTAGAATCGTTCGCAGGCTAGCTTCAAATGCCGGTTCTCTAAATTTTCTCAATAGTATAACCCGAAAAGAACGTCGCCTTCCCTCCAGGGATTTCCATTTAAGTTCCCGTAACATCTCCGTAACATTTACATGTTGTTAGATTCTACCAGTAACAAATCTAGCAGCCTGCTTCCATGTCTTCCGACCTGATACGGATCCCAAACACTCGAGCAGTATTCAACACCTGAGCAGTACAAACGCATCAGAGTCCTATACGCTGTCTTCTTTACATGTGAACGGCTCCTTCTTAAAATTCTATCGGTAAGTCGAAGTAGACCATTCGCCTTCCGCACCACAGTTCTCACATGCTCGTTCCACACCATACCGCTTTGCAACGTTACGCCCAGATGTTTAAATGACTTGGCTGCGTCAAGCAGGACACTAGTAACACTGTATCCGAACATAGCAGGTCTGAGCTTCCTACTGACAAGGGAACCTCCCCTTCGCAACCCCCTCAGATTTAGTTATACGTTGGCACAGTGGATAGGCCTTGAAAAACTGAACACAGATCAATCGAGAAAACAGGAAGAAGTTGTGTGGAACTTTAAAAAAATAAGCAAAATATACGAACTGAGTAGTACATGTGGAAGATAGACAACATGAAGGAAAGTATGAGCTTAGGGGCGCCGTGGTCGCGTGGTTAGCGTGAGCAGCTGCGGAACGAGATGTCCTTGGTTCAAGTCGTCCTTCGAGTGAAAAGTTTAATTTTTTTATTTTCAGACAATTATCAAAGTTCAGTCACTTACACATAATCAACTTCGCTCTCCAAAATTCCAGGACATGTACAGATTTGCTCGGACATATGCAGGATTTGACGATCTATGCACGGAAAAATATGAAAACGTTAAAAACATATGTTTTGACAGAGCACAGGGAAAACTGTGCGACTGTGAAACTGTTGCATTCATTTGCTGCAGTATATGTGACAAACTCTTATGTTGTCGTCACTTTTTTGGGAGTGATTATCACATCTACAAGAAAACCTGAATCGGGCAAGGCAGAAGATTCTTTTTACCCATTCGCCAAGTGTACAAGTTAGGTGCGTCGACAACATATTCCTGTCATGTGACGCACATGCCGTCACCAGTGTCGTATAGAATATATCAGAAATGTTTTCCTGTGGAGGAATCGGTTGACCTATGGCCTTGCGATCAAATGTTCTCGGTTCCCATTGGAGAGGCACGTCCTTTCGTCTACTAATCGCACGGTTTTGCGGTGCAGTCGCAAAACACAGAAACTAAACTTATTACAGTGAACAGAGACGTCAATGAACGAACGGACAGATCATAAGTTTGCGAAAATAAAGAAAGTAAAAATTTTCACTCGAGGGAAGACTTGAACCAAGGACCTCTCGTTCCGCAACTGATCACGCTAACCACGGGACCACAGCGCTACTACGTCCAGACATGCTGCGTTCTGTTATCTAGGAACTCTTCAATCCAATCACACAATTGGTCTGATAGTCCATATGCTCTTACTTTGTTCATTAAACGACTGTGGGGAACTGTATTAAACGCCTTGCGGAAGTCAAGAAACACGGAATCTACCTGGGAACCCGTGTCTATGGCCCTATTGAGACTCGTGGAGGAATAGCGCGAGCTGGGTTTCACTCAATCGTCTTTCTCGAAACCCATGCTGATTCCTACAGATTAGATTTCTAGTCTCCAGAAAAGTCCTTATATTCGAACATAATAGGTGTTGCAAAATTCTACAACTGATCGACGCTAGAGATATAGGTCTATAGTTCTGCACATCTGCTCAACGTCGCTTGTTGAAAACGAGGATGGCCTGTGTCCATTTCCAAGATTGGTGTAGGATGTTTGTTTTTAGTCCGATCGAGCACGAAAGTTACTTATCTGGAAAGGCCTTCTGTCCCCCCTTATTGGACGTCGACTTCCGGTATTGGCGTATCCGTTGGAGATGAACAGCAATCAGCTTGACTGTTTTAACCAGACACCTGCTGCAGAGTCCCACACGCAGCAACGAACGCTGAATGGTCGTTGAGGTTACGTTACTGGTAGGCCCTTGATTCATACGGGCGGTCAGTTGTTCAACAGTTACACCTTTATTAGCCCTATACATTTCTACAGACGTCGTTCACCCCTGTCATCTATGGCCCGTCCTACACTATAGTCGCGTCCGCGCCGGCTTTGAATAGTGCCATTTTACCATGCATGGTATACCTTAACCACGGCGTCACGTTAACAGTTTACAGACTTCCGTTTCGGATATGATTCCTATCTTTGCCCGAAAGCCAACGATCATGAGGTTTTAGGCGTCTGATATAACCCCCCGTTCCCACAATACAACAAAGACCACACTGTCCCGCCAATCTAACCTCCCCCCCCCCCCCCGCCCACCATTGCTAGTGCTGCCACTTGTTACTGTTATTGTGACAGTACCGTGTACTGGTGGCCGAGCGGTTCTAGGCGCTTCAGTCTGGAACCGCGCGACCGTTACAGTCGCAGGTTCGAATCCTGCCTCGGGCATGGATGTGTGTGATGTCCATAGATTAGTTAGGTTTAAGTAGTTCTAAGTTCTAGGGGACTGATGACATGAGATGTTAAGTCCCATGTGCTCAGAACCATTTGAACCATTTGTACCGTGTATTTTGTTGTAAATTTAGCCGGTATCATGGTTACCTAATTTGCATGCGATCACACATTCGTCCATCGCTATTGGTTTACTATACAATCAAATGCAGCGCAAAGTAGGCTCCCCCAGAAGCTTGTATGTAGTAGTACATGGGATGTCATTAGTGTCGTGGGTAATGTGACTTCTCTAGCGGCACATTATGCGCCATGTCTACGCCATTATCCAAGTGAGACCAGCTCGAAGAACTCAGCTTGCCGCAACGGCCTTGGCCGGGACTCATTTTAGCGCCCGCGAGAGGGTCACTGCGGCCAAGGCCGGCTGATGCGCACCGCCGTCTGCCGACCTTGACACGGCTGCCGTGGTGGGGGCGGCGGACGCCTCTGTCCGGGCCACGTGGCTTCTGAACGGACGGGGCGCTGCGGGAGCCTGTCCTCTGAGCTCACCTTTGGAACCCAATACAGCCTGAAATATCGCTGAGGTTAATGTATTTCATTAGTTCTGCAAGGATCGCAGGAGAGCTTCTGTAAAGTTTGGAAGGTAGGAGACGGGATACTGGCAGAAGTAAAGCTGTGAGGAGGGGGCGTTAGTCGTGCTTGGGTAGCTCAGTTGGTAGAGCACTAGCCCTCGAAAGGCAAAGGTCCCGAGTTCGAGTCTCGGTCCGGCACACAGTTTAAATCTGCCAGGAAGTTTCAACATGCAGTTTGCCTTAAAATACGCGGGAACTCTTTGTGTTTGCATGACAGGGATGACACAGACGACAGAACGCTAGCGATCCTGCTGAGACTGAGGACTTATTTTGATGCTAGAAATGGCGTCCTTTTCGTTGAAATAATACCGAGTAATCGCTCTTTTTTTCTCTACTGGCTTGATGTCACACAGGTGGAAAACACCGCCGGTGGAGTGAGACGTGTGGCGTTTGCGTCATGAATGAGGAGACTGCGTAATCACCCCATAAAGCTTAACGTCGTATGACAGTGCCCAGAAACGCAGTCGCTTACCACCCTGTCTGACAACGTGGTAATGCGACTGGATGCAGTTGTTTATGAGGGTCGCCGATTAAATTTGGAAGATGTACGTTCCGTAATAGAATTCTCCGTCGAATCCTGCGTGGTGACCTGAAAATGCTGGAAATGTCCACGTAGCTGTCGTGAAGACTAGCGGAGGACTTGAGGGCTGTACTTGTGCGTATCACACGTGGTGTCGAGACGAACGGTACAAGAACTGTGACGCTAGCTGAGACATAGTTTCCGTTTTTCGTTTATGATTCCAGAAACAAACCACGTGGCAGTTCAGTGAAATCATGCAGGCTGGCCATCACCACAGCGAATTATTTCACCTCGGCTATTAGCCTTTTTTTTTTTTTTTTTTTGACGATAGAACCATGCGGTGATGGCATATCTTCTAGTCATGCTTCTTATCTTCTAGTCATGTTACAACTGCATGAGCAATTTTCCAGTAGTCAAAACAGACCTATAAAACTTCGTTCGTAAGAGCCACTCAGTCATGATGTCGACGTTATGAGAAGATTAGATTAGATTAAGGTTTCGTTCCATAGACCCAAAAAAATGAGATGATTCTGGAACAAGTCAGAGAGTACAAGATAGACAAAATAAAACAGTTGAATATAATAGTCACTACCCTCTTCAATTCTCAGGAGATTGTCAAAGTAGGTGAATACATTACAGTAAAATGTAACTGCTGATGTTTACAGAATTAATACATTGTCGGAATGAAATACGGTTATTCACTTTCAATACACTTATCATGCACAAGTTCTAATCTTGACTATTGCGACCAAATGCTATCAAAACTGAAATCTAACAGACATGTTTACTAAAAAATGATTAAAATGGCTCTAAGCACTGTGGGACTTAACATCTGAGGTCATCAGTCCCCTAGAACTTAGAAGTACTTAAACCTAACTAACCTAAGGACATCAGATACATCCATGCCCGAGGCAGGATTCGAACCTGTGACCGCAGCAGTCACGCGGTTCCGGACTGAAGCGCCTAGAACCGCTCGGCCACCGCGGCCGGCCATGTTTACTAAAGCTGGTGTAACTGTCCCATTTAAGATATTCATGTATAGTGTAGAAGGAGTTTCCTATCAAACACGGTTTAAACTGTGTGTTATTTGAAACCAAGTTTCTAATGGCTGCTGGCAATTTACTGAAAATGTGTCACCCCGAATATTGGACCCCTTTTGGACCAAGGTAAGTGATTTTAGTATTCCTAGTATTGCCACAATGTATTACTAGCAACAAATTTCATTAAGGAATAATTTTACTGAGAAGCATTGGTTGGAATACGAAGTTCCTTGAACAGGTTTTTACATTATGTTCTTGAATTTACATCACAAATGAGTCATATTACAGGCTCCAAAAGTGTAAAGACTGCGGGGAGATTACGTCTATGAATCACAGAAAGATCAAATTAATTTTTTGTGACTGTTTGGGAAAGAAATGAAATCGAAGGCAACTGGAACACACTATGACAATTATTTCCCTGATAGATAAAAGTTAAGGAACATTCAGCTTGATTCTCAATAGTATTGTCAAGCAACTGCCAAATCCAATGAACACCAAATGTTTAGACCTCATGTTTATCATTCAAAGCCTGCAAATTTACTGTGGTATGAACAAGAACGGTATAATCACTAAAATAAACTCTCGTTTTGGAAATACAGTAAGTGCTTTTCTATGAAAGTCGACAGCCATTCATATTCATTTCCAGATATGTTTCAGTGGGACATAACTGCCCATTACAGCCGATAATGTCATTGTTTTAACCGTTACGAAACTTCCACTGTATCCCAAGGCTTGGATTGTAAATTTCTTCTGATGGGCTCCAAGAGAAGCGTGTCTCTCAGATATGGCACATTTCAGAAGTGGACTCATAGGGACTGTTCGCTACACTACGTCATAATCCATCACTCCACTGAAGTTCCGTACAGGGTGTCAGGAAATTACCGTTACAAATTTCTCGGACTTGTACATTGAAGGGAGTACATAATATTTTGAATAGAACCCGTATCCGGAAACGTACGGTACCCGCGCAACAACTATTGCGAAAACGAGCTGGTAACGCGACCACTTTCCAAGTAGTTGATCAGCTGTGACCCAGTACAGGACTTGCTTTACAGTTCCACTCATTAATAGTCAAAGGAACTGCTGGTGTAGTCGTTGAAGGATTCTCTTCAACGTGATGGAGTATGTCCTCTTCCTACTCTGATGTGTGGCGTCTTCTTGGAGAACCGCAGTCACACCTATTGGTGAAGGGATACCTTTTCTCGAAGCCGTTGCGTTCTCGTGGCGTCTCGATAAAGGCGACGAGCATCCCTTTCGTGACGCTGATATTAGCCATTCATAAAGATCATGTCGGTGTATTCTGCAGCTGTGTGTTCAACCTTGTCGCTCTAACATTCACGTGAATGAGGCAAGAACCAGTTCAGAAAGATAGGGTAGACGTCAAATGACATCAGCCGATCCTACGTAACCATCCCCCACCATATCTAGCGAAGATGTTTTCAAACGGCTGTAGCAGGTAAATTTCCGAGCATAGGTTCCTATTCAAAATATTATGAAATCACTCCCGTCTACAAGACCTAGAAGTTTGCACTGGGGATTTCCGAACCACCTCTTCATTAATTCACCTGCTTTACAAAAGATTCATCAGTAAAAGCTCTATCCAAAATTGCTGCGTTTTCCAAGTTTCCACTGAACTGTGTTTTTCATGCATTTTAAGCTCAGCAACAAATTTCGTGACAGTGAAATTATAAAGCCGACAACACTGCAGTTTATTCAGTTTGAAGAGGACCCGCCGCAAAGAGAGACAAAACGTCGCTAAGTTCGCTTAGTATCTTCTGACGACGCGGCCTAACACTCAGAAGATAGTTATTCAGGTTATAAGTATAGTGGAGCCAAAATATTCCCTTAAAACTTGGCTCTTACTTCCATCAAGCTAACGACTGTGCCATGACTGGCATTGTCCCAACTAGTAACCTAAGTTTTCAGTATTTCTGCCGTATGGTCTTGAACCTAATCGATAGCGCGCAGGCGGTTTACCTGCGGGGTAGCGAGTAGGAAACGCAGAGAGCACAGAGGGCGAACGAATAGGTCGCTACTATACAGGGGGCTGTTGTGCATCTAGCTTCGTGAATGCACTGGCGGCAGCTGGTCTGGCGAGCTGTATCAAGTGTGAGGTGACAAAACTCATGGGGTACCTCCTAGCATCGTTTCGGACCACCTCCTGCCTTGTGTAGTGCAACAACTCTACGTGGCGAGGACTGCACAAGTCGCTGGAAGTCCCTTGCAGAAATATTTAGACATGTCTTCACAGCCGTCCATAACTGCGAAAGAGTTGCCTGTCAAAAACTTTGTGCACGTACTGATCTCTATACTATTTGTGTGGCAAATTCATTACCTCGAATTGTCCAGAATGTTCTTAAAACCAATCGCTAGCAATTGTGGCCCAGTGACATGGCGTTCGTTTGCGAACACGAATTACATGAATGGCTACTAATGATCTCCAACTAGCTGAAATTAACCAGTTCCAGTCAGCGATCGGCTCAGTTGGACTAGAGCATTCAGTCCATTCTGTATAAACAAAGGCCACACCACTATGGAGTCACCAGCAGCTTGCACACTACCTTGTTGACAACTTGGGTCCATGGCCTCGTCCTTTCTGTACCACACTCGAACCCTACCACCAGCTCTTGCCAACCGAAGTCGGAACTCGTCTGACCAGTTCACGATTTACCAGCCGTCTAGGATCCAACAGATAAGGTCACGACTCCTTGAGAGTCGCTGCAGGCGATGACGTGCTGTTAGCAAAGGCTCTCGCATCTATCGTCTGCTGCTAAAGCATTAAAGCCAAATTTCACCGCACTGTGCCAACGATACCTTCGTCGTACGCCCCACATTGATTTCTACGGTTATTTCACGCAGCGTTGCTTTTGTTAGCCCTGACAACTGTATACAACAGCCGCATCTCTCTGTTGTTAAGTGAAGGCCGTCGCACACTACATTCTCCGTGGTGAGGGGTAATGCCTAAAATTTGGTATTGTCGGAACATTTTTTTACGATTTGGTAGGTGAAATGTCCAACGCATTTAGCTCCAATAACTCTTCCGAATTCAAAACATGTTATTTTCTGTCATGCGGCCATAATTACGTGGGAAACCTCTTCATATGAATATCCTGAGTAGAGATGACAGCTCCACCAATGCGCTGTCCTGTTATAACGTTTGTACGCGATACATTCGCCATCTGTGTACGTCCATAGCGCTATCCAACGTTCTTTCTCACCTCAGTGCATCCTGGTGACGGTACCCTAGTAGGTCTGTGATACGAAAGAGTGTGCGTATGTGGTGTGTGTAGCCAGCCAAGTTTGGTTAAGCTCACAGTGTTAACAGGTACTGATATACACTCCTGGAAATTGAAATAAGAACACCGTGAATTCATTGTCCCAGGAAGGGGAAACTTTATTGATACATTCCTGGGGTCAGATACAACACATGATCACACTGACAGAACCACAGGCACATAGACACAGGCAACAGAGCATGCACAATTTCGGCACTAGTACAGTGTATATCCACCTTTCGCAGCAATGCAGGCTGCTATTCTCCCATGGAGACGATCGTACAGATGCTGGATGTAGTCCTGTGGAACGGCTTGCCATGCCATTTCCACCTGGCGCCTCAGTTGGACCAGCGTTCGGGCTGGACGTGCAGACCGCGTGAGACGACGCTTCATCCACTCCCAAACGTGCTCAATGGGGGACAGATCCGGAGATCTTGCTGGCCAGGGTAGTTGACTTACACCTTCTAGAGCACGTTGGGTGGCACGGGATACATGCGGACGTGCATTGTCCTGTTGGAACAGCAAGTTCCCTTGCCGGTCTAGGAATGGTAGAACGATGGGTTCGATGACGGTTTGGATGTACCGTGCACTATTCAGTGTCCCCTCGACGATCACCAGTGGTGTACGGCCAGTGTAGGAGATCGCTCCCCACACCATGATGCCGGGTGTTGGCCCTGTGTGCCTCGGTCGTATGCAGTCCTGATTGTGGCGCTCACCTGCACGGCGCCAAACACACATACGACCATCATTGGCACCAAGGCAGAAGCGACTCTCATCGCTGAAGACGACACGTCTCCATTCGTCCTTCCATTCACGCCTGTCGCGACACCACTGGAGGCGGGCTGCACGATGTTGGGGCGTGAGCGGAAGACGGCCTAACGGTGTGCGGGACCGTAGCCCAGCTTCATGGAGACGGTTGCGAATGGTCCTCGCCGATACCCCAGGAGCAACAGTGTCCCTAATTTGCTGGGAAGTGGCGGTGCGGTCCCCTACGGCACTGCGTAGGATCCTACGGTCTTGGCGTGCATCCGTGCGTCGCTGCGGTCCGGTCCCAGGTCGACGGGCACGTGCACCTTCCGCCGACCACTGGCGACAACATCGATGTACTGTGGAGACCTCACGCCCCACGTGTTGAGCAATTCGGCGGTACGTCCACCCGGCCTCCCGCATGCCCACTATACGCCCTCGCTCAAAGTCCGTCAACTGCACATACGGTTCACGTCCACGCTGTCGCGGCATGCTACCAGTGTTAAAGACTGCGATGAAGCTCCGTATGCCACGGCAAACTGGCTGACACTGACGGCGGCGGTGCACAAATGCTGCGCAGCTAGCGCCATTCGACGGCCAACACCGCGGTTCCTGGTGTGTCCGCTGTGCCGTGCGTGTGATCATTGCTTGTACAGCCCTCTCGCAGTGTCCGGAGCAAGTATGGTGGGTCTGACACACCGGTGTCAATGTGTTCTTTTTTCCATTTCCAGGAGTGTATTTGGTGAGCTCCTTCATGGAGTCCACCGGCAGACTGTTTTACTGTTTTTGAAGCACACGGAGTGTTTCTGTTGACTTTGACATTTCTGCCTGGTATTTCCTGAATCGAAGTTTGGCTCACGTTGCTGACACTGTTACTTACTTGTGTACTGATATATTCACGAGGCCACTTTTGTAGTGAACAAGATAAATACGGGTCTTGTTAATAAGAAAAGTGATTGCCGGATATTAATTATATTTCGGCACAGGTTTGATTCACTTGTACACATATTACCTGAGTGAACTGATGTGCTAAATCCCTTTCACATTTAGGAGGAGGGCTACGCTCGTCCGGCGTACAGTGATCAGGGCAAGCTAACAATTTTTTTATCATTACATTAAGCTAAAAGTACTGTACCACTTAGAATGGTATTTTGCTCACATTGGTTGGACGTGTTGGTAAGATTTTGTTATGATTACCTTAATAGTCATTAAGCAACTTCAATTGCTATGTTGTCTTAACTGTCGTACTGAAGGGAATTACAGACAAAACTTTTTTCTACTGATCATGATTTCACTTTGAATATTGGCCGATTTTTGAAGTTAAAGTTTTCCCGTTACGTGTTACTTACCTGGCGTACACTGTTTCCTGAATTAAGTGCTGGCGAGCCTGTCAGAATAACTAAAGGATATATTGGCTGATACGTCCCAATTACGTGTTACGTGCTGGTCTGTTTCAAAGAACTAAAGAATAACAGTTTCTCAAGAAAGTGGAATAACTGCAGGATAGTTCGGCTGTTGTTTTTAATTAAGTGTTACGTGTGAGCCTATTTTAAGTAACTTCAAGCATAAGTTTTTTTTCTGATTTAAATGCTGCTGGCAAACCTCTTTCAATAACTGAGAGGCATATTGGCTAATGCTGTCTTAATGGAATGGTACTCGCTAAGCTGTTGAATAGCTAGGAATTACTGTTTTTTTAACTGAGAGTCATCTACTTATTGAAATAACTGCAGGGCTAATGCTTCTGAAATAATAACTATTGTCATTGGAACATTAGCTGATTATTACGTTAGTACCTAGTCATCATGAGCTGGAGTACATTGCCAACTGAATTTTATTCTGTTGAATTCTGGTCATTTTAAGTTTTCTTAAAGATTTCAATAAATGCAGTTGTGCAAAATATGGAACTCCAGCTCAGTCAATCGCTCAACATTTGGTCATAGAGCCCCAGTAGCCTGCTACGATCTGGAAATTTAGATTAAGCTACACCTAGTGCCTATTAGTAAATCATAGCTAATTTACTGCGGCAAAACAGCGACATAAGTTAAAAGTACAGTTATAATAATACACAACGTTAGAAATTTTACATATTGTGGTTTGCATATTAATGTACTAACCGTACCCGTTTCGTGCAGCGTTCTATTTGGTAACGTTTGCATATTCACTGACAGTTTACCTTCATCCATTTCATTTGATTAATGATACAATGTGTTAAGGTAAATAAGGTGGTGGAAACCATGGACTGGCATTCAGGTGATCAAGTGTCTCATCTCGAAGTTTTCCTTTGTCCATGTTCGGTCATCAACGGCAAATTCTGGAGGTACGTCTTTCCTGTTCAATGTTTTTAGTAGACTTTCCGAAGGGCTGGTGCTGGATAACATCAGGATTGTTCGTAGGTCTTCAATGAGGAAGAATTTCCTCGCCAGCAGGTATACGTCCGGATCCTTTTGTCTTGGACACTCCAATTGCTTTCTTTATACAGGTTGATTTACTCTTTCAATGGCCGTTACGTTATTCACTGTGAGATATACTCCGATGATTTCTATGTCGTAAGTCGATTGTCGCTCTGAATAGTTCCATTGTGGTCTCTAGGCTGAGTGATGAAACGTGTTATGTTTCATGGATAGTTATTATTGCTTGCATTGCTTTTTCTGTTACATGTTTTGTTAAACATTTGGCACTTGTTTTTATCGTGCCCCATAGGTACTTGAAGTCTGGCTCGATCTTCAGTTTTCTCTCCCATATGAAGGCCTCAGCTGATACAGAAGCTCTTCCTCTGTCGAAACACGCGACCGCTACGGTCGCCGGTTCGAATCCTGCCTCGGGCATGGGTGTGTGTGATGTCCTTAGGTTGGTTGGGTTCAAGTAGTTCTATGTTCTAGGAGATTGATGACCTCAGATGTTAAGTCCCATAGTGCTCAGAGCCATTTGAACCATTTGGGCTCTTCCTCTCTTTCTGAGCACCATCGTTCCTGTTTTTGCCACACTTATTTCGAAGTTGTATTCGACGCACCAGTCTTCCGTATCATTTATTGCTTCTTGTAGCTTTGCAAAGTCATTCTGGCCTGTTACAATGTCGCCTGCATATAGGTATGAGATTACACCCTTCCTGTGCTGTATTCTTACAGTTTCTTCTCTGTAAGGATACATAATAGTGGGCTCAGTGAGTCTCCCTGAAGTACTCCGTTTGATTGGAATATCGGCTCTGGTGGGAGAGTATTGCGCTTGTGATTCGTGTCCTCTACTTATAGTTCCCTCTAGTTTCTTTATCACTAGTTTCAGTTTATAAAGTCAAAGGCTTTTGTGAATTCTGTGAATGCTACATAAAACTTTTCTCTCTCTACAGAACTTACCATACGCTCTTTAGTAGGAGTTCTATTGCGGTCAGTCTTAATCTTCCTTTTCTTAATCTGGTTTTCGAGTAGGTGTTCGTCGATTGTTTGGCTTATTCTTCCCGTTATTATGTTTTTGAATACTTTGAAAGGTACGTTTTCTAGTGCTATGCCTTTGTATTTGCTAGGTTCCTTCGGGTCTCCTTTCCCTCCATATAGCACTTTTATTATTGACTGTTCTGGAATGGAGGCTGCACTTGTAGAGTTTTGCCCACAGTGGAGTTGCAATTTGGGCCATATCTTTTAAGCATTCGCTATAAAGTCTGTGAGGGTCTGCAGCTGTTTTGTTCTTGGTGCTGTTAATGGCATCTTTGACATCTTCTGTGGCTAAAGGGACCCAATCCGTAGCAGTTGGTAGCATTGTCTCCTGTCTGCCCTTTGGTCTACCTTGCAGTCCTTCCCTGTTTAATATGTCGTGGAAATGCGTCTGACATTCTTTTGTATCGATGTAATGTGTTTCGGCTAGTGCTCTGGGGCTTAGTAAAATATACGGAACTCTTGCGGCTTCCTCCATTAGTTTGTCTCCTTCTCTTTCCCAGAATGTTCTCTTCTTATCTTTTACAGTGATCTTATAGAACATGGTTAGGCCGTGTCTGTCTGTCGCCCGGAGTGCTAGTATGTGTTACACCACCAGTCTGCTCGAGTTTGTTCAGGCAATCGTCATTGTCGGTTGGATCGATCGGTTGGTCGGTCGCGCACTGTGACACAAGATGACTTGTCCGTCTTGAGCGTCGGCGCATGTAAGGTCGCCACGTCAGTCGAGTGGGCCGCGCCGTATAGCGAGGGGTAGTGGCTTCGCGGCCGACACGAGAGGAACAGGAGCCAACCCACGACATCGGTCTGGCCGGTGCGAGCTGCTACGCCGTGAGACGGCGTCTGTTGAAGCGGCTGGCAGCAGACGGTTCGCGAGATCGAGTTGGGGGTGGTGCGCCAGGTCTTCCTCAGACATCGCAGTGTATTAGAAGGTAAGTGATTCGTGATATGTTGTTTCATTTACTTGCTAAATTCTACTTGTTTTCTTGGTCAGTCACTCGTCTCCAGCTTTGTCTCTCGTCCGCATTTGTTAGGCAGTTAGTGTCTATCTGACTGCCGTACGTTAATAGCTGCCTCTGTCATGTTTGTCGGATTCGGTGCTAACGAATTTATTGCTTAATGTATATAGGGCGAATTCCAGAAATATGTTTTTATCTTGCCTATCATCTTGAGAGCCGGTATATGTGTAATGTAGATCATGTTTGTACATTTTATTTAAGACTGCATTTCATGGGTTTTTATTTAAATGGTCATTTTAGTATATAAAGTTGCCAACCTTCCACCGTAAGAGTTTTCTTTTAAAAACAAGTTACACTTTCGGTAGCAAGTAATTATTTTAATCCGAGTGTTTTGTACCGTTCCCATCCCTCCTACGGGGTGCATAGTTTATGTGTTTGTGTGAGTTGTTAAAAATTTTTAGTTTAAAGTAATCTGGTGTGTTGCAGATTTGCACCAGTGTACTCTTTCAGAGGTTGTTGTGAGCGGTCGTGACTACGGCCGTGTTAAAAGGGAGCGGCAAGGCCCTCAGCCCGAAAGCTCATACTGTAAAAAAAAAAAAAAAAAAAAAAAAAAAAAAAAAAAAAAAAAAAAAAAATTTATTTCTGCCTCTGAATAAATTGTAACTTGATATTTAGAGGGTGCTTTCTGATTATAATTTTAAATTTTTTTTTAAAGGGAAGGGTTTTTAGGAATAAAATTTCCTTTTGTTGAAAATTAATTTGTTTTCATCAGTTACCCACTGGCAACTACTTCTACGCTCACATAGTGTGATTAAATGTGTTAATGTTCTTGATGAATCGCTAGTAAATAAAGTAAATTCTTTAAGAAAAGATTTTGAAAGTAAATTCACGGTTCAATCGTCTCTCAGCGTAAATCGTGAGGAGTGTAGGGTTATCTCCGCACCATTTTAGTTAACGTTGGCTTTTAATTACATGTTTTCTTAGCCTGTAATCATTTTTTACACTTCTTTTGTCCTGGGATTGGTGGCTTGTCTGAGGTGTTCTCCTATCGCTTCTGCTACTTCCTCTACTAACGAATTGTCTTCGGCATTTCAATTTCTTTTATATCGTCTAATTTTTCGTCCAGCGAAGTTACTAGTGAGCGCTCCAGTAAAGTAGCTTTGGGTTTGGCATAAGGTGGCCGCTGCAGTTTATTAATGTGTACTCAACTGTAGTACTAACTGGATACATCAGGTGTGTGCTATGTGTATGGCCATGTTACGGTCAATGTCCTTTCGTAATCGAGGTTGCTTTCCCATTTAACATTTTATGAGGTCTGTGAATTTGAAGTTTATATCAAACGACTTTTCATTGCAGTTGTTGAAGTTGCATATTGTTCGAAGAGATATTTTTATTCGATCTTTAGAGTGTTCTCAGAGGTGTTAGTTGGACTCAGGCCACTTTAGATGTACAGGAGTCTGTGGCAATGCGTCCGCTTTACACTTGTAGGGTCTCTCAGCACATGAGTGGCGCGCTGTCATTGCTACTGACGTCCCTTTGGTCGAGATGGGCGGGTCTCCTCACCTGGCGCTGGCTCACAACAACTACGTCAGGTGGTCCAGTTTGGCATCGGATTGAGATACTTGTTGATGAAGTTTGAGTCGAACTCGAAAAACTTAAAGAAACGAAACTGAAAAATAAAAAAGTGCTTCAGCCCAACCACTCCAGTGCTCCTCCCCCCCAACCCCGTTACCCTGGCACTTAGTACAGTGAAAGATTTTTAATACTGCTTTGTTTGAAGGTAATGAATCTGTCCTCTCACCAACTGCTGAGGATCTGGGAAAGATACTCATTTTCTATATGCACGTCCGTTTTCAGTTAGACGAAAGATGCTGAGAGTTACGCATAGCTTCTGGTAGCTATCTGCCAGATGCAGCATACGGCTTAACGCTTGCGCTGTTCAAGCTACGCTGGCGGCCCCTCATAGACGTGAGATTTCTATCGTTCGCTGCAGTGCGGCCGGGGTTACGCAGCTGCTTGGCGTTACTCACAGGTCGCCGGTTGCGTCTGCTGCGTGGCGAGGCCGTTGCGTCACTGCGATGGCGGTCGCGATAGCCGCGGTGAAAACGAGCAGCCGCTGCAACACCACACAGGACATTGTAAACAACAACAACAGCGGCGGCGGAAGAGGCTGCGCTGTCCGATCTGGAACGCCACAGCAGTTTGTCAGTGCGCAGCGTTATCGGGCAACCAGAGCCTAGCTGCGGCTGAGGAAGATGTCACACTGGTTAGTGAGGCTACGTCTAGATCTACAGGTTGTTTCCGTAAGAGCGTTAAAAATTTTGACAGGACGTAGAGGCTACTCCACTGAACAATTTGAGGTAGGGAACCTGGGGTCGGAGAAGTCAGCTTAAGGAGACAATACGAATAAAATCAAGTTACTGTGTCCTTTCTTATTTATATTAGTTACAGTTGACTGCAAATACCATCACTGACACAGTGAATGTACCGTTTGTACATCCCTGGTGTGTTTCGAATCACCTCACAGGCAGCTACAATTCTGGCAACTAATTCCATCTTCGTATTCAGTGTGGTCTCATACACAAGTGACTTTGGGTATCCCAATAGGAAATAATCAAGGGGATTCAGATCAAGTTCTAACAACCCTACCACAACAAAGGTCAGCATTTAATAACGGTTGTGGTGTTGCTCACGCTGCTAAATACTGCATTTTCGGGCAACAACTAAGTTATTATGTGGCAGGTGTTATTAGAGCACAGTTAATAGTCATCTCATGTAATAATGAAAAAACTAGGCACTCATCTTTTTGTGTTTCCCACGCTGGTCTCGTCGTAAAATCATGGCTCAATCGTTAAAAATCTAGGTGACTATGATTCCAAGCTCGGATGCAAAGAGGCTTGGGTTTTATTCTGCTATATTCAAAAGTTATGTAGATGCGCTTCACAAACCATTCTTAAAGATTACACTTTTCCTGGAAAATGGTGATGTAAAAAAATTATCAGCACTCCGAATTTTAGTTACACCTCCTTTTAATTGCTTTTATTGCAATATCACGTGACACACAAACATCACTTCACAATACAAAACATACTTGAAAACATCTTCCTCACAGTCACTGTTAAAGTTCACATTTTATAAGCTGACTACGTTATGCGTCTTTCCAACATGACGTCCAACACTTGACTTTCTCAAGGTCCGACTCTCTAACAACTCAACAACTAACTAACCTATCACTTACGCGCCCAAAAATCAGAGTTACAAGTACGTCAAATATCATAGTGACAAAAGAAAGAATACACATAAGAATAATATCATTGCAATATAAACATATCGATGTGTCAAAAGTGAAATCAAATCTGAATGTTGTCTCAGAAATATCTTAAGTAGTTAACAGAAATACAGTACAATATTACTGGTATCGAGAGGTTCAGGTGAGGTACCATAATGGTTACGTAATTCAAGTACCATTACAAAGTGATCTCGCAGACAAAGGACTAGGACCTATTCTTCCAATCCAGCGACCAGAAAATACACCTTTGAGATCGTTGTGGACATCCACACTAAAGCGAGGCAGTGCACTGTGAAGTTTTACCTACATCCTCTCGCGAACAGCTAAAGGATCGTTCTCCAACAACGCAGGTAGAACTGTTTGCACGAACCTCAAGTACAGGTTGCCATTCAGACGGTTGCCATTCACACGGACAGATAGAAGATATGGCCCAATGAAATTGTCGCCTACAATGCCGGACCAGATATTCACGGCAAAATGTGCTTGATGGTGTGACTTTACTACAGGGTGTCGGTTTTCTTCATCCCAAACATGGCTGCTCCTGCTATTCGATCAAATGAGGCCTCGTCAGTAAACAGCACGATTTGGAGAAAATGAAGTCTATCAATCTGTCATTGTAACAACCACTGACACAATGCGACCCGTGGTGCAGAGTCAGTCACAAGCTTTAAATAGATTCGTTATGGGTGATATGGATATAATTTTTGTTCAGAGAGTATTCGTTACAGGCTAGTATGTGCAGCGCCTATTTCACGTCAATACGACGAGTACTTGTAGTGGGGTCCGCTGGAGCACGTTGCAGCACCTTCTATTCAGAATCGGGTGTGCGAGTGGTCCTCTTGTTGCAATGTCCCTCGTTTCTTCTTTGCAGTGAACCAGTCTCCTTAATTCGCTGATCGAGAGAAATAAACACTCGTCATGACGGATGATGATGTCTGTTAGGAAATCGTTCCCTGTACAGCCTCTCAATAGTAAGAGCATTGCAACGTACTTATCCATACACAAGGTGCAAGTCAATGAATTCTGCGAAACTGTGCCGGTACAACACCATCGCATAGTACTGTACATCTCTGAATACCAGTGAGTAATGAGTGGGTCTGTCTGACGCCCTCCTATAGGTGAAGCTAACCTCCCTTCTTTGTATACCTTTAATATACTCTGTTAGTTCAATTTCGTACGAGTCCCATATACTTGGTAAATAGTATAGGATGCGCTGCACGAGTGTTTTGTAAGCACTGTCCGTGGCAGACCCTATTTTCCTAGAACACTGGAAATGACGTCTCCCACCTGCTTTACCTGTGACTGAGACTATATGATCGTTACACCTAGGTATGTTATGAGTCAACCGTTTGCTGTTGACACTCGTTGATATTGTACTCAAACGAAGTTATGGGTATTGGTTCCTTGAATTACAGAATTGTATAATTCTGGTCATTTAAAGCTAGCTTCAGATATTTACACCACTTACAAATCTTATCAGTTTCTGAGTGAACAACGTGCATATCTTTTCAGACTGTGATTTATCACATATAACGGCAACATCTGCGAAAAGTCCGAGGTTACTGTTAATATGCACTGTAAGATAATTAGTACATAATATAAACAGCAAGGGTACCAACACGCCTAGTACACACATATATCTGTCGATGACTGTCCAATCCAGTCAATAATTTCGCTTCATACCCGATACGGCTGTAGTTATGATAATACCCGCTTCATGGTAATGAATTAAGTGATATTCGGAAATCAGTCGATACTGCACTATTGAGACACTTGTAAATTGTTTTTTTTTTTTAAAAAAAAAGCGCGAGTCAGATTTTTCATGAAGACTTTTCAAAATCCATGTTGGTTGACATGAAATAGTTCATTCTATTCGGACTGCTTCATTACACTCGACCTCAGAATATGTTCTGAGACTCTACAGACAGCTGTATGTCGAGAGAGTTTTGCCGGCACTTTCGTGGATAGCTTCTGCTACCTTTCTTTAAGGCTGGTGTGACCTGTGCTTCTTTGCAACTACTGTGCACAGTTTTCTGTTCGATAGGTCTACGCCATATTTTCGGTAAAAAAAGGAGTAATTGAACTGGAAATTTTGTTTAGAATCTGATAACAGATTATATCGGATCCTATAACTTTGTACAATTTATGCGTTTCCACATGTTGCTTAGTGCCACCGAAACTAATCTCTACGCGGAATGGACAAAAATATGGAAACTGTGCCGTCTCCCAGCGTAATTGTTCTCTGTGAACTTACGTGAGAAAAGAAAATATTTTTCGTTAATATGTGAAAACCACTGGCTCTTTTCATGTGAAGTCCATCGAGTGAGGAGGACAAAGGCAATAAGCATGATTATTATCTGTGTAGACAATGACTGTTCATTTTCATTTGTGTGACAGAAGACATTGTACATTTCTGAATATTACCGCTGATCTAATGTTTCAGCTCCTGAGACAAAAACAGATCAGGTTCATGTGTTGCTTTTGCTTTGGTGTTCAATAAAGTAACTGCGCTACAACGTAACTTCAATAAAAGGAAATAATTATGATCAATTATTTAGCACACCGAAGTATTGGGTGTAATAAGTCTGCGTTAACATTGTTACAGTTTAAAAGATTGTAAGAAGGTCTGTGATAAAAATAATTAACTATTTTGTATTTAAAATACAATTTCATACAACATGTTACAATTACACTACACTACACACGAACACCAAAACACCCCAAAAACAACACATTACCTTACCTAATACAGTGTTGGAAAAACGTTGACATTCAAAAGTGGTTCCAGTTGTCTCGGAATGAATAAATACGTGTCCTGTATGGTTTCCAAGGGAATGTTGTTCCATTATTTTGCAAAACAGTGACAAGTTCAGGTGGTGGAGATGAAAAGCGATCACGCAGCCTTCTCTCCAAAGTAGACCACAAGGGCTCAATAAGATTGAGATCTGGTGACTTTGGTGGCCATGGTAGCTGCGGCAATTCATCCAGTCCTGGGTGATATGAGCTGTGTGAGTAGGGCTCTGTCATCTTGGGATACAGCATCACAATTTGAGAGCAAACATTGTACCATGAGATGGACCTGATCAGGCCACACAATCCTTGGCATTTACGGCGATCTCATAGGGCAGTCATGTGGAGCTTGGAAAACGACAATGGGACCCATGGAAATCCGCGACATGACTGCCCAAATCAATGAGAAACCATCATCATTTTTCACTGTTGGGACGTATACTTGCCAAGACATTGGAAACTGTGTGCAACAAAACTTGTCCGAGTGACACGCGTCCTTTGCTCCACAGTCCAGGTTTTATGACTTCAGAATGACGTTTTACTGTTCTGGGCATTTGAATCGCTGACAGGTTTTGGAATTCCGGCTCACCATGAAAATCCCAGTCTGTCGAGCTCCATTCGAGTTATTTTGGTGTGACTGAATTCACGACTGCGACATTCAGTTCTGCAGCTATTTTTCTAGCAGTCGTTCTCTTATTTTTCATCACAATCTTCTTCAGTGACCATCCGTCATGACCATTCACGACACACTTTCGTCAGCTTTGTGAGTTAGCGGATAAAGTTTTTCCGTGTTCCCTGTATGCGGTATAAATCTTCGATACTGTGCCTTTAGAAACACTAAACACCTCGGCTACGGAAGCGCGCACCATACGAGTGCCAACAATTTGAGCGCCGTCGTATCCACTTAGCTCCGACCTAATGCATTCACAGCTACACAGGACACTTGTTTCACGACTGACACTTTCAACGTATTGAGGACATTACGAAGGCGCCTTACGTCGTCAAATGCTACAGCGCAACGTGCAGGTATGGCTAGCGTTTTCATTCCTATTCAAGACTGGATTTCTCACGGTCTTCCCATATTTCTTTCCAGCCACCGAACATCATTCATATTTGCCGTAGTGGAGGGGTTGAACTCTGGGCAGCAACAATTTTTTCTGGAGGAATGCCTCTTCCATGAGAAACAGACTGAAGTTCTTAAAGAGAAAAACTTAGCGCAATCCAAGAGTTTCTTACCCCACACCCCGTTTGCTGCAGAATATTCAGGAGATCAATGAAAGAGAGCAAGCGGGCAATTTCGAGAAAATCGCAAGAGAACTGTTATGTATCTGTTATGTAACTGATGTATCTGTGCTTAGGTGCTTGACGTTGGAGTTCATCGTGTTTACGTTCGAGCTTCGTAAAACGAATGTGTATGGGCCAAGTTTCGACTCCCGGTCGAAACTTCACTTTTTTGGAACAACTATAAATTCTGTGCAATTTTTGAACAAGCGCGTTTTACGAGAATTTCTGTGAAGTGTATAAAATTTACAGTTAGGAAAAAAGTCTGTACCGCTCGAGAGTAATTGTGGGATCGAGTCTCCTCTAGGTCATAATTTCTCTCGTTTTTTTTTTAAATTCATTTAGAATACTTACATCACTTCAAAGTAAAATTCGTTAGATATCCACTAGTTAACACATATCTAATTGTCATTATTATAATTACATATCACGCAGAGAAATTATGTTTTTGTTACAAATTTAAATTCCTAATTACCGATCTTTTTAAAGATTGTTAGTAACGAATGTTTAAATCAAAAAACCCGTTTCAAATCAAAATTTTCCGATTTTATTGTACTTACGGAAATGGTCGTAGAATATGCACCTTCGTTTAAAAATTTGCATTGGCCGTAAAACCGATCCTCACCACGCACCTAACAAGTAAGCCATTCTACCAAAGACACACGCTAGCATTTAGAAGAATCGATCTAACTTTATGATATTAAAGACACTCAAAAATTCCGAAGTGAATTTTCTTGAGAATTTTTGTGAGTTGCATTTAACGGTTTTGTTAACTGACATGTGGGCCTGGAACTTCACGTGTTAAAAATAATTTTAAAAATCCGTTTGCCTTGTTGTATCCTTATCAGTTGACATCCAGTTATTAGTCCATATTCGATGTCACTGCTCTTCCTTGACCTATCCATTCTCCTGTTACCATTTCTCTACTGAGAAAACAATAGTGACCGTCTCTGTTTATACCGGCGGATTCGGTTCTGGTGGTACGCATTAGATAGGGATGTCGTGACATTTTTGATGGACAGTGTATTTTACTTAACAAAGGTGAGTCAAGCGGCACATTACAAGCAATAGTAGACGCCTATGTCTACATCTTCATACACAACCACAGGCAGCAGCTCATTTTGAAGGACAAGCCACAGGTTAATTACCATTTTACAACTTATTAACTTTACGTCCCGTACAGTTCCTTGAGACGGAAAATCTTCTGTCCAGGAATCAGCACGGTTTTAGAAAGCACCGCTCGTGCGAAACGCAGGTTGTCCTTGTCTCACGTGGTACCTCGTGAATTGTGGATGAAGGGAAACAGACGGATTCCATAGTTCTATATTTCCGTTACCGTGACCCACTGCAGACTGGTAAGGAAGATATAAACACATAGAGTAGGCTCCCAGATATGTGAGCGGCTCGCAGACCTTTTTAGTAACAGAAAACACAACGTTTTCTTCGACTTCGAGTGTTCACTGTTATTTTCTATATACGAGGGCAGTTCAATAAGTAATGCAACACATTTTTTTTCTGAAACAGGGGTTGTTTTATTCAGCATTGAAATACACCAGGTTATTCCCCAATCTTTTAGCTACACAACACTATTTTTCAACGTAATCTCCATTCAATGCTACGGCCTTACGCCACCTTGAAATGAGGGCCTGTATGCCTGCACGGTACCATTCCACTGGTCGATGTCGGAGCCAACGTCGTACTGCATCAATAACTTCTTCATAATCCGCGTAGTGCCTCCCACGGATTGCGTCCTTCATTGCGCCAAACATATGGAAATCCGACGGTGCGAGATCGGGGCTGTAGGGTGCATGAGGAAGAACAGTCCACTGAAGTTTTGTGAGCTCCTCTCGGGTGCGAAGACTTGTGTGAGGTCTTGCGTTGTCATGAAGAAGGAAAAGTTCGTTCTGATTTTTGTGCCTACGAACACGCTGAAGTCGTTTCTTCAATTTCTGAAGAGTATCACAATACACTTCAGAGTTGATCGTTTGACCATGGGGAAGGACATCGAACAGAATAACCCCTTCAGCGTCCCAGAAGACTGTAATCATGACTTTACCGGCTGAGGGTATGGCTTTAAACTTTTTCTTGGTAGGGGAGTGGGTGTGGCGCCACTCCATTGATTGCCGTTTTGTTTCAGGTTCGAAGTGATGAACCCATGTTTCATCGCCTGTAACAATCTGACAAGAAATTGTCACCCTCAGCCACATGACGAGCAAGCAATTCCGCACAGATGGTTCTCCTTTGCTCTTTATGGTGTTCGATTAAACAACGAGGGACCCAGCGGGAACAAACCTCTGAATCTCCCAACTGGTGAACAATTGTGACAGCACTACCAACAGAGATGTCAAGTTGAGCACTGAGTTGTTTGATGGTGATCCGTCGATCATCTAGAACGAGTGTGTTCGCACGCTCCGCCATTGCAGGAGTCACAGCTGTGCACGGCCGGCCCGCACGCGGGAGATCAGACAGTCCTGCTTGACCTTGCGGCGATGATGACACACGCTTTGCCCAACGACTCACCGTGCTTTTGTCCACTGACAGATCACCGTAGACATTCTGCAAGCGCCTATGAATATCTGAGATGCCCTGGTTTTCCGCCAAAAGAAACTCGATCACTGCCCGTTGTTTGCAACGCACATCCGTTACAGACGCCATTTTAACAGCTCCGTACAGCGCTGCCACCTGTCGGAAGTCAATGAAACTATACGAGACGAAGCGGGAATGTTTGAAAATATTCCACAAGAAATTTCCGGTTTTTTCAACCAAAATTGGCCGAGAAAAAAAATGTGTTGCATTACTTATTGAACTGCCCTCGTACATAAATGATCTGGCGTACAGGTTGACCCGAGAGTCTGCGGCTGCTTACTGATAATGTTGTGGTGTACGGGGGGGTGTCGTCATTGAGTGATTGTAGGAGGATATATGATTCATGATTACTTGGACGAAATTTCTAGTTCGTTTGATAAATGGCAGCTAGCTCTAATTTTAGAAATGTGTAAGTTAAAGTGTAAAAGCGGGAAAAAGAAACTTGAATAGAGCATAATTAATGTGCTGCTCGACAGAGTAACGTCACTGAAATGTCTAGGCGTAACGTTGCCAAGGTGTGAGATGGAACGAACATTGGCTCATCTGCGACGCAGACCTCAAGTGGGACACTAGTACGACCCATTCTTGAGCACGCTACAGCTTGAGTATTTGGGATTCACACCAGTTCGGATTATAGAAATACATCGAAGCAGTTCAGAGGCGGGCTGCTATATTAGTTACCGGTGGGTTCGAATTAAGCGCAGATATTGCGGCGACGCTTCGAAAACTCAGATGGGAATCGCTGGAGACATCCGACGTTTTTCTCGAGGAACACGACTGAGAAAATTTACGGAACCGACAATCGAATCTGACTGCTGAATGATTTTACTACAGCCAACTTACACTTCGCGTAAGGGCCACTATGATAAGAGAACAGAAATCATGGCTCGTACGGAGGTATATAGATAGTCGTTTTCGCTTCATATTTTTTGCAAATAGAACACCAAAGGAAATGAATAGCAGTGGTACAGAGTACCTTCCGCTGCGCCGTGGACGGCTGCCTGCGGAGTACGTATGGAGATGTAGATGTAAATGTGACTCCTTATATGTCTCTGTAATATCTAATATACTCTTTGTGGACCCTATGTGAGTTATACGTATGAGGATGTAGTACATTCTTAGTTCATACTATTTCTTAAGAGTTTTTAAGTAGGCTCTCGCCAGACAGTTGACGCCCATTTTTAGGCGTCTGCTAGTTATTTTACGGCATAGCTGTAACGTTCTCCCGGAGTCAAACAAACATGTTTCAAGCTGTTCTTCTTTCCCTTCCTTCAAAATCGCTTGTTAGTCTCATCGGTATGTTCCTCATCCATTTACGATGTATATGGTGGGTCGTATAAGTGTTTTGTAAGACTTCTTTGTAGACTCTTCCAGTACCTCACCAACGAATCTACGTCAGCTGCCTATTTTTCCTACGACAAGTATATGTGATCGTTATACGAGGACATGCTGAAAAATAATTCCTCCAATTTTTTAAAATTTTTTCTCAATATCGGTTGAGGTATTACATGTCATGCATATTATTCGGTTGACCCTGCGGCTTCACTGAGGCAATATGTAATCCCCTTACCGCTAGAGAGCTCCGAGCTGTAGCGTGTAGCATGAATGTCTGTAACGTAACTGTGTCGGTGCGTAAGAAACAACGTACTATAATCGACGATCTAATTGCAGAAAATGTGTCTGCAATTGAAAAACATAGAAGAACGAAAGCCGTGTACGGTGACGATTGACATCAGTAATGTGTGACGTTAGGTTGTTGGTGGTCGTATTGAAGGAAATGGTGGTGCGAAACTGTATACAGTGCCGCCTTGGTTCCATTAGATTTTCGTCTGTTTCCAAAACCTCGAGGACTTACTGTAATAGTGATGAAGCCAAGGACGTAGCCAAAGAGGAAGCGTAGGAGTTCCGGAACCCCCCCCTCCCCCCCTCACTAAAGGAAATTACACACGGCCTAGTTGCCGTGTAGTGAAATTGAAAGAGATTTTGTTTTTAATTCATACGGCGGAAAAGGGCTACCCCGTATCGAAAGTTAATAGTGCCATCGCTAGAATTAAATTACCGGTCTGTGGAGAGCACTATCAGCTATAACCCACCCATACTTCAGCCAAAACCAACTACAGCACATGGCCTTCGCTGAACTCGATTGTTATTTATCAATTAAGGTCTTACTAGCAGTGGATCTTAATATAAGTGCTGCCGTTCATTGGTTTTGCTCTGTGTGCTGTTGTAGTAGTTTTCAATAGCAGGTAACTTTGTATCAAGAAAGAAGAGGCAACCCAATTTTGATTCGTTCATTACCGTTATGGTAACTTAAAACATGTGCGTGCTACTATAATAGCCTAATTACCTAAAAATAGCAGTTTAATGTCAGCACAGGAGTCGTTACTTGGAGACTGGTAGGACTTCGAGGGTGTAATATTTCAGTATTCCACAACGCAGCGGAGCGGTAAAATAATATTAAAAAATATGATATTAAAGCCAGTGCATAAAAATACACTTTGATTTGCCTGTCGCCCAAAAATTGCGATGATCAACAATTTCTTTAAAAATTTGCTCAAAATTCTCTCATTAATAGCCGAAATGGCAAAATATCGCCCAATTGGTCACACGGGTGATATTCAGTTGCAAAAAGTAGTTCAGATACGGAAAGCAGAAGGGTATATGATGATGAAGTCGTTCGTTTCTATGAGATTTTTTCAGCAGACTGCTTGAATTCATCCAAGCCGACTGCGCTGAACAACCCCCGCACCTCGCCCCCCTCACAATTCGACCATACTATATTTACGTTCTTGTAACGCTATAATGGTTGAAGTGTGTCCTATGACTATCTTCAAACTGTAATGATTTAAGCTATGGAAATATTTTTTTCGTTACTTTTGTAACAGTATTTACCTTGATTTCGGGGAGCTGGGATAAATAGCATTTTCTTTCTTTTTTTTCGTTCTCAATTGTTTGCTGAATGTATTTCAATCTCTGTCTTCTGCTATAGTTTTTACTCTCTACGGCTCTCTCTAGCACAATGGAAGTTATTTCGTGATGAATTAACAGACGTCCAACCATCCTGTTCCTTGTTTTTGTCAGTATTTTCCAAACACTCCTTTCCTCGCCAATTCTCCGGACAACTTCCTCATTCCTTACCTTGTATTCTACCTAATTTCGAACGTTCTTCGGTAGCACCACATCTCAAATGCTTCGATTCTCTTCTTTTCCTATTTTCCCGCTGTCCATGCTTCACTACCATACAATAATGTGCCACAAACATACATTTTCAGAAATTCATTTCTCAGGTTAAGATGTATGTTTGATATTATTAGACGTCTCTTGGCTAGGAATCCCCTCTTTGCCAATGATAGTCTGCTTTTGATGTCCTCCTTTCTCTTTCCGTCGTGGGTCATTTTACTGGTAGGTAGCGGAATTCCTTAACGTCGTCTATTTCGTGACCATCAGCCCTGACGTTAAATTTAGTCGCGGCTCTCAGTTCTGTTACTTCTCATTACTGTCTTTCTTCGATTGATTCGCAATCCATATTCTGTACTCATTAGACGGTTGCTTCCATTAGGCAGATCATGTAATTCTTCCTTACTTTCACTCAGGATAGCAATGTCATCAGCAAATCGTAACATTGATATCCTTTCACTTTGAATGTTAATTCCACTCTTGAACCTTTCTTTCCTTTCACTCACTGCCTCTTCGATATATAGATGGAACAGGGGCGAAAAGCTACATCCCTGTCTCTTTTGATCCGAGCACTTCGCTTTTGATCTTTGACTGCTTTTATTCCGTTTTGGTTGTTGTACATGTTGTGTATTATCCGTCTCTCCCAATAGCTTACTCCTATTTACCTCAGAATTTCTAACATCTTACACCATTTGACATAGTCGAACGCTTTTTCCCGTCCACAGATCCTGTGAAAGTGTCTTGACATTTCTTTAATCTTGCTTCCATTATCAGAACTGCCTCTCTGGTGCATTTACCTTTGCTAAAGCCAAATTGACCTCCATCTAATACATCCTCTATTTTTCTTTTCTTATCCTTGTCAGCAGCTTCGATGCATGAGCTGTTCAACTGATTGTGCTATAATTCCCACACTTGTCATCTCTTGGAGTCATCAGAATTGTGTGGATGATGTTTTCCAGAAAGCCTGAAAGATTCCACACACTAACGTGATTATTGTTTTGTTTCCATTTCACCAATGACTTAAGAAATTCTGCTGGAATGTTATCTCTCCCGTCTGCCTTATTCGATCCTAATTCCTCAAAAGCTCTTCTAAATTCTGATTCTTTTATTGGATCCCACACCTCTTTTGTATCGACTTCTCTTTCTTCTTCGTCGTTAGACAAGTCTTCCCCTCACAGAAGCCTTCTATGTACTCTTTTCACCTATCTGCTCTCTCTGCATTTACCAGTCGAATTCCATTGACCTCTCTATACTACCAACCTTGCTTTTAATTTCATTTTTCTGTATGCTGAGGGAGTCCTTCCGACAGTCATTTCTTTTCCGACTTCTTCACAGTTTTCATGCAGCCACTTCACCTTAGCCTCCCAGCACTTCCTATTTGTTTCATTCCTAAGTGACTTGTATTTTTGTATCCATAAATTTCCCTCAATATTTTTGTACTTCCTTCTTTCGTCGATGGACTGAAGTATTCTTCTGTTATCTATGCTTCCTTCGCTGTTACCTTAATTGTATCTGCGTCTTTCTTTGCAACTTCTGTGCTTGCCCTTTTTACGGAATTTATTTGCTCTTCGACTGCACTGGCTACTTAGCCAGAGAACTTCTAGCGTATGTCTTCATTCCTTAGAACTTTCTTATCCCATGTCTTTACACATGGGGTTCTTCCTGACTATTTCTAAATTGTGATCTGAGTCGACATCTGCTCCTGGGTACAACTTACAATCCAGTATCTAATTTCGTAATCTCTACCTCGTCATAATGTAATCTAATTGAAATGATCCCGTGCGTCCAGATCTTTACCATGTGTACGTCTTCCTCTTGCGATTCTTAAACAGAGTATTCGCTGTTACTAGCTGAAATTTATTGCAGAACTCAGTTAATTTTCTCCTTTCTCATTCCTAGTACCAAGCTCATATTCTACCGTAACTCTTTTTTCTACTCCTTCCCCTACAACCGCATTCCAATCCTCCAATGACTACAAGATTTTCATCTCCCTTTACGCACTGAGTTACCCGTTCAGTACACTCGTATAATTTCTCTATCTCTCCATCTTCGTCTTGCGATATCGGTATTTACATCTGAACTATCGTTGTCTGTGTAGGTTTGCTGTTGATTCTGATGAAAATAACTCAGTCACTGAACTGTTCACAATAACTGACTCTCTGCCCTACCTTCCCAGTCATAACGAATCCTACTCTCGTTATACCTTTTCTACCCCTGTTGATGTTACCCTGTACTTATCTGACCAGAAAACCTTATCTTCTTTCCATTTCATTTCAATGACCTCCACAATATCAAGACTGAGCCTTATCATTTCCTTTTCGAGATTTTATAGTTTCCTGCTATGTTCAGACTTCTGGCATTCCACGGCCTGACTCCTAGAAAGTTACTTTTCGTTGGTTATCCAGTCTTTTTCCCAAGGTTACAGTCCCCTTGACCAGAATCTTCAGCCAATAGCAAGAACACCAAGACAATTTTTCAGTTACAGGCCACATTTCCTGTCGATGCACGTTGTGTGTCTTTGATGCAGTAGTTTTCATTGCCTTCTGCATCCTCATGCCATTGATCATTGCTGATTCTTCCACATTTAGGGGCAGTTTACCACCTCAATGGTCGCCCTCTTTGACAAGGCCGTTGGTTGAATGAGGATGACATCTTACGCCGGAAGTCTTAGGCCTCAATTACTGATGAGCGTTGTTGTGGATTACTAATACTAATCAAACGCGCGTGCGCGCGCGCACACATATACACACACACACACACACACACACACACACACACACACACACACACACACACTGTTGATAATATATGTTATACCTATTTTAAGAAAAATTTTTCTTCCCTCATTTTAAAGACCATTTACTATTTGTATGAAGGTCTCCTGAAAGTAAGTTATGCATCTAAAATAAAAAATAAATATATTTATTTTCGGAATAAATAAAACCATGAGCCTTTTTAAGGTCCTCTTTAAGAAATCGGACCCTCCCTCCTTTCTTATCAAAATCCTGGCTACGACCTCGATGAAGAGTTGCAAGCAGGGTTGAGGTAGCGACTCGTTCATCGTAGACAAGCATCCTACAATGACGGTAGCAGCCAACTGGTCTCTCGACAGCAGAAATGCATTTTTTAATTAATTGAGAAATGAACAAGTAGTATTGTGGTTTAAAGATGTAGAATGTTAATAAAGTTTGTTTTATGTACAAAGCTTTTAGAGTTATCAAGTAAAAACGCATTTGTATTTCGTATCCTCGTCAGTTTTTCCTCTCAGATAATTATATGAGCTGGCTGATTCCAGTTGCGACTCATTGATATTTTAGTTGTAGCAGTCTACGGATTTGCCTGTTTTCAGGTGTAGAGTTTTGCATTTCTGAACATTAACAGTATGCTGCTACTCTTTGCACCGCTATGATATCTTAACTGAATATTTATGTAGATTTCTTCAGATAGACTTTAATTACAGGTAACTGATTCATCTGAAATGTTTCGATTTTACTATTTATATTGACTGACAGGTAATTAACGTAAAACATGAACAACAAAGACCTCAACGAACTTCCACAGCACACTCCTGAATTTACCACACCTGTCCATGATTCTGCATCTGAGAACCGTGCTGTGTCTTCTTTATCAAAAATCTTCATTGAATTAAAAAACTGTGCTTAGTATTACAGATAATCGCAATTTCATCAGCAAGCGTGGGTGTGGTTCTGAGCCGGCCGTGCGGTTCTGGGCGCTACAGTCTGGAGCCGATCGACCGCTACGGTCACAGGTTCGAATCCTGCCTCGGGCATGGATGTGTGTGATGTCCTTAGGTTAGTTAGGTTTAATTAGTTCTAAGTTCTAGGCGACTGATGGCCTCAGAAGTTAAGTCGCATAGTGCTCAGAGCCATTTGAACCATTTTTTGTGGTTCTGAAAGAAAGCCCATAAGGAAGTCGAGTAGGCGCGCGTGACCGGTGAATTTTTCCAATTACTGGACACATTACATTATTCAAGAGATCAGCCATCCTCTGGCCGTAGAACCCTATTCAGTTTTACCGATCTGAGCTGTTACCGAATGGCACTGACGTCACCGACTAGCTTTCTAGCCGAGCGGGGTAATGCAATGGCAAGCACAGTCGAGTCACATTCGGTCACAGAAATATAGGTTTTCCATAATTTCCGTAAATCGTTTGAGGCAAGTTCCGGGATGGTTCTTCATGTCATCTTTCCAGTATCTACATCATTCATCCTTATATAGCTGCGGGAATTAAACGTAAGGCCCTGATGAAGGCTAGCTGCAACGCTGGCCGAAACGTTGGCGCATTTTAAATTATGACGATGCGGTCTGATACCCTGAAGAATTTTATTGAAGATGACAACGGCCGCGGAAGCCTTTGCTTACAGGAAGCAGAAAAATTTGAAAACAGTTTTCAGTACCCGTGTTTTTGGTTTCCTGCCATTAATTTTAATTTCTGTGTCATCCGCGACTGTCTGGAAGTAATGACTGCCAGTGGCAGATTCTACATACGATGAGAACCTCTTTGCAGTTATGGTAGAGGTTTATCGATAATATTCTGTTATGGTAATAAACGAAGGCTTCACGCTTCACACATTGCACTTGTGACAGCCACACACATTTCATTTGACATCTCTCTATCTGCAACCATACGACTTGCTTCATGCCAACTGTGCAATGTGTGCCATTTCCTCAGAAATTTCTTTGCAGAGACTTTAAGTCATCGATGGTCGTTCCAATAATGATCTGTTCCACTAGATGTATATCTATCCAAAGCTTTGCCTTGTTTTAAATCCACTTTTCCTCTATATACTTTTACAAGACTTGAGGTCGTGAAGTATGTAGAATAGCCATCGTATTTCGAATATAAAATGATTTATTTGTCTAGACGCACATTTATAGAACGATACGGCAATTTCGACTGTGCTAGCAATCATCTTCAGATCACTAAACCATTATTACTTTGTGTTACTCGTCACTTGTTGTACAATCAAGTGCCTCTTCAGAAATTTTCGGTAAGAAAGTTATCGTCTCAGGCCAGTGCCGTCAGACTTCAGGGCCTATATTCCGAGCGAGATGGCACAGTCGTTAGCATGCTGGACTCGATTTGGAGAAGATCACGGTTCAAATACCGTCCGACCATCCTGTTTTATATTTTCTGTGATTTCCCTAAATCGATCCAGGCGAATGCTGGGATCGGTCCTTTCCCATCCTTTCGCAACCCGATCTTGTTTCCCATATTTAATGACTGCACTGTAGACAGGACGTTTACCTCTAATTTTCCTTCCTTCGTTCCACTGACACATTTTGCACTATGGTTAAAGAAACCTGTGGCGGGCCGGCCGAAGTGGCCGTGCGGTTAAAGGCGCTGCAGTCTGGAACCGCAAGACCGCTACGGTCGCAGGTTCGAATCCTGCCTCGGGCATGGATGTTTGTGATGTCCTTAGGTTAGTTAGGTTTAACTAGTTCTAAGTTCTAGGGGACTAATAATCTCAGCAGTTGAGTCCCATAGTGCTCAGAGCCATTTGAACCATTTTTTGAAACCTGTGGCGGGGCCGCGAATCTCTGTGGTTTGATAGTGAGTACTTCGGAGTGCAGTAGTGGGGTTCCGGTTTCAAACATCTCAAGAGAGGCGGACAGAAAACGCTGCGCTTGACATCCAAAGGTCTAAGGTGCTATGAATTGGAAAGGAGGAAGAAAATAAGAATGATGAGAATTAAGAAGCAGTACCAAACGATTCTCTGCTGGAAACACAAAGCAAGAAAAGAAGTTACGACTGACGTGTAACTAAGATGGTCGCATTGCAGTAGGATGCAATACGCAGACACATACAGTGTGTCCCAAAAACCTCGGACAAGCTTTAGGGACATTTCGTTACACCAAAACAAGAAAAAAGTCTGTGAAACATAGACTCTAAAATGCATATCTTAAGTGCTACGAGCACTTAGTCAATAGAACAGATGTTTATCATACTGTCGAAAATGTACAAGTGGTCATAGCTCTTTAAGTAAGCATTATAGACACCATGTGTCCTGGACATTTCTTTCTTGGTTCAAAAAAATGGCTCTGAGCACTATGGCACTTAACATCTGAGGTCATCAGTCCCCTATAACTTAGAACTATGTAAATCTAACTAACCTAAGGACAACACACACATCCATGCCCGAGGTTCTTTCTTGGTTTGGTCCATATTGTCTCCTTCCAAAATATGGGTAGCAAAATCCTTACAGTAGAAAAGACGTGTTTGATAGTAGCGAAGATGAACAAGTGTTCATAGCTCTAAAGATATCCATTTTAGAGGCTATGTTTACTAGACTTTTTCTCTAGTTGTGGTGTAAGGAACCCTCCCGTAAAGCTTGCTGGTGCTTTTTTGGACAAGTTTAAGACAGTCTTCCATAGAGTCCCACAGACAAGAGTGCATACACATATTGCTGATTCCTTTGTAATTTTCTCGCACACAGATGTCGTGGTTTGATGTTAGGTAGCAAGGCTCACATTTTTTATCAAAAAAAAGAAAAAAAAGAAAGAAATTCCGCAAGGTTCCCATACGGTGCTGCTACAATATTCCTGCCAGTTGTTCCAGCACAACGAGTAGTCTATGTTAAACAAGCTTCTTTTCAGCCTCACAGTAGCTGAGTTATCTGGCTAAAATAACTCTCTTCGAAATTATCTTTGCGAGATTAGTTTCCGGCAAGACAAGTTATTCTCTGAATTTTACGATAGAGAGAAGTAACATAGTGGCCTGTAAACAAGCGTATTTGCGTCCCATACGGAACACTGAATCGTACATTAATGAATGCCACAAGATGACAAAAACCTGGACGAACCGCACAGCAACGAACAACAAAAGCACCCAGAGGAAAGCACAGTTTGGCAATACAATCGCTAAGCTAGGCTCGTGGGTTCGTTCCATATTGTTTATTGCTGTTTCGTTTCGGAAAGGCAGGTCGTTATAACTTGAAAGTGAACGCCACACATTTCACGGGTTAGTTTTATAGTTCGCAGCTACAACAAATGTCCCCAATTGCCACGTTAGTAAAGGACAAGTAGTGACAATTGTACCCGGGTAGAAAGCAATATTCCACCAGAGGGAGTTGTACCTCTCATGAATAAGGCGGAAATAATGGCATCTGTAAAGCTGTAAAAGCCAAAAATGTCACGTTACCAGGTCGACCAAGCGACTGCGGCGAAAGGACATTGTAAATTCATGCTCCATCCATTCCAAGCTCATGACCGATGACCTCAGCAGTATGGTCCCTTAGGAAGTCACACACACACCAAGCTCATTTCAAACCTACTGAAATGTTACGTGGCAAGAAACAATAAAAAGCGTAACTTGAGTGAAGTGGAAATACTGATCGAAGAAGCTATGACGAACGTTGCCCCACAGGACTTGTCTCGAGCTGTGAACCCTAGCAAGAAGGTAGTAGAAGATACATGGATCCGTGGAGGTTGTATGTAACAACACACGGAGGAGATTTGTGTCAGCTGCAGCACCAGTTGCGGGTCCTAGACAGAGAAGGATGAAGAATCTTAACTTGGAGTCACGACATTTGTTTAATCGTAATTACAAAACATGAACGGACGTTAATTCCCTGCTCGGTTCCGTCGTTTTAAAACGTATATTCACTGATGTGCCGTGAAAACTTCGTCCTGAAATTAGGCGTGAGGCCTTCGGCTCGTTCCGGTAACAGTGCTCCCTTCCGCTCACTCTGTGAATCTCTCACAAGATGTAAGTTATTTAATTCGCGGAAACAGGACACTTGTTTTCTTTTGTTGTCACTTCGTTTGTAGAATGGATCGATTTTGAAAGACTAGAAACGTTTAATAACGGATTCAGTGACAGAAGAGAGGGTGGTTCCTTATTGCGGAATTTGTGCCAGCCATTGGGGAACTACCTAACAACGGACAGCGCCAATATTATATTCCTGGTTGTTTGAAAATATTCTGGTTGTGCCGCTACCTAATGCAAGAAATAACTTACAGCGAAAGTCTATCGACGTGTAGAATATCATCAGAGTAGAGCGTGAGAGAAGCTTTATCTGCATGTTAAATCAGAACTCTACCACCAAATTTTCATATGTTGTTATACTGCCAAAATTAAGATATGAAAACCAGTTATCTTCGTTACTGTGAGACACATAACTATATCCTGCTGCAAACTCCATGTTTTGAGAAGAGGTAGTATGAGCCAAGACAGGAAAAATATGTCAAGCGGACAGGGGCTCAAAAGGGCTTACCATAAGAGCGATGAGTTTATGCTCATCTTCGGGAATGTGAAACACATCTCTTCAACTAAACAAGTCCTCATAGCCCTTGAGGTACGTATTTTAGAGACGATGTTTACCTGACTTTTTTTGTTGTTTTGGTCCATACGATCTCCTCCAAAAATGTGGAAAGCATAGAGCCTGAAATAGAGATGTGTTTTATAGTATCTACATCTACATCTACATGACTACTCTGCAATTCACATCGAACCACAATCATACTATCTCTCTACCATTCCACTCCCGAACAGCGCGCGGGAAAAACGAACGCCTACACTTTTCTGTTCGAGATCTGATTTCTCTTATTTTATTTTGATGATCATTCCTACCTATGTAAGCTGGGCTCAACAAAATATTTTCGCATTCGGAAGAGAAAGTTGATGACTGAAATTTCGTAAATAGATCTCGCCGCGACGAAAAACGTCTTTGCTTTGATGACTTCCATCCCAACTCGCGTATCATATCTGCCACACTCTCTCCCCTATTACGTGATAATACAAAACGAGCTGTCCTTTTTTGCACCCTTTCATCGAAGATGAACAATTGAGCATAGCTTTTAAAATGTGCATTTTAGAGCCTATGTTCGTTGCTTGCTTTGGTCCCAGTTGCCACTTCTCAAAGTTTGGCGGTGGTGTTCTGATTCACTGTGCATATTAGTAGGTGACACTGGATTTATACGGTGTTCCAGCAAATCCAGAACGAGCATCTCAATACTGGGACGGAGCAGTAAATAGCGCAGCTTAACACAGGAGGTTCTACTTTCACGTACAATAGGTGGTTTTCCAGATTTTCACAACGCTGTATCTTCTGCATGTACAAAGAGAAATGGAGGTTCGAGTCCACCCTCGGGCATGGGTGTGTGTTGTTCTTAGCATAAGTTAGTTTAAGTAGTGTGGAAGTCTAGGTACCGATGACCTCAGCAATTTGATCCCTTAGGAATTCACACGCATTTGAACACGTTTTACAAGGAGAGAAACTTGAAGGGAATTTTAATTTACTCACATGACTATAATGATCTTAGTCTCAAAAGAACTACTCGTATTTTACAAGTATACATCCTCCACATATATGAAGGTACAACATGGCAGCATTATTTACTTTTGTGACTTATTTACAATTCACAAGTGTTCATTCTATCTTCCAACGTACGTGCGACATATATCCAGCCGATTTCCAAACATGTCTCTTATTTTTGCTACTATGTCTGGAGTTAGAGCATTCAGTGCTCTTGGAATACGGTGTCGCGGTTGACTAAATGTGACTGCGGAGGTATCCACACAGAGCTTGTAGCGAACCTCTATGGTAGTAAAAACACACCAGGCGGCCTTGGAGGCCACTGGAGCTACGTGAGATCTGTGCACCTGTTGGCACAAACGTCTGTAGGAGACCGCAGCGCCGTACCCTCAACAAGAACCACACAGCATGCTCACATTAAATTTCTGCGTTAAAAATCATTTTGTTTCCGACGCTTTTCGTTGGCACTGGGCGCCACATGAAAGACGTGAAGAGCAATATTAGACTGTGTTCACTCCAGCTACAAACTGGAAAGAAAAACGAAATTGTAAATATCTGCTGAAACACCGTAGAAAATAAAGTAGTAAAGGGTACAGCAATCAGTCGCAAATGATTTTTATTCCATATCTAGATTTCAGTCACGGTGTGGCTATCTTTAGTGTTAAAACGTGTGAAAAACCTGTTACAATACTGTAACATGCATGCTGTTAATTGTACAGTTGCATAAGCCTTAAATGTAAGTCAGTCAGAAAACACAGACCAGTAAATGTAAGTTAAAACATTAAAAACTCATAGTACATGCAGATAGTCCAAACTAAGCGATTCATACACTACTAGCCATTAAAATTGCTACACCACGTAGGTGACGTGCTACAGACGCGAAATTTAACCGACAGGAAGAAGATGCTGTGATATGCAAATGATTAGCCTTTCAGAGCATTCACACAAGGTTGGCGCCGGTGGCGACACCTACAACGTTCTGACATGAGAAAAGTTTCCAACCGATTTCTCGTACACAAACAGCAGTTGACCGCCGTTGCCTGGTGAAACGTTGTTACGATGCCTCGTGTAAGGAGAAGAAATGCGTAACCATCACGTTTCAGACTTTGATAAAGGTCGGATTGTAGCCTATCGCGATTGCGGTTTATCGTATCGAGACATTGCTCCTCGCGTTGGTCGAGATCCAATGACTGTTAGCAGAATATGGAATCGATGGGTTCAGGTGGGTGATACGGAACGCCATGCTGGATCCCAAAGGCCTCGTGTCACTAGCAGTCGAGATGACAGGCATCTTATCCGCATGGCTATAACGGATTGTGCAGCCACGTCTCGATCCCTGAGTCAACAGATGGGGACGTTTGCAAGACAATAACCATCTGCACGAACAGTTCGACGACGTTTGCAGCAGCATGGACTATCAGCTCGGAGACCATGGCTGCGGTTACCCTTGACGCTCCATCACCCACAGTAGCGCCTGCGATGGTGTATTCAACGACGAACCTGGGTGCACGAATGGCAAAACGTCGTTTTTTCGGATGAATCCAGGTTCTGTTTACAGCATCAGGATGGTCACTACCGTGTTTGGTGATACCGCGGTGAACGCACATTGGAAGAGTGTATTCGTCATCGCCATACTGGCGTATCACGCGGCGTGATGGTATGGGGTGCCATTGGTTACACGTCACGGTCACCTCTTGTTCGCATTGACGACACTTTGAACATTGGACGTTACATTTCAGATGTGTTACGACCAGTGGCTCTACCCTTCATTCGATCCCTGCGAAACCCTACATTTCAGCAGGATAATGCACGACCGCATGTTGCAGGTCCTGTACGGGCCTTTCTGGATACAGGAAATGTTCGACTGTTGCCCTGGCCAGCACATTCTCAAGATCTCTGACCAATTGATAACGTCTGGTCAATGGTGGCCGAGCAACTGGTTCGTCACAATGCGCCAGTCACTACTCTTGATGAACTGTGGTATCGTGTTGAAGCTGCATGGGCAGCTGTACCTGTACACGCCATCGAAGCTCTGTTTAACTCAATGCCCAGGCATATCAAGGCCGTTATTACGGCCAGAGGTGGTGGTTCTGGGTACTGATTTCTTAGGATCTATGCACCCAAATTGCGTGAAAATGTGATCACATGTCAGTTCTAGTGTAATATATTTGTCCAATGAATATCCGTTTATCATGTGCATTTCTTCTTGGTGTAGCAATTTTAATGGCCAGTAGTGTATTAGAGTCTGAGTTGTCACTGACGCCGCTGTTTACAACATAGCTGGGGCTTCAGTGTATGTTACGCCAGCCTACAGGACCGTCCTTACGTGCATGATGCGTTGACAACTTGTGGGGCGGCGGGAAATAATGAGATGGTCGATACTTCGTTATATCGTTATGAAGACACACTTAAATTGTTTGTGCGTGCCTTACACCCACCTTCGCCGCTTTCAAGAGCTTTAAAACTTTTATTTCGATCAGCCAGAGAGCGATGGCAAAGATACTGACCATAATCTCCAGCCTGCAAGTCGACATTACTCTTCGTGCTCAATTTACGAAAATATTCCTACTTGCTATTTAGTCAACGGGATCAGGAACTATGACTATATATATAAAAGTTTTGACTTTTAAGTGATTTATATATTCTGTGAATATTCGCTCGACAATAATAATAATAATCATTATACGTATAAGGACTATTCAAAAAGAAATGAGATGGTGGCTGTAAAATTATAATCATTGAAAAGATTGAAATGTCATTTCATGTGAAAGAAGATGTGGCCTCTATAAGAGCGATCAGGTCCCAAACTCGCCGCTAGAGGGAGGCCGGCACACATCCACATGACGATGGACAGAGCATGTGCATCCGTCTACCGTCCACTGCACTAAGTTCCGAAAGAACAGATACCATCGGTGATCATGCAGCTCTCTTAGAATGAAATGAAAATTAAATCAAGATCCTAAGCCATCGACAGGTGTTGACATACATCAACGGGGAGCCTGCCTGAGTGGCCGAGCGGTTCTAGGAGGTTCAGTCTGGAACCGCGCAACCGCTACGGTCGCAGGTTCGAATCCTGCCTCGGGCATGGATGTGTGCGATGTCCTTAGGTTAGTTAGGTTTAAGTAGTTCTACGTTCTAGGGGACTGATGTCCTCAGAATTTAAGTCTCGTAGTGTTCAGAGCCATTTGAACCATTTGAACATCAACGGGGAGAGTTGAAAATGTGTGCCCCGACCGGGACTTGATCCGGGGATCTCCTCCTTACATGGCAGACACTGTATCCATCAGAGCCACCAAGAGCATAGAGGATAGTGTGACTGCAGGGATTTATCCCTTGCACACTTCCCGTGAGACCCACATTCCCAAATTAACGTCCACACACTACATTGGTAGTGTCCCTGCCCATTACACTAATTACAGCAGATAATCTTACCGAGTCCCGTAAGAGTACGGGCAATGCGTGTGCATCTAGCACAGAAGAAGAAGAAGGTCAATGGTCAGTTAGCCTTAACTATATGAAGATGGTATCTGTTCTTTCGGGCCGGCCGGGGTGGCCGAGCGGTTCTAGGCGCTACAGTCTGGAACCGCGCGACCACTAAGGTCGCAGGTTCGAATCCTGCCTTGGGCATGGAGGTATGTGATGTCCTTAGGTTAGTTACGTTCAAGTAGTTCTAAGTTATATGGTACTGATGACCTTAGAAGTTAAGTCCCATAGTGCTCAGAGCCATTTGTACCATTTTTGTTCTTTCGGACATGTCAAAAAGAACAAATACCATCTTCATATAGTTAAAGCTAACCGGCCATTGACTTTCTTCTTCTTCTGTGCTGGATGCACACGCATTGCAGGAACTCTTACGGTACTCGGTAAGACTGTCTGCTGCGAGTAATGAGTGTAGTGGGCAGGGACACTACGAATGTAGTGTGTGGATATTATGTTGGGGATGTGGGTCTCACCGGGAGCGTTCAAGGGATAAATCCCTGCAGTCGCACTATCCTCTGTGCTCTCGGTGGCTCAGGATTTCCCTGGTTCAAGTCAAGGTCGGGGCATACATTTTCAGCTGCCCCCGTTGATGTATACCAACGCCTGTCCACAGCTTAGGCTCTCGATTTAATTATCATTTGATTCATCGAAGAGTGGCGCAAGTGTACGTGGATGCCTGCACGTCCGTTGCAAAATTGAGAAGCATGGCACAGACGATTCAGGGAGGCACAGACGTTGTTCTCTGATGACGTACGATCCGAAACACCACACTGCATTACCGATGCCACTGTCCATCATGCGGACGTATTCATTATTCGAGACCACGGAGTTACGGTAGCAGCCATTTTCGCATCGAAAATGCACTGCTTTCCTCAAACTTGTGACATTTTCTATGAATTTCTGTTCCCCGCATTCCTTCCACTGTCACGAAATGCATTGCACCCCTTTGCTGTTTTTTGGAAGCCTCCATTTGGTTTCAACCCGACTGAGTGCTATGGACGGTCGATACGTGCGCGTGCTCTGCCTGTCCTCACATGGGCGAGCATACTGTACGGCCATGTCCCTCTAGCGGCGACTTTGACACCTCAGATCCCTTAGCGGCTCGCACCTTCTTCCGCAGGCAATTGACTTTACGATATTTTCAGCGGTTTTCATTTTACAGCCTCCGGCAAGTTTCTTGTTGAAGGCACCTTGTAATAACACCTCTATCGGAAATAGCATTATTAACAGTTCAGAGGCGATCGTGGAAAGTAATCTCGCCACTTGCCACGCTCTATTGTCAACTTTACTGGCGACACACAGATACTTCATTGAAAACTAAGCGACCCATAACGGTGTAAAGTCCTCGCGAGTTCAGCTGCTGCTTCTGCCGAAAACGCACGTCTGCCTACCTCTGACGTCATCCGAGGCAAAATGGTCGCTGGCTTTGACTGACGCCTACAGATTAATGTCTCGGTGAGATGTGTCTGCACTACCTCTCCGGCTGCATTTATATAAGGGCGCAGTGGACCGCCAAACGGAAAACGTTCTATCAACCGCCCTAGGCACAGGTAGCAGTATCTGAATTATCTCTTCCTCAAAACTGTATTAATTAATAGTTTTGTGGTTCAACAATTTACAATCTTTTACGCTCTGGTGGGCCCGCAGCATAGTATATGTTAATGTATGTTAGTATAAGAAATAACGAAAATGATTGCTCCAAAACTAACTGCAATTTACAATCTTATTATATATATATATATATATATATATATATATATATATATATATATAGAGAGAGAGAGAGAGAGAGAGAGAGAGAGAGAGAGGGAGAGAGAGAGAGTTAAGTTTCTTTTAGTTGCTGAAAAAGTCTTAGCTCCACTGCATTCAAACTTTGGCGGCTAGAATTCTGAGAATAGAACCGACAATAGAAGCTGGTCTCTGAACTGCCTTTTTAAGATTCCTTGTAATCATCATTATTTACAATACAATCTCGAAACCTGGTACAGGTATTTTACTGCATGAATATAATCGAGTACTGTAATTGGAATTTCCTATTACCAACAAAAATTGTAATCTATATTTTCGTTCCTAATTTTTTTTAGTAAATAACTCGAAAACTAGCAGAGGTAGCTTATTGCCGTCACATATCTAATGTTTTTACATGAAACTGAGGCTACATAAGAATTTTCAGCTTTCTAAATCTAATGCTGAGCAGTTTAAATTTTTCGTAAAAACGCCTGTTTTTACCAAAATATTGTTTTTATCAAGTTGAGAGCTAACTTGTAATGGCAACGTATATTTGCATATACTGAACAATTCTTTGCTTTGTAATTTTATTATTCAGCACCATTTTTTTTTCTTCAGATCATATATTTTGCCTGATCTATTCATTTGATCATTGTGAGACTTTACAGAATTAACATTAATGCATTTAAGCATGCACTGATAATGTTTGACATGGTATTTTAATTCCACTATTATATTATGGTGCAACGCTTTGTATTTTAAGCCCAGACGCGTTATGGTGACGTGGTCTTGGTATTAGTGAACTGCGGTCAGCTCAGACACACTCGCTCGCCTCTATTCCTCTTACAATGATACAGTGCTTGTTTTTGCCTCAAATATGTATTAACTTTACGTACAGTTCGTATGTTTTATCATTTTAATTATTTTATACTTTGTGCATATAACAAATAAGGTGGTTGTAAATAAAACCAGTGACTAATGTTTTACATTTATGCATCGTGTTGTGTGAAATAAGCGGTGGCGTCGGTTATTGCTGCACTTTTTTCAATTGAACATAGTTTAAAAGATACGAAACATCGTTTTCAAACATATAAGTCAATAAGTGTTTCAGTAAAACCGTGCTATTAACTAAGTACGGTTAAAGGAACTCGAACAGAAAAGAGTGTACTACAAGTAATTGTACAATCGGCACTATGTCGAAAGACCAGGAATTTTTCTGTTTCAAATGTCCCCCGTTTCATACACAAATCCATTATAATTTACACAGTTTCGTGTTAAAACTAATAACTACATCATGTAGTAATTTGAGAAAGAAACAGAAACTTTGTACTCATATGCAATCTGGGAGAAATGGAATCATAATTCATCACGGCTGTAAGGAGGGCGCTGTAGATTAGTATGACGTAAACTGAAGCCAGCTGTGTTATAATGGTAAACAGTGGCCTCAGTGTGAACTCAGCCGCTCACATGAATATTGCAGTTGGGACAATGTGCGAATACAAGTGCTTCTGCTGTTTTACCTTACATTTAATAGTGTGGTTTTATGACTGACTTACATTTAAAGCTTATGAAATAGTACATTTAATAAGACATACATGTTACTTTATTGTAACTGGTTCTTCACATGTTTTCTAGAACCGAAGATGGCCACACAGTGACCGAAATCTCGAGATGCAATAAGCATCACTTGCGACTGACTGCTCTATCCTTTACTACTTGACATGAATACATTCGCTGGTCACAACTGTTTCCCCGTGGAATCAAGGAATCAAACCTGACCAGAGACAATGTTCTTAGGAGGCACAGTCTGTGTGTGCTAAATAAGTGCCCAGCGTTTCCCATGTATGTGTTTCTTCCAGTCTACCATTAGTCCATCTTCTTCCCCCTCTCTGCCCATCTCATCCAACCCCCACATTTTGTCCACCTCCTGCCTGGCCCTCTCTGTCCATCTCGTCCTCTCCCTTCTCTCTGTAAATCTGTTCATCATCCATCATGTCGCTCTCCATCTATTCATCTCCTCCTACCCCATAAATCCATCTGCTGCTCCCCCTTTGTTTGTCAGTCGCCTCGTCTCCCTCTCTCTCCCTCCATCTCCTCTTCCCCCCGCCTCTGTCCATGTCCCCCTCGTACGCTCCATGTTCCCCTCCTTCCCTCTCCTTTCTGTGTGCCTCTCCTCCTCCTCTCTCTCTCTCCCTTTCGCTATTCATCTCGTCGTCTTCCCTTTCTTTTTCCACTTCCCCGTCCCCTCCCTCTCAATTTCTCCCTTCCCTATTTCTCTACCTCTCTTCTTCTCCACCTTCTCCTATCTGTGCCTATATCCTCCTTCCCCTTCGGTGTTTCTCCATCTCCTCACTCCAATTGGAGGCTGGTGGCTACTACCCTTACAGTATTTACTTACAGATTGTAACTGATATGTAACATATTTCACACATGTCCAGCATATCTCATGCGTGTTTGTACACATATTTAACATGTATTCTAGCGAACTACGCCCTGCAGTTTCGTTTTCACGCTTCGTAATCTTTTGGTCGTCGGGTCTCCTCAACTGTGTGCTGGACACCGATATAATTTTGCGGGGGTATCGAGTAGTACATTTGCTTACTCTCTGCGAAATGTGTTGAACAGTTAGTAGTAAAGAAGTAACAAATTAAAACGTCATCCATGATGCGTTAGTTTCTCGCACATCTCAGTGTCTGTGACGCCATATCTCCTGTGTATCGTAAAGTGATAAATATTCTACGTACGATCAGCGACATATGTGGATGTTGTCTACCAAATGTGTTCCGAAAAGGATTAGTAGCAAAGAAATAGTAAACTGGAACGTCATGTATTATGCGGCAGTTTTTTCTCGGATCTCAGTATTTAACAGCATATCTCCTGAACTAAGTGTCGTAAAATGATATATTTTTGTAGGTACATGGAACAGCATATGAGAACACAGTCTGGGAAATGTGTTGTGAATAGAGGTAGTAGCAACAAAGTAATAAGTTTAAACGTCTTGCATGATACGATAGCCGGCCGCGGTGGTCTAGCGGTTCTAGGCGCTCAGTCAGGAACCGCGCGACTGTCACGGTCGCAGGTTCGAATCCTGCCTCGGGCATGGATGTGTGTGATGTCCTTAGGTTAGTTAGGTTTAAGTGGTTCTAAGTTCTAGGGGACTTATGACCACAGATGTTGAGTCCCATAGTGCTCAGAGCCATGATACGATAGTTTTCACACATTCAATGTTTATGACGTCGTGTATCCTGAACAAAGTGTCGTACAATGAAGTAATTTTTTTAGTAACTTGAGTGATATATGTGAATACTGTCTGCTAAATGAGTCACGAATCCAATTAGTAACAAAGAAGTAAACAATTAAAATGTCTTGCTAAATGTGGCACTTTCACAGTAAGAACAGTGAAAATGTAATAAGCGATAATCACTTTCCCTTCCGTCATTTTGTGGTGGTCGTCAGCGAGAATAATTTTCTTAAAGATTTGAATTTATGTGAAAAAGTTTATTGCAAGTCTCTAAGTGCTTTGATTATCAAATACTGGATGCCCTATATATGGGTATTCTCACGTCGTGGAATATATTGGTTTTTCACGCCCACCCCTTTGATAAGAGGGTGGTTCTTATCCCCACAGTGATTCCTTCCAGGCAGTAAATGAAATGTGACTGAAATCGGTCCAGTGGTTTAGGAGATGCGGAACATACATATATAAACACATACATGTTTGATATATATAGAGGGCTCAGTGCCAAATGTCCATAACATAAAACAAAATACTGCCCATATGATGTGATCAAAAGTATCCGGACACCTGGTTGAAAATGACTTACAAGCTAGTGGCACCCTCAATCGGTAATCCTGGAATTCAATATGATGTTGACCCACCCTTTGCCTTGATGACAGCTTCCACTCTCGCAGGCATACGTTCTATTAGGTACTGGAAGGTTTCTTGACGAATGGCAGTCCATTCTTCACGGAGTGCTGCACTGAGGAGAGATATCAGTGTCGCTCGGTGAGGCCTGACACGAAGTCGGCATACCAAAACATCCCAAAGGTGTTCTATGGGATTGAGGTCAGGACTCTGTGCAGGTCAGTCCATTACAGGGATGTTATTGTCGTGTAACCATTCCGCCACAGGCCGTGTATCATTAACAGGAGCTCGATCGTATTGCAAGACACAATCGCCATCTCCGAATTGTTCTTCAATAGTGGGAAGCAGGAAGGTGCTTAAACATCCATCTAGGCCTGTGCTATGATACTGCCACGCAAAAGAACAACGGGTGCAAGACCCCGCCCCCATCCCCCCCTCCATGAAAAACATGACAACACCATAACACCACCGCCTCGGAATTTTACTGTCGGTACTGCAAACACTGGCAGATGACGTTCACCGGGCATTCGCCATACCCACGCCATGCCATCGGATCGCCACATTGTGTACCGTGAATCGTCACTCCACAAAAATTTTTTTTCACTGTTCAATCGTCCAATGTTGACGCTCGTTACACCAAGTGAGGTGTATTTGGCATGTGTGGCTTATGAGCAGCAGCTCGACATGAAATCCAAGTTTTCTCACCTCCCGGCTAACTGTCATAGTACTTGTAATGGATCCTGATGCGGTTTGGAATTCCTGCGTGATTACATATTACGACCCTCATCAATTGTCGGCGGTCTCTCTCAGTCAACAGACGAGGTCGACCTGTATGCTTTTGTGCTGTACGTGTCTCTTCCCGTTTCCACTTCACTATCACATCGGAAATAGTGGACCTAGAGATGTTTAGGAGTGTGGAAAATCTCGCGTACAGGCGTGTGACAACGTTCGAAGTCCTGAGTTCCGCGGAGCGCCCCATTCTGCTCTCTCACGATGTCTAATGAGTACTGAGGTCGCTGATAATGCATACCTGGTGGTAGGTGACAGCACAATGCACCTGCTATGAAAAAAGTAAGTTTTTGAGGGTGTCTGGGTACTTTTGATCACATAGTGCATGTGGGGGGCAGGGAAAACTATTGTCGCCTACTAAATTTTCGCTGTTCATGCATGACGTTTTAATTTCTTACTTCATTACTACTAACTGTACTAGTGACTCATTTCGCAGACAGTTTTAACATATACTACTGATGACACAAAAAATTATATATATATATATATATATATATATATATATATATATATATAATTTTTGTGTCATCATATATATAAAATGGAAAAACTGGTAGAAGCCGACCTCGGGGAAGAACAGTTTGGATTCCGTGGAAATACTGGAACACGTGAGGCAATACTGACCATACGACTTATCTTAGAAGATAGATTAAGGAAAGGCAAACCTACGTTTCTAGCATTTGCAGACTTAGAGAAAGCTTTCGACAATGTTGACTGGAATACCCTCTTTCAAATTCTGAAGGTGGGAGGGGTAAAATACAGGGAGCGAAAGGCTATTCACAATTTGTACAGAAACCAGATGGCAGTTATAAGAGTCGAGGGGCATGAAAGGGAAGCAGTGGTTGGGAAGGGAGTGAGACAGGGTTGTAACATATCCCCGATGTTATTCAGTCTGTATATGAAACAAGCAGTTAAGGAAAGGAAAGAAGAATTCGGAGTAGGATTAAAATCAATGGAGAAGAAATAAAAACTGTGAAGTTCGCCATTGCAATTGTAATTCTGTCAGCGACAGCAAAGGATCTGGAAGAGCAGTTGAATGGAGTGGACAGTGTCTTGAAAGGAGGATATAAGATGAACAAAAGCAAAATGAGGGTAATGGAATGTAGTCGAATTAAGTCGGGTTGATGCTGAGGGAATTAAATAGGAAGTGATGGTTCAAATGGCTCTACGCAGTATGGGGCTTAACATTTGAGGTCATCAGTCAACTGGACTTAGAACTACTTAAACGGAACTAGCCTAAGAACATCACACACATCCATGCCCGAGGCAGGATTCGAACCATGGACCGTAGCAGCAGCGCGGTTCCGGACTGAAACGCCTAGAACCGCTCGGCAACAGCGGCCGGCAATTAGGAAATGAGACACTTAAAGTAGTAAATGGGGAGCAAAATAACTGATGGTGGTCGAAGTATAGAGGATATAATATGTAGACCGGCTGGCAAGGAAAGCGTTTCTGAAGAAGAGAAATCTGGTAACACCGAGTATAGATTTAAGTGTCAGGAAGTCGTTTCTGAAAGTTTTTTTTATGAAGTGTAGCCTTGTATGGAAGTTAAACATGGAAGATAAATAGTTTAGACAAGAAGAGAATAGAAGCTTTCGAAATGTGGTGCTACAGAAGAATGCTGAAGATTAGATGGGTAGATCACATAACTAATGAGGAGGTATTAATAGAATTGGGAAGAAGAGAAAGTTGGGGCACAACTTGGCTACGAGATCAGTTGGTTGGAGATGTTCTGAGGCATCAATGGATCACCAATTTAGTATTGGAGGGCAGCGTGGATGATAAAAATCGTAGAGGGAGACCAAGAGATGAATCCACTAAGCAGATTCAGAAGGATGTAGGTTGCAGTAGGTTCTGGGAGATGAAGAAATTTGCACAGGATAGAGTAGCATGGAGAGCTGCGTCAAACCAGTCTCTGGACTCAAGACCACAATAATATATGACGTTCGGTGTTCACTACCTTTCCTCGATAACGCCTACTCATCACGCTGATCGGCGTCCGATTGTTATTCACGTGGACCATGCCTGGAAATCTGCCACGGATTCTCTAGCACTGCCGATGATAGCCTGGAAACGAAGTCTTGAACGTTTCACTTTAAGTATGCAACAGCCACGCACTTTCATTTTGCAGGTGATACTTTTCTCACGTCAACCACACTAACAATTCCTAATTCAGGAACTGTGCCGCACACTGTCCTCACTACATTAGTGAGCCTTTTGTACTTACTAGTCCTTTAGTGACTCCAACTAACGTCCACATACATCGCGTATCCGAAACATTGCAGGTCAGATACAAGAGTCTTATTTGTCTCAAAAGTAATTCTTTGTGGTTCGTTTGAATATAGATGTTTTTTTACGTTACTCTTGCATTTTTTTAATTCGTCGATAGTTTTTCAGCAACAATACTGGAAACATAACCTCAAGTAACTTTACAAAAGATATCACATTTACGCCAGTGACTGTAACAAAAATATGGTTCAAATGGCTCTGAGCACTATGCGACTCAACTGCTGAGGTCATAAGTCCCCTAGAACTTAGAACTACTTAAACCTAACTAACCTAAGGACAACACACACATCCATGCCCGAGGCAGGATTCGAACCTGCGGCCGTAGCGGTCGCGCGGTTCCAGACTGTAGCGCCAGAACCGCTCGGCCACCAGCGGCCGGCTAGTGACTGTAACACATTCTCTATTTCATGATTGCAATTTCGGTCTTAGGCCATTATCAGGTGAAGATGTTATGGTTATTAGGCTATGTCAACCTAAAATGAGCTGACATCTTCACTTGATAATGGCCTAAGGCCGAAATTGCAATCGTGAAATAAAGAAAGTGTTACAGTCACTGGCGTAAATATGATGTCTTTTATCAAGTTCTACATGACTGTGTATCCCAGATATAAAAAGTTAATTAATAACCTCAAGTAAATGAGAATGTTGATTTGCTAGTGCTGTGAAAACGAGATTTCGTCTCATAGTACGCAGAGGAAGAACAATTATAAAACGTGAAAAACAACACATGCAGAGCAGCATCTATTAAATTTATATTGTTAAGTGTCAGAAAGGGAGGAGGTGCTAAAACTGTTTATAAGCTCAATATAAAATGTCCAGAACGTAAAAGAAAATACTATACAAATTTACAGCTTGGTTCTAACTTTCGCTGCTTGAGAGAACCTCCATCTACAACGAGAGATCGTAGGACAATGATTCTTCGTGGGAACATTTGTACGGAGAAGCGGAAGAGATATAAAGAATAACCATTCAAATAAACACGATTTAATTTCCATCATGAGAAGGCAACGCTTATTAACTGCGTACAGGTTGCAAACGTTGTTCAACGTGATGACCATCTCTAGCCACGACAGACTGGAACTGCACTGGAAACTGCTCTAATAGTGCCCGAAACTAGGGTGGGCCTTTGAATGTTCAGCTGCTATAGCACAGGTAGTGCACTGTTTGAAGATAACACGCTGCGTCCAGCAATCTCAGCCAAACCAACAGTAACTACACTACTGGCGATTAAAAATGCTACACCAAGAAGAATTGCAGATGATAAGCGGGTATTCATTGGACAAATATATTATACTAGAACTGACATTTGATTACATTTTCACGCAATTTGAGTGCACAGATCCTGAGAAATCAGTACCCAGAACAACCACCTCTGGCCGTAATAACGACCTTGATACGCCTGGACATTGAGTCAAACAGAGCTTGGATGGCGTGTACAGGTACAGCTGCCCATGAAACTTCAACACGATACTACAGTTCATCAAGGAAAGTGACTGGCGTATTGTGACGAGTCAGTTGCTCGGCCACCATTGACCGGACGTTTTCAGTTGGTAAGAGATCTGGAAAATGTGCTGGCCAGGGCAACAGTCGAACATTTTCTGTATCCAGAGGCCCGTACAGTACTTGCAACATGCGGTCGTGCATTATCCTGCTGAAATGTAGGGTTTCGCAGGGATCGAATGAAGGGTAGAGCCACGGGTCGTAACACATCTGAAATGTAACGTCCAATGTTCAAAGTGCCGTCAATGAGAACAAGAGGTGACCGAGATGTGTAACCAATGGCACCCCATACCATCACGCCGGGTGATACGCCGTATGGCGATGGCGAATACACGCTTCCAATGTGCGTTCACCACGATGTCGCCAACCAGGGATGAGACCATCATGATGCTGTAAACAGAACCTGGATTCGTCCGAAAAAATGACATTTTGCCATTCGTGCTCCCAGGTTCGTCGTTGAATACACAATCGCAGGCGCTGCTGTCTGTGATGGAGCGTCAAGGGTAACCGCAGCCATGGTCTCCGAGCTAATAGTCCATGCTGCAGCAAACGTGATACGAGGCCGTTATGTTCCAACACGGTGTTCCGTATTACCCTCCTGAACCCACCGATTCAATATCCTGCTAAAAGTCATAGGATCTCGACCAACGCGAGCAGCAATGTCGCGATACGATAAACCGCTATCGCGATAGGCTACAATAGGACCTTTATCAAAGTCGGAAACGTGATGGTACGCATTTCTCCTCCTTACACGAGGCATCACAACAACGTTTCACCAGGCAACGCTGGTCAATTGCTGTTTGTGTATGAGAAATCGGTTGGAAACTTTCCTCATGTCAGCATGTTGTAGGTGTCGCCACCGACGCCAACCTTGTGTGAATGCTCTGAAAAGCTAATCATTTGCATATCACAGCATCTTCTTCCTGTCGGTTAAATTTCACGTCTGTAACACGTCGTCATCGTGGTGTAGCAATTTTAATGGCCAGTAGTGTACTTCTACAGATTGTGGAGCAGTTGGCCTCTCTCAGAAGTAATTCGGAAGTCGTCATTTAAATCGAACTTCCCAGTCATGTTCTTTAACCGCGGTACGGAAAGAGGACGTCTCCGCATTTGTTTAACTCGTCGATAATCGCGAAGAGCAGCAGCCCTATTGCTGTTGTTTTGATAAAACACACGAGTAAACCCTTGCGCATTTTGTCCAGAGACCCGATGACTGTCTCCAAATGTGATGCACGCTGATGCTTGTGTTTCAACCCTATGTCGACGTACCAGTACCGGCGCCTAACGGCCAGTCACGACACTACTATCAACGGGAACTAACACAGTCTGAACAAATTCCCATAACTCTGGGTACCCATCCAGTAAACAGTTTAATTACAGCCCCTCAGTATATACATATTCCAGGTCACAGATGATACCTTGCAAATAATCAAGGCGAAAACCTTACGGAGCAAAAAATTTTTTCACTTCGTTATGGAAAAACTGGTAGAAGCGGACCTCGGGGAAGATCAGTTTGGATTCCGTAGAAATGTTGGAACACGTGAGGCAATACTAACCTTAAGACTTATCTTAGAAGAAAGATTAAGAAAAGGCAAACCTATGTTTCTAGCATTTGTAGACTTAGAGAAAGCTTTTGACAGTGTTAACTGGAATACTCTCTTTCAAATTCTGAAGGTGGCAGGGGTAAAATACAGGGAGCGAAAGGCTATTTACAATTTGTACAGAAACCAGGTGGCAGTTATAAGAGTCGAGGGGCATGAAAGGGAAGCAGTGGTTGGGAAAGGAGTTAGACAGGGTTGTAGCCTCTCCCCGATGTTATTAAATCTGTATATTGAGCAAGCGTTAAAGGAAACAAAAGTAAAATTTGGAATAGGTATTAAAATTCATGGCGAAGAAGTAAAAACTTTGAGGTTCGCCGATGACATTGTAATTCTGTCAGAGACAGCAAAGGACTTGGAAGAGCAGTTGAACAGAATGGACAGTGTCTTAAAAGGAGGATATAAGATGAACATCAACAAAAGCAAAACGAGGATAATGGAATGCAGTCAAATTAAATCGGGTGATGCTGAGGGAATTAAATTAGGAAATGAGACACTTAAAGTAGTAAAGGAGTTTTGCTATTTAGGGAGTAAAATAACTGATGATGGTCGAAGTAGAGAGGATATAAAATGTAGACTGGCAATGGCAAGGAAATCGTTTCTGAAGAAGAGAAATTTGTTAACGTCGAGTATAGATTTAAGTGTCAGGAAGTCGTTTCTGAAAGTATTTGTATGGAGTGTAGCCATGTATGGAAGTGAAACATGGACGATAACTACTTTGAACAAGAAGACAATAGAAGCTTTCGAAATCTGGTGCTACGGAAGAATGCTGAAGATAAGGTGGGTAGATCACGTAACTAATGAGGAGGTATTGAATAGGATTGGGGAGAAGAGAAGTTTGTGGCACAACTTGACTAAAAGAAGGGAGCGGTTGGTAGGACATGTTTTGAGGCATCAAGGGATCGCAAATTTAGCATTGGAGGGCAGCGTGGAGGGTAAAAATCGTAGAGGGAGACCAAGAGATGAATACACTAAGCAGATTCAGAAGGATGTAGGTTGCAGTAGGTACTGGGAGATGAAGAAGCTTGCACAGGATAGAGTAGCATGGAGAGCTGCATCAAACCAGTCTCAGGATTGAAGACCACAACAACAACAACATAGTTCAAAAAATGGTTCAAATGGCTCTGAGCACTATGGGACTCAACTGCTGAGGTCATAAGTCCCCTAGAACTTAGAACTACTTAAACCTAACTAACCTAAGGACAACACACACATCCATGCCCGAGGCAGGATTCGAACCTGCGACCGTAGCGGTCGCGCGGTTCCAGACTGTAGCGCCAGAACCGCTCGGCCACCAGCGGCCGACAACAACATAGTTAGACGGATCCAAATTGGTATCAACATCAACATAATACTGCTCGCAGCTGAGGACGATAGAAGAAGAAAAGTTAAAAGTGTTCCTGCTTAGAGCTTCAGGGTCTAACTGTACCGAGGTGACCCCTGCACAGACAAGTACTTTTAGTTTCGATGCACAAGTTGATCTGTTTCCCACGTATCTACATTTACAAGATACAAACTTCTGAAACACTTTTGAAAAGCCCTGTATTATTCATTCATCGCTTAGTAACAAAAGTAAAATAGAGTTCTACGCACTACTGCACATGGGCTGCGAAAAGGAAATGGACCGCGAATACAAAGGATCGTTACGTAACGCTGCAGGAGCAAGCTGGTAGTGGAAGTGCCGCGTCAGTTCCTCACCTTCATGACTGCCGCTGGAAGAGCGCTGGCGCCAGTGACCGCTGCACCGCCTGACTGGCGTCTTGCGGCTCCGTGTGTGCCTTCATTGGCAACACGGCGTCCTTGAAACAACAACCACTCCCATTTCGTTCGTGCCTGTCTTTACAGACACAGTAATTCACTAGTGGACACGGATGCATTACATAACGAATTTTTAGTCCATTCAACCCATAGTAATTATTAGTGGCGCTCTTGGAAGAGGTATCTACGTCTACATCTTTACTCTGCAACCCACCTTGCGTTATGTAGCGGAGGGTACTTTGTGTACCACTCTCACTTCTCGTTTTTCCCGTTTCGGTTAGCGAGAAGAACGACTGCTCGTAAGCCTCCGTGGGGACTCGAATCACTCTCATTTTTTCTTCGTCGTCTTTTCGCGAGGTATACTTAAGAGGAAGCCATGTATCTGTTGAATCTTTGAAGAATGTACGCCATCGGCACTTTAACAGAAAACTACACCGTGTTATAGAACTCCTCTCTTACAGCGTCTGCCGCTAGATTTCGTTGATCATCTCTGTGAGGCTTTCGCATATTCTAAATGAACCTGTAACGAAATGCTATGCTCTTCGGATTATTAAAGTTTTAGTTGAACGAGCATTTTGCAAGACACCTCCTTTCTTGATGAACTGCAGTTCCTTAGGATTCATCAAATGAATCTCGGTTGGTATCTCCGTTTCCTCCGATAACTTTTATGTGGTCATTCCGCCTCGCATAGTTCACGTGGTCGTTCCTCTTCACATCACTCATTGCGCGTACTCCTATATACGAGTATTTTATAGACGTAACTACTTCCAGTGATTGGAAAAGGCCGACATACTAAACTATTACCGATAGTACCTATGTTTGTCTTATCTGACTCTTTGTTTTTCTAAATGTGGCTTTTGAATAACCATGCTCTTTGATGTACCTTCTATGTAAATGCTTTATTCACTATTTATGTCAATTGATGTCACTGTAATTAATCTATGGAAGTTATTTCAAAAATAATATACTGTGGAAGAATGGCTGTGTTTACCTTTTACTCGTAATGCTAGTTCTTGCGTAGGGCGTGTAGGTTTGCGATCCCGTAAAACTTGAGAGAACACCCTCTGCAACGAAACTTGGCTGGCGGGAATACGAGAGGTGCATCCGATGGTCGAAGTGCAAAGCTTTGTGGCATGAGCCATCCGGTGGCTTGCAAGCATAATATTAGCTTCTTGTGTACTGAACGCGGCAAGGAGGACTGCAGGGTTATATAATATAGCCTCATATGTGAACTTAATTTGGCTTATTATTCATGGCATACTTAGGTTAACTCTGTGCAATGAAAGTCCGACGCTAAGAAGAGAATTTTCAGAGGGTGTTATACAGCGAGAGTCATGGATGCTTTCGCCGCCTTTTTTTAATAGCACAGGAGATAGACCAGTTATGTTGTTTCTTTTTCAGTAGCAAGTTCGTATTCTGTAAACTTTCTGCTGAGCCTTCGTGTTTTATCCTTAGCCGTTTATCTAGACACGGTCCTATCCCAAGTGCTATTTCCGAGAATCCTGTTATATTGAGCTGAAAAGTCATTTCAGTCAACTTTCACTACAGTTAATTTCATCAGTATTCAGTGGGTTTAAGGTAATTTTCATAAAAGGATACTTAAGAGTTCCGTCAAAGTACAATCACTAAGAGAAGGTTTTCAGTATTTAGTTTAGGGATTCTTCTTATTGAAATCTTAGTACAGTATTATACTTACTTAGAAAAACTTATTAATTCATGGCAGTTACTATCTAGTCGAATTGAAAGCCAACATAAAGATAAATTATTACGAAATGAAGTGTTTATAATATCACGTGTTACACAGTTACCAATTTATCTAATATTGCCTTGTGACTAAAATGATCAGCATTGATCCGAATCTACTGAAATACTAGCCTCTGGGTCCCCATGCTAATAGTTGAGCCAGATTTAAACTTCATATTACTAAAACTGTACTCAAGCAGTGCAACTTTCATTCTTATAACTTGTGTTTAGTATAGTAAGCAAACAGCTACACTAGATTCAGGTATCAAGTGTTCTACCTGGAAAACAATGGAATTTTGTGATAAGGTCTTATTGGACCAAACTGCTGAGGTCATCGGTCCCTAAGCTAGACACAACTTAATCTAACTTCCGCTACGGACAACACACACACCCATGACCGAGAGAGGACTCGAACCTCCGACAGGGAGAGCCGCGCGAACCATGACAAGATGCCCTTAGACCGAGCGGCTACATAGCGCGGCGTTCTATCTGGACGAAATAGTTAAGGAAGTGAATGCACCTTAAAATACAAATAATAGCCAGTACAACTGATACAATTTTTTGAAAACTATTTCCGTGGTACTCATTTCCAATAAATAGGCTGTTAATTTCTTGCCCAAGTTCATATTGCTCCACCATAAGTAATTATTTACCTACAATAATCATTAGCTTCCTACCATATTGTGCAGGTAGTATGCTGAGAGCCAGTTGTAGCGTAAAAGTTCTATTATTCCTCCTATGTAGTTCATGTCAAACCTACTGATACATTACTTGATAAATTGCACTGCTGCTTGGTATCTTATTTCCAAAACATAATATCAGTCTCAAGTTAAGTCCATCCCAATACTTAACTTTCTTTATGAACAGGGCTAGTACTTCGTAAAATTTCTGCTAATTAGGCTGACCACCGTTTTCTTTAACGCTATTACAGTTTACTTGATTACTAATTTAACTTTGGTTCGATTTCTGCTTGTTCTGATACTGACTGTTTTCAATACAAAGCTTTAGTTCAAAAAAGTTCAACTGTGTGTGAAATCTTATGGGACTTAACTGCTAAGGTCATCAGTCCCTGAGCTTACACACTACTTAACCTAAACTATCCTAAGGACAAACACACACACCCATGCCCGAGGGAGGACTCGAACCTCCGCCGGGACCAGCCGCACAGAAAGCTTTAGTGAAACAAAAGTAGTCCGATAACTTTCCATTACGCACTATCACTCCTTTCACAGGAGTAACTTTGTAGGTGTACTGCTAATTTAATAGTAGCCAGTCGCGTTATACCAGGTTCTATAACCTTTGTTCACTTTGGATAGCCGTAGGTTGGGAACGTTTGGGGCGGAAGAAACGCAGATTCGTGACACCAAATGGTAACAACGTCATTAAGTACGTAACCCATGTAACTGTCAAGCCAACTGAGGTTGCGACAGAAAGTCGCCTATGAGGCCTGAGAACATAGTGTAAATCGGCAGTACTTCTCGTATTAGTGACGAAAGGGTCAACTGAAATAAACAGACCACTTCTTCTTGAAAAAATTATATTTGATCCGTTTTAGGCGTAGCTCATCTTTCATATATCTGCCAAACGAAAAGTAATGAGGGGCACGAATATGTCGTTCATTAATCATTTGAACATATTTACTAATAATAATTATTGTACGGTATACTTGTGGTCTTCTCACTTCTTTTTTCGTTTGACATACTGGCCGCCAAATAAAAAGGTTTTTACGAGTCTCAGAACTAAATACACTTATCTCCTCTCAGGGCGATTATAGCTGTGACACCATGAAGGCGCGCTGCAACAAACGTGAAAGTAAAATGAGGAGAACATGCTTGGGTATAGATACGGTTACCATTATAGCGGAACCGTATTAAATAGATGGGAATAACGCTATCTTTAGCCTTAATTTTAAAAAAAGCTGCAGATTTACCATTCAGAAATCACGCATGAACGTTGGTTGTTTGCGAGAAACGAATACCAGCCTTTGTCAGAACTCGACAGGATTGTAGCCTATGGATACAGTCATTTATCGTGATACTGCTGCTCGCATTGGCTGGAATTCCAAAACCGTCATGGGAATTTTTACTCGAACGTCTTAGGATGGCCATATTGAACGCCATGAAGAATCTCAAAGACTTAGGCGATTAGCAGCCGAAAGGATAGACCAGTGGGGGGTCTTAAAGACATACCGGATTCGATGACTGAGAAAATAGTCTTCCTTACAGCTAGATGAGTATCCACACGGACAACCTGGTGTCCGGGTTTCCTATGGATAGTCAGCAATGCGACCATTGTTACAGCTCTACCTTAAGTGACATCACGGCAGAGCCTCCAGATTAGGGACTTTTTTCACCGTTTTTGGGAGAAATGTTTTTTTCGGGGAACTTTTGGCTTCAACCTTAGGGAAGCTTCTGGGACAGAAAATTTCGATACCGGCCAGATTTTGGAAGTATTTTACCTGCTTAGTCTTACTATTAACACCATCTGTGAAATTTAGTTCAAACGACACGAGCTTGGTTTTCTAGATATTCAATAGACGTCACTCACTCGATACACCTTTGCTTTTGAGGGTGACTTAAGAATCACCACGGTGATAGCTCTGTGTGACGCCACTATGTCAGTTTCGACGGTTTTGGATGGCTATCGAATCCTAAGGAGACACTACACTAGTTTTCGTTGCATTAGTTGAAACTTGTATTTGACAGGTTTTATATTATAAAGTACGCCCAATGAATATATCCGTCCAAAACTCTTCCGAGTTGGTGTAATTTGTCATGACTGAATATAAGGTAACGAGGGATCGGTGGTTAATAGTCTTCATGAAGTGCGAGTAAAAAACAGAGGCACAGAATATACGTGTTCACAGTGACGTGTTGAGCAAAGTTGTCGAACAACAAAGTTAGATATAGATGGTGTGTTAATGATAAATCAACAGAACAATGAAAAGAAAGTGAAGAAAGCAAATGTGAAGGCCTTGAGGAGATTATTTTTATAAATTTCTCCTCAAGCTATGGCATTGTTTTTATTTACAAATTAAAAAAATTACTTAATTCATAAAAACTTTTGGTATAATTTTACGCCTATGAATACATAATCGTACTCTTCAAGCTGTCAACACTGATGACAAATAATAGGTCATAGAAACAGGTTTCAGACATCTGCGGGAAAACGCAGAAATGGTTTCAATTTTTGTATGCTATGGGGGAATTTAGAAAACTCAATCTGGAAACGCTGTAGCAGAGAGAGTGCGGCCAACAAGAGAGGATACAAGAATGGCATCGCGTCGCCCATTCAGGCTCGGTTTAGAGTACAGCATCACGGTGGACGTACCCGTGTGCAGAGACCGCAAAGAGAACAGACATTACCAGATTGCAATATTCGTCGTCTTACCGTCCCAACATCTGATTTGGAGGTATGCGGTCCCACTGAGCATAGAACACTGTCCCCTTTGGTTCGGGTGAGCATTAATTCGGACAGCAGCCGTTCCGTTTCTAACTTATTAAAGCCTATTGTAAAGGCCAATCGAGGTCCCGGTGATGTTAGTTTTGAACAAGATAATGGAAGACCACATGTTGCTCTTGGTGTTCGAACTTCCTCAATACAAATGGTGTATGAATGCTGCCGTGGCCAGCACGATATCCAAATCTCTCAACTAGTCATGGTTTGATGAAAGACTGAAGCTCACAAACTCCAGCCAATACAAATCTGGCATAGATCTGAAGCAGCTTGGAACGATGTACTCGTAATGCCAAGATCAGGTAGAATGACTGGTGCTGTAAGAGTCGGTAGTACTGTATGATAAATTACGAACACGTATACCCGTGGTCTAGGACAACATACCCAGCCTTCGGCAGCGCTACGGTGCAGACATGTGACTGCAGCGAGGTGAACCTAACCGGTGTATGTTTTTACCGCGGCCGTAACCACGTGCCGTCGTTCCTAACGATGCATCATGGAGAATAACTGCCACAAAGGCATACTGCAATTGCCCCCATTACGCCCGTCCCAAGGCGCTCTATGTCGAACGATCCCTGCGTGGCGAACCGAAGACATCGCCGACCGACATCACAAGAATCCATCTTCCCGTAGTCAGTAGTACTATCTATGTGAAAATGGTTAGCTTGTAATTGTTATAATAGTTCTTACATTACGTTATTTTCGAAAAGTGATTGTATATCAAATAATTTTCTTAGAAATCCAAGGAAGGGAAGCAACCACGTGGCATGTGACAAAATAATACGAGAGAACCACGCTTCAGTCAATCTGACCATCGCCGTTGACCATGCAAGTCTCAGTGACAGAACGATCAGAGTTTTGGACCTCTCTACATCTACATCTACATCCATACTCCGCAAACCACCTGACGGTGTGTGGCGGAGGGTACCCTGAGTACATCTATTGGTTCTCCCTTCTATTCCAGTCCCGTATTGTTCGTGGAAAGAAGGATTGTCGGTATGCTTCTGTGTGGGCTCTAATCTCTCTAATTTTATCCTCATGGTCTCTTCGCGAGATATACGTAGGAGGGAGCAATATACTGCTTCACTCTTCGGTGATGGTATGTTCTCGAAACTTTAACAAAAGCCCGTACCGAGTTACTGAGCGTCTATCCTGCAGAGTCTTCCACTGGAGTTTATCTATCATCTCCGTAACGCTTTCGCGATTACTAAATGCTCCTGTAACGAAGCGCGTTGCTCTCCGTTGGATCTTCTCTATCTCTTCTATCAACCCTATCTGGTACGGATCCCACACTGCTGAGCAGTATTCAAGCAGTGGGCGAACAAGCGTGCTGTAACCTACTTCCTTTGTTTTCGGATTGCATTTCCTTAGGATTCTTCCAATGAATCTCAGTCTGGCATCTGCTTTGCTGACGATCAACTTTATATGATCATTCCATTTTAAATCACTCCTAATGCGTACTCCCAGATAATTTATGGATTTAACTGATTCCAGTTGCTGACCTGCTATTTTGTAACTAAATGATAAGGGATCTATCTTCCTAAGTATTCGCAGCACATTACACTTGTCTACGCTGAGATTGAATTGCCATTCCCTGCACCATGCGTCAATTCGCTGCAGATCCTCCTGCATTTCAGTACAGTTTTCCATTGTTACAACCTCTCGATACACCACAGCATCATCTGAAAAAAGCCTCAGTGAACTTCCGATGTCATCCACAAGGTCGTTTATGTATATTGTGAATAGCAACGGTCCTATGACACTCCCCTGCGGCACACCTGAAATCACTCTCACTTCGGAAGACTTCTCTCCATTGAGAATGACATGCTGCGTTCTTTTATCTAGGAACTCTTCAATCCAATCACACAATTGGTCTGATAGTCCATATGCTCTTACTTTGTTCATTAAACGACTGTGGGGAACTGTATCGAACGCCTTGCGGAAGTCAAGAAACACGGCATTATCCTGTGAACCCGTGTCTGTGGCCCTCTGAGTCTCGTGGACGAATAGCGCGAGCTGGGTTTCACACGACCGTCATTTTCGAAACCCATGCTGATTCCTACAGAGTAGATTTCTAGTCTCCAGAAAAGTCATTATACTCGAACATAATACGTGATCCAAAATTCTACAACTGATCTACGTTAGAGATATAGGTCTATAGTTCTGCACATCTGTTCGACGTCCCTTCTTGAAAACGGGATGACCTGTGCCCTTTTCCAATCCTTTGGAACGCTACGCTCTTCTAGAGACCTACGGTACACCGCTGCAAGAAGGGGGCAAGTTCCTTCGCATACTCTGTGTAAAATCGAACTGGTATCCCATCAGGTCCAGCGGCCTTTCCTCTTTTGAGCGATTTTAATTTTTTCTCTATCCCTCTGTCGTCTATTTCGATATCTACCATTTTGTCATCTGTACGACAATCTAGAGAAGGAACTACAGTGCAGTCTTCCTCTGTGAAACAGCTTTGGAAAAAGACATTTAGTATTTCGGCCTTTAGTCTGTCATCCTCTGTTTGAGTACCATTTTTGTCACAGAGTGTCTGGACATTTTGTTTTGATCCACCTACCGCTTTGACATAAGACAAAAATTTCTTAGGATTTTCTGCCAAGTCAGTACATAGAACTTTACTTTCGAATTCATTGAACGCCTCTCGCATAGCCCTCCTCACACTACATTTCGCTTCTCGTAATTTTTGTTTGTCTGCAAGGCTTTGGGTATGTTTATGTTTGCTGTGAAGTTCCCTTTGCTTCCGCAGTAGTTTTCTAACTCGGTTGTTGTACCACGGTCGCTCTTTTCCATCTCTTACGATCTTGCTTGGCACATACTCATCTAACGCATATTGTACGATGGTTTTGAACTTAGTCCACTGATCCTCAACACTATCTGTACTTGAGACAAAACTTTTGTGTTGAGCCGTCAGGTACTCTGTAATCTGCTTTTTGTCACTTTTTCTAAACAGAAAAATCTTCCTATCCTTTTTAATATTTGTATTTACGGCTATCATCGCCGGCCGCGGTGGTCTAGCGGTTCTAGGCGCTCAGTCCGGAAACGCGCGACTGCTACGGTCGCATGTTCGAATCCTGCCTCGGGCATGGGTGTGTGTGATGTCCTTAGGTTAGTTAGGTTTAAGTAGTTCTAAGTTCTAGGGGACTGATGACCACAGATGTTAAGTCCCATAGTGCTCAGAACCATTTGAACCATTTTTTGCTATCATCGTCTAAGTAACCGCTTTATGATCGCTGATTCCCTGTTCTGCGTTTACTGTTTCAAATAGTTCGGGTCTGTTTGTCACCAGAAGGTCTAATATGTTATCGCCACGTGTTGGTTCTGTGTTTAACTGCTCAAGGTAGTTTTCAGGTAAAGCACTTAAAAAAATTTCACTGGATTCTTTGTCCCTGCCAACCGTTATGAACGTTTGACCCTCCCAGTCTATATCCGGAAAATTAAAATCTCCACCCAGAACTATAACATGTTCGCACTCCGTGTGGACGTTTTAATAGAGGCTCTCCATCCCTACGGCGCGGTCATTGAATACGTTGACGAACACTGGGCTCAGTCCAGGACGTAACCTATCCTGACCGATGTTCAGCTAGTTCACAAGGAACTTCGGAGCCATACATGCTCATACGTTCGCATCGGAGATTGGAGGGACTAGTTTTTTACGATGGTCAACCACGCATATGCTCTGGTTGCAGGAAAGAGGGTGATTTACGGACAGAATGAATTCGATGACGTGTTGCGCAACTTCCTCTTTCGGACATGCCACCCTGGACAGCCGGCCGGTGTGGCCGAGCGGTTCTAGGCGCTACAGTCTGGTACTGCGCGACCGCTACGGTCGCAGGTTCGAATCCTGCCTCGGGCATGGATATGTGTGATGCCCTTAGGTTAACCGTGCGAGGTGGCGCAGTGGTTAGCACACTGGACTCGCATTCTGGAGGACGACGATTCAATCCCGTCTCCAGCCATCCTGATTTAGGTTTTCCGTGATTTCCCTAAAATCGTTTCAGGAAAATGCCGGGATGGTTCCTTTGAAAGGGCACGGCCGATTTCCTTCCCAATCCTTCCCTCGCCCGAGCTTGCGCTCCGTCTCTAATGACCTCGTTGTCGACGGGACGTTAAACACTAACCACCACCACCACCACCACCACCACCGCCATTAGGTTAGTTAGGTTTAAGTAGTTCTAAGTTCTGGGGGACTGATGATCCATAGTGCTCACAGCCATTTGAACCACCCTCGACCACCATGACAGGCCTGCTGGTGACATACGCGGCAGTACTGACAGCGACGTCGACAACTCCCAGTCCGTCGCTTGGCCGCCTTGATGAGCACCATGCGTCTCCCTGCCCTCACTCAGACGTCTTTGTGGTCACGATGGATGGAGTCATTCCACACATGTTCGCTCGAAGCATTCGTTCTGCTGACGGTGGTCTTCTAGCTGGGTTGTCGTACCTCGTTGTCGTTGTCTGATACGGAGAACCACATTCGCAAACAACGATCATCACGCCTATGCAAACGTTGCCTTCAACCACTCACAGTGCCCGGTGACCTTGCTCCCACGACGACGCTTATCTGTCTGGCAAAATGACACCCACTCTATGATGTCTACCTACGGCGACACCGACGAACTGCCCTGAGCGACGGTTACCTTTGCCCCGTAAATTACTATGGATGGTTCCACGTCTGACATGTGACTTGAGACCACAGTCTCCCCACAGTCGTCACACGATCCCCCGTCTTCAGAGAAGATCATGTACTAGATACAGCAATACAGCACGGTCCCTCCCAAATTGCGTGGGGCGACGACTTTGAGGACGAACCGGACCACACCCAGAGTTGCCGCCGCCGTTCTATATTGATATACAGAGCTTCCATCCACATTGCGGAACAAGCAGTCGTCATGTCGGTCGATACCATCCTCCACCGCTTCTAACGACGACAGTTACGCTTTTAGCGCCACCTCGCTACACATACAAGGTCGCAAGGCTCAAAACCAATATGGTCAGCAACATTGGGAAGTTTCAACTCCTGCGTGACATACTCGCGGCTTCGGAAGTTATCTCCTTTCTTTAAGAGGTGTGTCTTGCTACAATTCCGACTGCGGATTCGAGTGTTTTTCCTCAGCCGGCGTTCATACAGGGTGCGGTGTGGCACTCTACGACGGGGAAGGCATCCCAGTCACAGGAGTGGTAGCTTTCCTGTCTGGACGAGATATGGCCCTCACACTCTTTGATTCCGGGGCTCGACACCCCAATGTCAACGAACTACGTTATTCGCAGAATAAATAGCACCCTTATTTGTTGGGCGATACGACTATTACATCGTAGGAGGAGATATCAGCCGTGTTCATCCAATTTTGGAATCCCAGTCAATGCGAGCAGTAGTATGACCACTGCCTCCTGAGGCCACGAGCCTGTCGAATCCCGACACGTGCTGGTAGACGTTTCTCAAAAACAACCAATGTTCAAATGAAATAACACAGTTTAAAAGATTTTACTCGTCTCATACTGATATGACTTTATGAATATCGACAGAAGCGGTAATTGAAAATTTGTACGAAGCCTGGGAATCGAACCCAGGTTTGCTGCTTACTCGGCAGATGCATTAGCCAATAAGACACCTTGGCACTGCGGTTCACAGAACTGCACGCATTATCCTAGCACGCTTCCCTCCTCTATCCAAGTTCTCGTTGCCACTACAGTCTACTGTAAATTCCTCCTTAGACATGAAAAGAATTGCTGAAGCTCTGCACGTTCTGGAATTGCATCTCAGAATCGAACGTAAATGGGGGATCCAGCCTGAAACCCAGGTACCTGACACATTTTGTGAGACTCTACTGTTCTTATGCCAAACATGGTTTTATGTGCGTAGCCTGAGGCGGAGAGTGAAAATAGATGTCAAGTCCAGTAACCCAAGGCTCCTGCTTACTAGGCTGGAGAGTTAGTCAAGAAGCCACCTTGGCACAGTTTTTGAGAGCGCCGACAATTCTGGTTGTGTGTGGGTGAAAATTTAGACTGGAGCGGCAGTGAGAACGTGGATAGAGCAGGGAGCATGCGAGCTGTGGCGCCATTGAGTTAGTAGACTGACCTGTCTGGCGCCACTAGCTCTGGTCGAGCATCGACATGACGACTGCTTGTTCCGCAATGTGGATGGAAGCTCTGTATATCAATATAGAACGGCGGCGGCAACTCTGGGTGTGGTCCGGTTCGTCCTCAAAGTCGTCGCCCCACGCAATTTGCGCACCGCATTGCCCATATCAATGAGCAAGAGTTGGTATTTATGGGTTCTGTCCTTAGAAAGTCTTTGCTTGCCGATATGTATACGTGGTTCGCTGGCCCGAGAGGGAGGCACGAAGTTTGGGGATTGGCGGTAGTTTCGCGTCAAGAGGTTGTCACGAGGTCTGAGCGGCCGAAGCCACGAGCTGCGCAGGGACCGCCTCTGCAGAGCGAAGACACCGGAGGACTTCACCGGGGTCAGCGTCGACTACAAGCAGCAGGTAGACATTCCGTCGGTTGGATGCCAACATTCGTGTCGGCTTTCATCACCACCACTCAGTAACCGCTGCGACGCACCGTGGATCCATGGAACTACTTGCTGATAAAGGGGAGTGACATTCTGTAATCCTCGTGGCTTTTGTTTCTTTGTCTACCTGCCTTCTTTATTATTTTCTGGTTTGTATCCGACCCTCAGCATTGGCGGCCGAAGACTTCCGGCGTAAGAAGTCAGCCTCATTCTTCCAACGGCCTTGTCAAAGAGGGCGGAGGAGCGGATAGAGGTTCAGGGCACTCTCTTGTCCTAGGGGTGGGAAATTGCCCCTAAAGGCGGAAGAATCAGCAATGATCAACGACATGAGGATGCAGAAGGCAATGGAAACCACTGCATTAAAGACACGTAACGTGTATCCACAGGACATGTGGCCTGTAATTGAAGAAGTATCATGATGAGCTCTCCATGGCAAAAGATTCCGGAATAGCCCCCATTCGGATCTCCGGGAGGGGACTGCCAAGGGAGAGGATACTATGAGAAAAACATTGAATAATCAACGAAAGGATAACGTTCTACGAGTCGGGGCGTGGAATGTCAGAAGCTTGAACGTGGTAGGGAAACTAGAAAATCTGAAAAGGGAATGCAAAGGCTCAATCTAGATATAGCAGGGGTCAGTGAAGTGAAGTGGAAGGAAGACAAGGATTTCTGGTCAGATGAGTATCGGGTAATATCAACAGCAGCAGAAAATGGTATAACAGGTGTAGGATTCGTTATGAATAGGAAGGTAGGGCAGAGGGTGTGTTACTGCGAACAGTTCAGTGACCGGGTTTTTCTAATCAGAATCGACAGCAGACCAACAACGACAACGATATTTCAGGTATACATGCCGACGTCGCAAGCTGAAGATGAACAGATAGAGAAAGTGTATGAGGATATTGAAAGGGTAATGCAGTATGTAAAGGGGGGGCCAAAATCTAATAGTAAAGGGCGACTGGAATGCAGTTGTAGGGGAAGGAGTAGAAGAAAAGGTTACAGGAGAATATGGGCTTGGGACAAGGAATGAAAGAGGAGAAGGACTAATTGAGTTCTGTAACATGTTTCAGCTAGTAATAGCGAATACCCTGTTCAAGAATCACAAGAGGAGGAGGTATACTTGGAAAAGGCCGGGAGATACGGGAAGATTTCAATTAGATTACATCATGGTCAGACAGAGATTCCGAAATCAGATACTGGATTGTAAGGCGTACCCAGGAGCAGATATAGACTCAGATCACAATATAGTAGTGATGAAGAGTAGGTTGAAGTTCAAGACATCAGTCAGGAAGAATCAATACGCAAAGAAGTGGGATACGGAAGTACTAAGGAATAACGAGATACTTTTGAAGTTCTCTAACGCTATAGATACAGCAATAAGGAATAACGCAGTAGTCAGTACAGTTGAAGAGGAATGGACATCTCTAAAAAGCGCCATCACAGAAGCTGGGAAGGAAAACATAGGTACAAAGAAGGTAGCTGCGAAGAAACCATGCGTAACAGAAGAAATACTTCATTTGATTGATGAAAGGAGGAAGTACAAACATGTTCCGGGAAAATCAGGAATACAGAAATACAAGTCGCTAAGGAATGAAATAAATATGAAGTGCAGGGAAGCTGAGACGAAATGGCTGCAGGAAAATGTGAAGACATCGAAAAAGATATGATTGTCGGAAGGGCAGACTCAGCATACAGGAAAGTCAAAACAACCTTTGGTGACATTAAAAGCAATGGTGGTAACGTTAAGAGTGCAACGGGAATTCCACTGTTAAATGCAGAGGAGAGAGCAGATAGGTGGAAAGAATACATTGAAAGCCACTATGAGGGTGAAGATTTGTCTGATGTGATAGAAGAAGAAACAGGAGTCGATTTAGAAGAGATAGGCGATCCAGTATTAGAATCGGAATATCAAAGAGCTTTGGATGACTTACGGTCAAATATGGCAGAAGGGACAGATAACATTCCATCAGAATTTCTAAAATCATTGGGTGAAGTGGCAACAAAACGACTATTCACGTTGGTGTGTAGATTATATGAGTCTGGCGACATACCATCTGACTTTCGGAAAAGCGTCATCCACACAATTCCGAAGACGGCAAGAGCTGACAAGTGCGAGAATTATCGCACAATCAGCTTAACAGCTCATGCATCGAAGCTGCTTACAAGAATAATATACAGAAGAATGGAAAAGAAAATTGAGAATGCGCTAGGTGACGATCAGTGTGGCTTTAGGAAAAGTAAAGGGACGAGAGAGGCAATTCTGACGTTACGGCTAATAATGGAAGCAAGGCTAAAGAAAAATCAGGACACTTTCATATGATTTGTCGACCTGGAAAAAGCGTTCGACAATATAAAATGGTGTCGAATTAAAATACAAGGTGAAAGGATATCAATGATACAATTCGCTGATGACATTGCTATCCTGAGTGAAAGTGAAGAAGAATTAAATGATCTGCTGAACGGAATGAACAGGCTAATGAGTACACAGTATGGTTTGAGAGTAAATCGGAGAAAGACGAAGGTAATGAGAAGTAGTAGAAATGAGAACAGCGAGAAACTTAACATCAGGATTGATGGTCACGAAGTCAATGAAGTTAAGGAATTCTGCTACCAAGCCAGTAAAATAACCTATGACGGACGGAGCAAGGAGGACATCAAAAGCAGACTCGCTATGGCAAAAAAGGCATTTCTGGCCAAGAGAAGTCTACTAATATCAAATACCGGCCTTAATTTGAGGAAGAAATTTCTGAGGATGTACGTCTGGAGTACAGCATTGTATGGTAGTGAAACATGGACTGTGCGAAAACCGGAAGAGAAGAGAATCGAAGCATTTGAGATGTGGTACTATAGACGAATGTTGAAAATTAGGTGGACTGATAAGGTAAGGAATGAGGAGGTTCTACGCAGAATCGGAGAGGAAAGGAATATGTGGAAAACACTAATAAGGAGAAGGGACAGGATGATAGGACATCTGCTAAGACATGAGAGAATGACTTCGATGGTACTAGAGGGAGCTGTAGAGGGCAAAAACTGTAGAGGAAGACAGAGATTGGAATACGTCAAGCAAATAATTGAGGACGTAGGTTGTAAGTGCTACTCTGAGATGAAGAGGAGCACAGGAAAGGAATTCGTGGCAGGCCGCATCAAACCAGTCAGTAGACTGATGACCAAAGAAAAATCCGACCCTCAGAATTTTACTCGGTCGACTCTTTCGTCGTGTACTAAGACGCTAGTTGTCACTTGAAAATTTGTGTCGCTATTATATTGCCTTTCCTTTCTGGTTTGTTTCCGATCATTAATGTTCGAATTAATCAGCTCTTGGTCGTAAATACAGCGGAAACAACTTTTTTTTTCTTCGCAGGGGAATGCCTCGGCTGCCCGGTAGTCTCCAATTGTATCGAAATGATACTTTGTATTGTCTCCTCGCAAGATGGCTTTCAGGGGACCTTTCATTTTTGTTGTTTGGTTTGTTGATGGTCGAGGGTCGGCTCTTGTGTGGGTACTGGCGTCTCTCGGTTCATGTTTGACTGCCATGTGGTGTGAATGTTGTTCTGTCAGGTCCGAGACGTTGTAAATATTTTCGTTCTCAAATGAGAAGTTGTCTTGGGTGAGCTGTAGCAGCACTTTTGGTGATATTTGGCTTCTTTTTTTTTTTGCCTAGCAGCAGTGGTCTTCCCGTGTCGGGAATAATTTACACGGCTGCGATCTGGTGTGTCGATGTCGGACTGGTTCATTCCTTGTCTTGGTGTGGGTTAGGGATTGCTAGCGGTTTGGCCTTGCTTCTTCTCCATTTGAGGAGTGTCTGGTGATTGTAATTTTAGTCCGAATTTTGTCACCGGCAGTTGGCGGGGCGGGCATGGAGATGGACCTCTTTTCGCGGCCGCCTGCCTAATTTTATGCATTGACCTGGCCTGGTGGAAGGCGGGCTTGAACCTGCGCGCCGCGCGGGGTAGCCACACGGTCTAGGGCGCCTTGTCGCGGCTCTCCCTGTTGGAGGTTCGAGTCCTCCCTCTGGCTTGCGTGTGTGTGTTGTCCTTAGCGTAAGTTAGTTTAAATTAGATTAAGTAGTGCGTAAACTTAGGGACCGACGATCTCAGTTTCGTCCCTTACGACCGTACCACAAATTTCCAAATTTGTCCCGCCGCAGCAGGGGCCCTGGCCGTGCAGCGTCCCCTAACTCTGACCAGCCCCAAAGTCCGGAATTTCTAAGCCCTGCTCTATACTTCTGAACATGACCTAGTGGCAAGTTTGCTTTGTTTTAGACGGCCCTGGCGCAAGCAGCTCAGCGGCGGCGATGGCGGCGGCAGTGACAGCGGCTTTGGCGAAAGCTTCATGGAACTGGCCCCGCCCCAACATTCCAACTTTGTTTCGAAAGAGACACCCCTCAAGGATCTGTAGTACGGTGAGCGAAGCGAGTGCTACGGCGACCAGCGCGATACTGTGATTCTAGTGGTTTTTTGTTTGTTTGTTTGTTTGTTTGTTTTGTTCTTCTTTTAGGGGAGGGGAGGGGATGTTGAGGTACAACGTCACCGTTGGATCTCGGTGTTACTGTTTGCGTGTAACGGTAAAATTGTTCTATCGTACAATGATGTCATTCCAAGGACATCATTGGAGTGCACGTAGAAGGTGTGACTCTGAGACGTGAAGCCCCATACCACCCTCCGACGGTGGAAGTTGAAGGTGGCAGGCAACAGATAACACAACTACATTAGGTACTGATAATGATGGTCGACACATATCGAGTGGTCGTATCAAAACTGACACTTGGAACGAGTCCGGTACTTATACCTATGCTGTGCTAGGCCGCCCCCAATGCAGTCCGCGCCGCGCCAGGCGCTCTGTCCGTGGTGTGCGCCGGCCAATAGCAGCGTGCGGAACAGTCGTGGCTGGAAGAAAACGCTACAGTCGTTGCTATTAGCCGGCGCAAACCACAGACAGAGAGGCTGACGTTGCGCGGGCCGCAGAGGGAGTAGCCTAGGCACAACATACGCATAAATAACGGACTCGTTCCACATTGGAATCATCAATATCAGGCAGCACATGAAGAAGACCGCGAGTCACGTAGTTGAAATATCGTGCAGGAAAGACATGGATTTCTGGCTTTTGTTTTTTCTTGCTATCATTGTTATATCTGAAATTTAGTCGCTCTAAAATTTCGTCCCATTCTTTAGGCAATGTCGAAAATACAATTCACTTATCTTTTACTGTACGAGGTGCGGCTAAAAAAAAACCGGACTGATGCTGGAAAAAACATTTATTTACAATTTCATGTTATCTCCTTCAATGTACTCTCCTCCTCGGTCTCTACACCGCTCCATACGAATTTTCCACTGTTCATAGCAATGCTGCAGATCATTTTCGGTAAGGCCATACATTACTTCCGTCGCTTTTTCGTTTACTGCTTCAACAGTCTCAAAGCTGACTTGACTTTAGGGAAAAGAAAAAAGTCACAGGGGGCCAAATCAGGTGAGTAGGGTGGATGATCTAAGATGGGAATGTTGTGTTTTGCCAAAAACGTCTTCACTGACAACGCACTGTGAGCTGGGGCATTGTCTTGGTGAAGGATCCATGACTTTTTTCTCCACAAATCGTTCCGTTTTCTCCGTACTCGCTCACGTAGGGTAGCCAGGACGCTAATGTAGTAATGCTGATTCACTGTTTGTCCCTCTGGTACCCAATCAATGTGCACAATCCCTTTGATGTCAAAAAAACAATCATCATTGCCTTGAATTTCGATTTTGACATTCGAGCTTTTTTTTGTCGTGGAGAACCAGGAGTTTTCCAATGCATCGATTGGCGTTTAGTTTCGGGATCGTAAGTAAAAAACCACGATTCATCGCAAGTAATAACATTTTGTAAGAAGGTGGGATCACTTTCAATGTTTTCCAGGATGTCAGAACAAATCATTCTTCGGCGTTCCTTCTGTTCAATTGTGAGACACTTTGGAACCTTATTTGAACACATTTTGTTCATGTTGAAACTTTCATGAAGAATCTGCCTAACACTTTCCTTGTCAACTCCTGTTAACTCAGACACTGCTCTGATTGTTAAACGGCGATCTTGTCGAACAAGTTTACCGATTTTTTCAATGTTTGCATCAGTTTTTGCTGACAATGGTCTGCCAGTGCGAGTGTCATCACTGGTATCTTCGCGGCCATCTTTAAATCGTTTAAACCACTCAAACACTTGTGTTCGCGATAAACAATCATCGCAGTACACCTGTTGTAACATTACAAACGTTTCACTTGCAGATTTTCCTAGTTTGAAACAAAATTTGATGTTAACACGCTGTTCTTTCTGTACACTCAACATTTTCCGACGCACAGACAAAACGTCAACTACTTAAAACAGACGCCACGGGCAGACTGAGTGCAGGAGGCAGATGAAACTCAAGCAGTAGGCGGAGCGAGAGTCACGTGACAGGCCACGCGACTTTCAGCCTCATTGCATTCGTTTTATTGTTTCACCAGTACTAGTCCGGTTTTTTTCTAGCCACACCTCGTATCATATTGCTAAATCATCACAAGTCCATGTGGGCAGCTTTGGTCCATGGACAATCTCGTTCACTTCTTCATTATCTAGAGGCATCTGGAGAAGTGTAGCACATCTCTTCTAGAAAGATGTAGGAAGGGAGGGACTACATGTATTCTTGAAAGCTGAACGTTGTAGGATCATGTTGTGGAAGAGATTTTGTGATTCGGTCGTGAAGTAGCCTACTAAATCAGAGTCGGGCCAAATGTTACTTGATTTTTCCAATATGTTTTTGGTGCTGAGTGTTTCGTGTACAGAATCTGTAGATAAGTCGTGACGTAGATTTCCAGCAATACACAGCATCGTTCGGTCAACAAATAGAAATCTTTTTCCTTGGCTTATTGACATGATCTGCACTTGAGGTCCATACTCGAATACGGTGCAGACAAATATATTACTGGTCAAAAGAGCCACCGATTGATCAGCTTCATATGCTCTGCTTTTTATTAGTTGCACTAGGCAGAATCTCCATTCGGTTTGTTTAACTTTTTCAGATTTGTACTTTAGGTAGATACCAAGACTTATTACGTTACCTTATGAAGTATTTCATGGCCCAGGTGTGGAATATTGAATTTGTGATGACTTTTAACCGATTATTGTTTACATTTCTTTGCCTAAAAACTGCTGACAGGCAAATTTTTGCTACTGTGTAGCAACTCATTTGTGGTCACATATTTCAGTGGTGCGGCAGCTCAATGCTGACAAAATTGTGCAGTCGCATAGAAATTCAACGGTTCAACCATTTTGCAGTCGGGTAGAAATTCACTATCGTAGCGTAATGTAGTGGTGTACTAGTTCCGTAGCGGCAATATTTTGCAGTTGTGTAAGAGTTCAATTGTAGCAACATTTTGCATTATAATGATAACGTCACGCGTTTAATGCGACGTTTCTCATGTTTAATGCGTTTTTGATTACCTTTTCATACCCTATTACCCTATTACGAAAGAGAGGAGATAGGCAAATCTGCAACGCATCGATAATAACCAAACAATGAGTGTACATATAAACCTTCTGTTATAGAAATCTTTTTCCTTGGCTTATTGGCATGATCTGCACTTGAGGTCCATACTCGAATACGGTGCAGACAAATATATTACAGGTCAGAAAAGCCACCGATTGATCAGCTTCATATGCTCTGCTTTTCATTAGTTGCACTAGGCAGAATCTCCATTCGGCTTGTTTAACTTGTAACAATACAATCACTTTTCGAAAATAACGTAATGTAAGAACTATTATAACAATTACAATTCCTTTGTAATTCTTATTACTTTTGTAGCGCAGAACAACAGTGAGCTAGGAGTAGCTTACAAGCGTAGTAGGCGCTTGTCAGAGCTGAGCAGAGAAAGATGAGGTACGCATTCGACAGAGCGAGACTGGGTCGCTCTACTGCCCCCAGTGTATTAGACTTTGGCCTCCTTCTTCTCCTGGTAGGGAAAAGAGCTCTATCGGTAGAAGGGTATCTTACAACATTGGACACGGGATGCAAAAGAAATAGCATCCGCCACCCGCTTGCAAAGTGATTTCCTTTTTGGCTCCAAGCCGTAGCGTGGGAATCGTGCAGCATTCTGAGAACTTAAGTCCTACGGCGAAGACATAGTGACATCAGAGGGACGGCTGTCGTGACCCCCACCCGTGCTAGATATATCAAACCAAGCATTCATTGAGCAAACACTTGTTTTCTTTTGGTAAAAAAGAGACTCTCACGGCGCTAAGGCCTATGATTGGAAAGGACCTGTGAAAAATACAGAAAATTAGTGTGGGGTACAAAGTTCCGTAATTCTCACCGGATGACATACAACACATTCTGGATTCTACTCACATCACTGTCGATACTTTGCCACAAGAAGGGTCAGACCGGGCTGTTTTCAGACTCACCAGATCAATAGTCGTCTAATTGACTCCATGCGACTGCAGGAAATCTTCTAACATTGGTGTGTGGTCATGGACAACGTCTGCTTGGCTCTTTGCAATTGGTGAATGACCTTCTGCCCTAGAATTCAGCCAAGCACACAGATTTTTGTTTAACCTCCTACTTTGTCAGATTATATTTTGTCCTTAGATGTGAGAGTTGACGAATGTCTGGTTCAGTTTACTGAATGAGGAGAGTACTTTGCATTTTTCGATCCAAGTAGGAAAGCTTCATTCGATATGAGCATCACTCAGGGTCACATACTGTAATGAATTTATTTCTTCTGACTTTATTCAATTACACTCCTGGAAATGGAAAAAAGAACACATTGACACCGGTGTGTCAGACCCACCATACTTGCTCCGGACACTGCGAGAGGGCTGTACAAGCAATGATCACACGCACGGCACAGCGGACACACCAGGAACCGCGGTGTTGGCCGTCGAATGGCGCTAGCTGCGCAGCATTTGTGCACCGCCGCCGTCAGTGTCAGCCAGTTTGCCGTGGCATACGGAGCTCCATCGCAGTCTTTAACACTGGTAGCATGCCGCGACAGCGTGGACGTGAACCGTATGTGCAGTTGACGGACTTTGAGCGAGGGCGTATAGTGGGCATGCGGGAGGCCGGGTGGACGTACCGCCGAATTGCTCAACACGTGGGGCGTGAGGTCTCCACAGTACATCGATGTTGTCGCCAGTGGTCGGCGGAAGGTGCACGTGCCCGTCGACCTGGGACCGGACCGCAGCGACGCACGGATGCACGCCAAGACCGTAGGATCCTACGCAGTGCCGTAGGGGACCGCACCGCCACTTCCCAGCAAATTAGGGACACTGTTGCTCCTGGGGTATCGGCGAGGACCATTCGCAACCGTCTCCATGAAGCTGGGCTACGGTCCCGCACACCGTTAGGCCGTCTTCCGCTCACGCCCCAACATCGTGCAGCCCGCCTCCAGTGGTGTCGCGACAGGCGTGAATGGAGGGACGAATGGAGACGTGTCGTCTTCAGCGATAAGAGTCGCTTTTGCCTTGGTGCCAATGATGGTCCTATGCGTGTTTGGCGCCGTGCAGGTGAGCGCCACAATCAGGACTGCATACGACCGAGGCACACAGGGCCAACACCCGGCATCATGGTGTGGGGAGCGATCTCCTACACTGGCCGTACACCACTGGTGATCGTCGAGGGGACACTGAATAGTGCACGGTACATCCAAACCGTCATCGAACCCATCGTTCTACCATTCCTAGACCGGCAAGGGAACTTGCTGTTCCAACAGGACAATGCACGTCCGCATGTATCCCGTGCCACCCAACGTGCTCTAGAAGGTGTAAGTCAACTACCCTGGCCAGCAAGATCTCCGGATCTGTCCCCCATTGAGCATGTTTGGGACTGGATGAAGCGTCGTCTCACGCGGTCTGCACGTCCAGCACGAACGCTGGTCCAACTGAGGCGCCAGGTGGAAATGGCATGGCAAGCCGTTCCACAGGACTACATCCAGCATCTCTACGATCGTCTCCATGGGAGAATAGCAGCCTGCATTGCTGCGAAAGGTGGATATACACTGTACTAGTGCCGACATTGTGCATGCTCTGTTGCCTGTGTCTATGTGCCTGTGGTTCTGTCAGTGTGATCATGTGATGTATCTGACCCCAGGAATGTGTCAATAAAGTTTCCCCTTCCTGGGACAATGAATTCACGGTGTTCGTATTTCAATTTCCAGGAGTGTAGTTAGAATATTTATTAACTTATAATTTGGTTTTTGGAAATTTAAAGATAGATGGGCATTGGAACGGACGCATACCATCGTCCTCATTAACGTAAATTTGAACAGGTATCTGCCAGCACTTATTTAAGATAGGGCAGGATTAGTCGTAGTTTCGCCATCAACTAAAAGACCGTGTCTTTACATACAGAGCCGACATGCAGTACATGAGCCGAGTCTTCACACCAGCAGGTGCAGGCACAACGAGGCAGCACAAATGTTCAACACAATAAAATATAGTACAGCTCCGGTGGTATACAGACTCTTGATCCCGACTTCTTGCTGAAAAGTATTCAATGTGCCTTTTTGTGGTTTGCTCAAATAAATGAAATTCTTAAAACATAATACCTTTCTTTATAGTTGTAAGTAGCAATGGTCATTCATATCTGTGTTTCATTCGTAAGATGAGATATCCACTGACAGAAGTTAGTACAGTTATTTTGGTTGGATGCGTATTTTTTTAATATTTGTTGATAGGTTTCATTCATATGTCAAGATTTCCACCCAGGGGTTGAATGGCACAGAGCCAATTTGCTTCCAACATCCATTACGTAATTGAGGCAGTTAACTTAAGCGGTCAGATCACAAAGTAGTCGTGGCGAAAAGTAGGCTGAAATTTAACACGTTAGTCAAGAAAAGACAATACGCAAAGAAGTGACATACGGAAGTACTAAGGAGCGATGAGATACGTTTGAAATTCTCTAAGGCTATAGATGCAGCAATCATGAGTAGCTCAATAGGCTCAATAGGTTTATGAGGAATGGACATCTCTAAAAAGCGCAATCACAGAAGTTGGAAAGAAAAGAGAAGGTAACTGCGAAGGAAATATGGGTAACAGAAGAAATACTTCACTTCATCGACGAAAGAAGGAAGTACAAAAATGTTAAGGGAAATTCAGGAATAAAGGAATACATGTCGCTGAGGAATGAAATAAATAGTAAGTGCAGGGAAGCTAAGACGAAATGGTTGAATGAAAGATGTAAGGAAATCGAAAAAGCAATGACTGGCTCAGCATGTAGGAAAGTCAAAACAACCTTCGTTGAAATTAAAAGCAAGGCTGGTAACATTAATTGTACTGCTAAATGCAGAGGATAGAGCCTCTATAACACAGAATATTTGTCTGATGTAATAGAAGAGGAAACTTGAGTTGATCTGGAAGAGATAGGGGAACTAGTATTAGAATCAGAAGAGTGCTTTGGGCTACTTAAGATCATATAAGATAGAAGCGATAGATAACTTCCCATCAGAATTTCTAAAATCAGTGGGTGAAATGGCAAAAAAATGACTATTCGCCTTGGTGTGTAGAATGTTTTAGTCTGGCGGAATACCATCTGACTTTCGGAAAAATATCATCCACATAATTCCGAAGATTGTAAGAGCTGACAAGAGGGAGAATTAACGCACAAACTGCTTAACAGCTAATTCATTCCTGTTGCTGACAGGAACAACATACAGAAGAATGCAAAAGGAAACAGAAGATGTGTTAGATGACGATCAGTTTGGTTTTAGGAAATGTAAAGGCACAAGAGAGACGATTCTGACGTTGCGGTTGATAACTGGAGAAAGACTAAAAACAAGTTAAGACACGTTCATGGGATTTTTCGACAGTGTCAAATGGTGAAAGATGTTCCAAATGCTGAGAAAAATAGGTATAAGCTACACTGGGAGACGGGTGTAAGACAGAGACGTAGTCTACTGTTCAGTCTGTACAGTCTGTACATCGAAGAAGGAATGTCAGAAATAAAACAAAGTTTCGGGAGTGGAATTATAATTCAAGGTGGTAGGATATCAATTATACGATTCGCTGATGACATTGCTATCCTGAGTGAAAGTGAACAGGAATTGCTAGATCTGCTGAATGGAATGAACAGTCTAACGAGTATAGAATATGGTTTGAGAATAAATCGAAAAAAGACGAAAGTAATAAGAAGTAGTAGAAATAAGAACAGGTGACAAACTTAATATCAAGTCTGAGGGTCACTAAGAAGATGAAGTTATGGAATTCTACTACCTAGGCGACAAAATAGCCAGTGACGAACGGAGCAAAGAAGATATCAGACACAGACTAGGACTGGCAAAAAAGGGCATTCCTGGTCAAGATAAATCTCTTAGTATCAAACAGTGGACTTAATATGAGGAAGAAATTTCTGAGAGTGTACGTTTGGAGCACAGCATTCTATGGTAGTGAAACATGGGCTGTGGGCAAATCGAAACAGAAGAGAATCGAAGCATTTGAGATGTGCTGCTACAGATCAATATTGATTATTAGGTGGCCTGTTACGGTAAGGAAGGAGAAGGTTCTGCGCAGAATCGGAGAGGAAATGAATACGTGGAAAACACTGGCAAGGAGAAGGGGCAGAATAATAGCATATCTCTTAAGACATCACGGAATAACTTTAATGGTACTAGAGAGAGCTGTAGAGACATAGGCTGAAATACATCCAGCTAAGAGTTGAGGACGTAGGTCACAATTGATGCTCTGAGATGGAAGGGTGGCACAAGAGAGGTAGTGGTCTTTGGCCACATCAAACTAGTCAGAACACTGATAACTCAAAAAACAAAAAGAAAGACTTAAGGGGAGTGACTGGTGTTTCACATACATGCATATTATTCGAATTTACTCGATTATACTACACATGAAAGAGGTCTTGCTATACTTGCAACTCAATACTGACAATAATTTTCTATCTGCTCAATGGTGGCAGTATTTTAAAGTGTTGTAGCAGTTCAAGGATGACATCATTTTTCGGTAGCTTAGTAACTCGATAGCCGTATATTGTACAGTGGTGCGGCAACATTTTTCGGGTAGTGTACCATCTTAATGGTTGCCATATTACAACCATGTAGCATCTTAGCGGTGGACAAATTATGCGGAAGTGTAGAGTTTCTGGTGTGGCTTGATATTAACTTGTACAGCACCACAGAGGCGGCAATAATTATCTCTTAAGTAGGAACTGAGTGGTGACAAACATTTTGCAATCATGAAACTATTCACAGGTGGTACCATCTCGCACAGTGTAGCAACTCAATGTGCCAATATTTCGTATTTGTGTTGTAACTGAGTGGTGGCAACATTTTGCTGTCAAATACAAACTCATCAGTGCCAAATTGTTCGAGTAGTCTAGCAACCAAATAAAGTCGACAGTTAAATAGCTACACAGCAACCCCTGTCGGCAACATATTTCGATAGTGCAGTAACCCAATTGTGTCAATAGTCTCAAATAATATCCAGGTTCAGTAGCGGTATAATTTTTGTAGAAACGTAGCAAATTCATGATGGCATTATTTACCTTGAAGAAGCGGCCCATGTGTTAACCATGGCAGTGGCAAACCAATGTTTGCCACATTTCACTGTGATCTTGGATATCAATGGTGGCAACAATTTGCAATGTTGTTACAAGTCAGTGGTGACAATATTTTGCAGTGATGTAGACACTCAATGATGCTGATTTATAGCACTGGTTTAGCAAATCAATGGTGACAGAATTTACACTTGTATAGCAGCTCAAGGGTGGAAAGAGATTTCGGTGTTGTTACAACTCAGCTGTGGAAAATACTGCAGTGGTGTAGCAATGGTTATGCGTTGTTGTAACTTTTTAATTTTGGCGGCAGTGTCCATTGTAATAGCAAGTCAGAGGTGGTAATATTTTTGTATCGATGTAACGACTCAGTAGTGCCCACATTGTGTACTGTGTAGCAGATCTAGATAGGCAACTTCTTGCAGTGGTTTTGAAATGCAGTGCTGGTAGCATGTTGCAGGGGTGTAGCAACGCACTGGTCAAAACAGTTATTAATTGTGTAGAAATTTAATGGTGACAAAATTTTTTAAGTGTTGTGGAAATACAATTTCCACGATTAGTCATAGGGGTAGCAACTAAATCGTGGCAGCATATTGGAATGGTGCAGCAGCTCAAAGCTGGCATCATTCTGAACTGCTTCACAACCAGTCTGTGAATGACAAACGTTTTATGTATGTTAAAAGATTATTGTATTTGTTAATTCGCTTAAACATACAATGATATTCAGGTAATCAACATCAGAGAAATTGTTTAACGTTGTTTTGTAATGATAAGCTGGAAGTTTGGCTTAGCAGTCGATTGCAAAGGCAAATTAGCAGACCAGTACCCGAAGATGTTACTGTGTTGTAATTTACTTTTAAGGAGACCTCACAGCAATATGATTTTTTACATGTTTTATATTTAAGGTTAGTGAAGTTCACTATTTAAATATCAATAAACCAAGGTATCACGATGGAACTCTCAAAAATTCTCGAAAAAACCGACTGTTAAGATTTCAGACCATACTTAATACGCCAGTTTATCCGACAACCAGCGAGGCTCTGTGATAAAGGGCTTCCTGCCACTTGGAGGAAGGGGAGGGGGAAGATGGGCTTGATTTCTAGGGAACAAAGTTTTGAATGAAGGTGCACGTTTCACGAGCATTTCCATAAGGCGTAAAATACATAAAGATAGAGAAAATTATGTTAACTTTGTAATGTTAAAAATCTTTCTTAATCTTTTGCAAAAGTTCTGTAATCAAGTATTTACATTTGCAATAAGAACTGGATTTTTGTTCGATATGTAATTATCAATAAGAAGACGTGCCTATTTCGCAAAAGTCCCATTTAGATAAGAGTTAATTACGTTATCTGTGACGGGTTTTAAATTTAAATAATCGTACATATTCGAATCGAACAGTGAAAAAACGGAAAATGAATAACCAAAAAGACACTTTTTTCCGTCTTTATGTATTGTAAGCTTCAGATTGACACTTGTCCCATACATCCTCAATTGTTTGTTGATGTATTCATATCTCTGCCTTTTGTAACAGCGTTTATCTCGTAGAGTTCCTTGTAATGTCAGGGAGGTTTTTCCATGATGGCTTAACACATGTCCTGTCATCCTGTACCTACTTCTTGTCAGTGTTTTCGTATGTTCCTTCCTTCACCGTTTCTGCCGAGAAACTCCTCGTTCCTTATCTTGTCGGTCCACCTGATTTTCACCAATCATCTGTAACGCTACATATCAAACGTTTCGATTCTCTCCTGTACCAGTTTTCGCATTTATTTATGGGACAAGGAAGACGGTGAACAAGCTAAGAGGTCTCGGTCCAAACTCAACCACCGGAAACGGGGCTTCAGCAGTCGTGGTAGAATTTGCCAGTATGGAGACCTGTAGGACCAACAACAGCTGCCAATCAGTAGGAAACTGCAAGATATCTCTGCTACTGGTCTCGCTGCAGCTAACAAAGCTGCAGTCAAAACCATCGAATAATGGGCTCTCTACAGAAAACGAAGAAAAGTATCATGCTGCTTGTTCGTTTTTTTCCTTACGTTCCTGTCTCTACTTCATAAATTTTTGTGCTACATATAAATCTTAGTATTTTTATTGTTGCTACTTTCTGCTTCTACTGACATGGGTAAGTTTTATGTAATTAATTTCTGAAGTTACTAATGCACCATCAGCATTGTTTCATGTCCTTGACAGGTAAAATAAATAAAAGTAGAGTATTAAAGATAGTCGGAAACGTACGACGTCTATTTGCTCGGGAATTTTCGAGAGCTGCAGTGATCTGCTCAGCTTGACTGATATTTGTGTCTTGAACTTCACGTACCATAAATTTAACAAAAATTAAGAGAAGTCCGCGTGCCGTGTGGTCTCCTTGTTAGTGCTTTTATTACACAGAGTGCCACGTTGCTTTCTGCCTGTAAATCTCGTCGCCCCGCTGCCAGAGTAGCCGGGTATCCCCTATTTTCCTGCTCCCGGCCGCCTTGGGCTTCCGCCGGCACCTGCGCCCGGCGGCCTGGGGAAGCCACCTGGCCGTGGCTGCGGCTGCACGCGACCTCCGCCAAACTGCGGTTCCAGAGGCTTGGACACGCCACCTGCTCCCTGCTGGGTAACAGTGGGGACGAAGCCGCGGTCGTCGTCGGCCGTGTAAGTGACAGTGAAGGTGATGCCCTCTGGAGACGTCCACGTGTAGCCGCCCTGTAGCGCCACCGACTCCCCGTCAGGCGTCAGTGCTCCGGACTCTTCGTGGGACTGACCGTCGCTCGTCCTGTAGCTGCAAAAGGTAAGAGGTTAGTCTGGGTTCAATCTCTCGTGAGTATCGAGTTAATTAGCTACCTAGCTTTCACTCGTATTCTACGTTAAGTGGAAGTTGGTAGCATCATCACATCCACCTGATGTAATTTATGGATACCTCGGAAAAGCTGCTCTATCGAGAATACAAGCTCTTAATTACTGTCACATGCATTTCGGTTTTGTAATTGCAGCATCCCAGTCTCCGGGTTGGTCTCCTGAGAAGCTCTCTCAGCACCTGAGTACTGATTTAAACAAAACAGAACGACCGTGCGACAGCTGAACTCAGTTCTTTCGAACAACAACCAGCTGCTTGCGCATGTTCATTCCGCTATCAGACTTTTTTTATTGAATGCTCGTTAGCCTGGTTTCGCCCTGCAAAGAATGTTATTCGTGGGATTGACTTGTAATGCTGTCCCATATGCCTGATACGGGCTAGTCCGTGTTTATGTTGCTGGCCTTAAGAGCAGGTGTGAGCTAAGCTCTGCATTCTGACTTACGCCACCATTTGACTGTGCACACCAGTGATACGTTGTTCAGTTGTTGAAAACGTCACTAGGTACTGTGCAGATCCGTGAGTAACAGAGAAGCGTCAGAGGTAAGTTTTATGCTCTAGAGACAGACTTTTGGATACGAACTTGTGGTTTCTTCAAGCTGGTCGATGTATAACTACTGTCTACTTCACATCTCCTGTGCAGCAAGCTACGTAAATTTCAGTATTAATAGTGTTTTTCTTATTTGACACTTCTTTTTCCACGTCTTTTTGCTATTAGGAAGCTTTAATTTTCGAATACTAGTAGTAGTGTTCCTTAGATTTCGTGTTTGTTTATGAATACAGTCCAGAGACAATTAGGGCTTATTTTCATTGTTTCCAACAAGAGGTGTCTAGTAACCACAATTTAATCATCCTCCTTTAGTGAATTAGCGTTCTAGTTAAAAGTTGATTACTTAACTCTGCCGTAAATTGTTGATTTCTTAGGATGGACAGGATGTGTGACTGCTGTGTACGGACGGAGGAGGAGCTGGCCACTGTGCGCGAACAGCTGAACGTGCTGATGGCCGCGGTCAGCCGTCTTCAGGCTGCTGCCTCGGAGTGTAGCGGCAGTGCGGAGTCTGGTGCGTCGCACGGTACACCCCAGGTGGTGCATGCTTCACCCACGATCCCTTTATCGAGACATCTTCGCGGGTACCGGGCACGGTTGGGCCACCCTCTCCCCAAGGCGAGTGGCGAGTTCAACTGCTTTCGCGTCGCACGAGGCGGAGGGTCAATGTGGAGGCTGGCCGTGTGACATCATCCGCTCTGCCTGTGAGTGGAAATGAGGCCGCTCCTTCAGCAATGTCCGAGCAGGCACAATGGGGGAGGGATTTATTACTGATTAGGCGGGTGATGGAGCCCGTTATGAAATAGCGGAAACGTTGGGGAAGAAGGCCAGTGTTCACTCTGTTTGCTTGCCGGGGTTCTCATGCGATATGTGGAGGAGGCCCTGCCGGCGACGATAGAGATCACTGGGTGCACCCGACTGCAAATTGTTGCTCATGTCGGCACCAATGACCCCTGCCGTCTGGGTTCAGAGGTCATCCTCAGTTCATACAGGCGGATGGCGGGGTAGGCGAAGGCGGAAAGCTTCTCTCGCGGGGTGGAATGTGAGCTAACTATGTGTAGCGTCGTTCCCAGAACCGTTCGCGTTCCTCTGGTTTGGAGCCGAATTGAAGGCTTAAACCAGAGGTTCAGAGGATTCTGAGGAGATCTGGGGTACCAATTTCTCGACCTCCGCTATCGGGTGGAGAAATTTAGGGTCCCCCTGAATAGGTCAGGTTTGCACTACACGCAGGAAGTGGCTATAAGGGTAGCGGAGTACGTGTGCAGTGCACAAGTGGGTTTTTAGGTTAGAGAATTCCCTCCATAGGCCCGACAAGACGCCTCCTGACACGCGACAAGATAGCAATATGCAAAACGCAACAACGAATGACAGTATTAATGGGGTGATAGTAAACTGCAGGAGCGTCTATAGAAAGGTCCCAGAACTGCTCTCATTAATAAACGGTCACAATGAACACATAGTACTAGGGACGGAAAGTTGGCTGAAACCAGATGTAAACAGTAATGAAATTCTAAACTCCGATTGGAATATATACCGCAGAGACAACTGGACAGTGAAGGGCGAGGTGTGTTTATAACGATAAAAAGTGCAATACTATCTCAGGAAATTGACGGAGATCCGAAATGTGAAATAATTTGGGTGAAGGTCACGGTTAAAGCAGGCTCAGACATGGTAATTGGACGTCTCTATAGGCCCCCTGGCTCAGCAGCTGTTGTGGCAGAACACCTGAAGGAAAATTTGGAAAATATTTCGAGTAGATTTCCCGGATATGTTATAGTTTGGGTGGAGATTTTAATTTACCAGATATAGACTGAGAGACTCAAACGTTTATAACGGGTGGCAGGGACAAAGAATCCAGCGGAATTATTTAAAGTGCGTTATCAGAAAACTACCTTGAGCAGTTAAACTGACTCGAACTATTTGAAAAAGTTAAGGGAGAACAGGGAGTCAGTGATCATAAAGCGGTTACAGCATCGGTGATTTCAGCCGTAAATAGAAATATGAAAAAAGGTAGGAAGATTTTTCTGTTTAGCAAAAGTGACAAAAAGCAGATTTCAGAGTATTGACGGCTCAACACAAAAGTTTTATCTCAAGTACAGATAATGTTGAGGATCAGTGGACAAAAATTCAAAACCTTCGTACAAGATGCATTAGATGAGTATGTGCCAAGCAAGATCGTAAGAGATGGAAAAGAGCCACCATGGTACAACAACCGAGTTAGAAAACTGCTGCGGAAGCAAAGGGAACTTCACAGCAAACATAAACAGAGACAAAGGCTTGCAGACAAACAAAAATTACACGAAGCTAAATGTAGTGTGATGAGGGCTATGTGAGAGACGTTCAACGAATTCGAAAATACAGTTCTATGTACTGACTTGGCAGAAAATGCTAAGAAATTTTGGTCTTATGTCAAAGTCTGTAACCAAAATGGTACTGAAACAGAGGATGACAGACTAAAGGTCGAAATACTAAATGTCTGCCGGCCGGAGTGGCCGTGCGGTTCTAGGCGCTACATTCTGGAGCCGAGCGACCGCTACGGTCGCAGGTTCGAATCCTGCTTCGGGCATGGATGTGTGTGATGTCCTTAGGTTAGTTAGGTTTAATTAGTTCTAAGTTCGAGGCGACTGATGACCTCAGAAGTTAAGTCGCATAGTGCTCAGAGCCATTTGAACCATTTGAACTAAATGTCTTTTGTCCAAAGCTGTTTCACAGAGGAAGACTGCACTGTAGTTCCTTCTAGAGACTGTCGCGCAGATGACAAAATGGTAGATATCGAAATAGATGACAGAGAGATAGAAAAACATTTACAATCGCTCAAAAGAGGAAAGGCAGCTGGACCTGATGGGATACCAGTTCGATTTTACACAGAGTACGCCAAGGAACTTGCCCCCTTATTGCAGCGGAGTACCGTAGGTCTCTAGAAGAGCGTAGCGTTCCAAAAGATTGGAAAAGGGCACAGGTCCACCCGGTTTTCAAGAAGGGACGTCGAACAAACGTGCAGAACTATAGACCTATATCTCTAACGTCGATCAGTTTTAGAATTTTAGAACACTTTTATGCTCGAGTATAATGACTTTTCTGGAGACTAGAAATCTAATCTGTAGGAACCAGCATGGGTTTCGAAAAAGACGATCGTATGAAAGCCAGTTCGCGCTATTCGTCCGCGAGACTCAGAGGGCCATAGACACGGGTTCCCAGGTAGATGCCGTGTTTTTTGATTTTCGCAAGGCGTTTGATACAGTTCCCACAGTCGTTTAATGAACAAAGTAAGAGCATATGGACTATCAGACCAATTGTGTGATTGGGTTGAATAGTTCCTAGATATCAGATCGCAGGATGTCATTCTCAATGGAGAGAAGTCTTCCGAAGTAAGAGTGATTTCAGGTGTGCCGCAGGGGAGTGTTGTAGGACCGTTGCTATTCACAATTTTATATAAATGACCTTGTGGATAACATCGTTAGTTTACTGAGCCTTTTGCGGATGATGCTATAGTATATCGAGAAGTTGAATTGTACTGAAATGCAGGAGGATCTGCTACGAGTAGGCGCATGGTGCAGGGAATGGCAATTGAATCTCAATGTAGACAGTGTAATGTGCTGCGAATACATAGAAAGAAAGATCATTGATCATTTAGCTACAATATAGCAGGTCAGTCACTGGAAGCAGTTAATTCCATAAATGATCTGAGAGTAGGCATTAGGAGTGAATTAAAATGGAATGACCATATAAAATTAATCGTCGGTATAGCAGATGCCAGACTGAGATTCATTGGAAGATTCCTAAGGAAATGCAGTCCGAAAACCAAGGAAGTATGTTACTGTACACTTGTTCGACCACTTCTTGAATACTGCTCACATGTGTGGGATCCGTACCAGATAGGGTTAACAGAAGAGATAGAGATCCAGCGGAGAGCAACATGCTTCGTTATAAGATTATTTAGTAATCGCGAGAGCGTTACGGAGATGACAGATAAACTCCAGTGGAGGACTCTGCAAGAGAGACGCTCAGTAGCTCGGTACCGGCTTTTGTTGAAGTTTCGAGAACATACCTTCACCGAGGAGTCAAGCATGATATTGCTCCCTGCTACGTATATCTCGCGAAGAGACCATGAGGATAAAATCAGAGAGATTAGAGCCCACACACAGGCATACCGACAATCTTTCTTTCCACGAATAATACGAGACGGGAATAGAAGGGAGAACCGATAGAGGTACTCAGAGTACCCTCCACCACACACCGTCAGGTGGCTTGCGGAGTATGGATGTAGATGTAGAAAATACCAACGTAAGAGATGCTATGGGTATCGATAAACTAATAATAGATGCCTTGAGAGGAAACATCTAAAGTGCTAAGAACGTCCGAAAGCATGGACGGTAGTCGATGGCCAAGGGAAGTGTGGCCATGGACCCCAGCAGAAAGAAGCATGCGTGCACGACTTAGGAGGAGCTGGAGTCGACATGTCTGGGACTACAAGAAGAAGGCTGCGAACCGGAAGACGTGGAAAACGGGAAGCGAGAAGCGTCGCCATCTGTAGAATACTCGCAAGATGCAAAATGGGGACGATGGACGGAAGACCTCAAGCTTCACAACAGTGTGTTAAGAGAAGGCCAAACCACCAAAGCAGAAAAGAGCAATTGCAGCCAGATTCTATTTTCAACGGAGGAAAAAAAATACTATTACGTACGTTTTTGTATATGCCGATTTGAATTAGTCAGTGTATCTACTATTATATGCTTGTTCCGTTTCTCTCTACATTTCAGTTAACTAGTGCTGAAAGTATGGTAACGCCAGTGAAAATTTTCACGTTTATTACTTCAGACCGAGCGAGGTGGCGCAGTGGCTAGCACACTGGACTCGCATTCGGGAGGACGACGGTTCAATCCCGCGTCCGGCCGTCCTGATTTAGGTTTTCCGTGATTTCCCTAACTCGCTCCAGGCAAATGCCGGGATGGCTCCTTTGAAAGTGCGCGGCCGACTTCCTTCCCCGTCCTTCCCTAATCCGATGAGACCGATGACCTCGCTGTCTGGTCTCCTCCCCAAAACAACCCAACCCCCAACCCCCTGACTTCAGAAAGTGAAAATGAACTCATTGTACAACACAGTTTTGGAGGTACAATTTAGGTTAACCGTTGTATCAACATTATCTCGTTCCGGTTGGTCAACTGCTCTGAAGGCGTCAAATTCATTATTATAATGTTCTAAATCAAAATACAATACTTAGCAGTCGTTATCACGTGGTGAGAGATTGTGCTTGCGTTTGAGAGAACTGGCTTTCAATTCCCCATCTACACATAGTGATTTAGGTTTTCTTTCGTATTCTTCAGTTAATTGAGGTATTTACTGAAACAGTTCCTTTGAGCAGGACACGGCTATCTTACTAACTCACCCTTCCCCAACACGAAAATATGCTCGAATGACAATTGCAGAGCGCTGTGCCCTAATCTTAGCTGCATTCACATCCTCACAAAAATAACCACCTTGGTTCGCAATATGTTCATAAATCTTTAGCTCAAAATGATTTTGCTCGTTCGTCTGTAAGTCTATGTTACATACATAAAATTTTTTTTATATATTACACGTAGATTAGTAGTCACATGCACAATGAAGCAGAAAAAACAAAAAATATTATTACAGCAATAATTAATCATTAATTACAATAAATTAATAGCAACCACGGTCGGTGGGTAGCATCCTTGATTAACAGTTAAAATGTCCTGAGTCCCAGATTCGTCCCAACAACTAATAAAATTTAAAATAAAGGTCGTCATGAATGACTGCCGGAGACTTCCGGTGCAGGGAGTCAAACTATTTCTTCAGTCGGGCTTGCCAAAGTATTCGAAGTAGCGGGCAGAGTATCGGGACAACCTACTACACTTCCGGGGGAAACTGCCCCTAAGAGTCTGAATATTCGATAATGATGAACAGTATGAAGATGCAGGAGTGACGGAAACCACAACATTTGAGACAAGAATGTATCCAAGGATATCTGTGGCCTGTATTGAGAAAGTATCGTGATGATCTCTCCACTGGCAAAAGATTCTGGTTTAGTCCCCATTGAGATCTCCGGGAGAGGACTGCCAAGGGGCGGATGACGATGAGGGTAAGATTGGATAATCAACGGAGGCATAACTTTAGAAAAGTCGGTGCATGTCAGATGTTTGAAGATGGTAGCGTAGCTCGAAAATCGGAAAAGCTAAATGGAAAGGTTCAGTGTAGATGCAGTTCAGTTCCGTGAGGTGAATTGGTGCAAAAATAAGAATCTCTCGTCAGCTAAAAATAGCGTAATATCAACAGAAGCAGAAAATGGTGTAACGGTACGAACATTCGTCAAGAATAGGAAGGAAGGCCAGAAAGTGAGATACTGTGAATAAATAAATGATAGGGTTGTTCTCAGCTGAATCAACAAGAAACAAAAGGAGAAGAAAGCAAGGGTTCAGGTACATATGTCAGCATCATAAACAGAAGATGGAAAGAGAACTAGGAAATATGTGACGATATTGAACGGGTAATTTTGTACGTGAAGCGAGACGGTAATATCATAATCATGGGGGAAATGGATGATGTAGTGGGGAAGGAGATGAAGACTGAGTTATGGAAGAATGTGGGTTTGATAGTAGGAACGACAGAGGAGAGAGATACATGCATACATACATACGTATGTACATAAGTTAGTTTTAAAAACCAATAACTAAAACGATTGCATTTTTTGCTAAAATTTCATAGACAATTTGTGTTTTTCAAGGGACTATCGTTATTTAGAACAACACAGTGGATACCGATGCTTTACACACAAGCATGTAATAAATTTACAGATTCTTGTTTAGAACCGTAACTGTAGCGTACATCAGAGAAAGTTACTTCATTTTCTATTTAAAACATTGTGTCTTCTATAATTCTGTAATTGGTGTCTTGGGATTTGAATAGTAACTAGATATCTTCTGCACACATCTGAAAATAATATCATGTTTTACTAAATTCCTAAATGTGGAGTGATATTACTTACTTTTGGGAGGTGAAGAACGTTTGTAAAGACAATAGAGAATTCGTTTGTCATCTAGAAAGACTGGCCTCGAACTGGCTGACTAAGTTAGCAATCACAGACCGCTAAATAGACGTGAGAAGTGCTCTCTTGCTAGCACATTGGCAACCAGTCTGTATTTTTATCTGTTTTCCATCTCTCCCTTAGTTGTTCTAAATTCGTGGAGGTATGTACCGTTTATGCAACTAAATGTTGGTTTGTTGCCACACGTGTTTCGCTTCATTTATTTGGGAGGCATCGTAAGTAGCGTGAAATACATATTATGTACACATACAATAAACATATTATGTGATAGGTATAATATGCTGATATATTACATCTTGTGTTACAAAAGTCGCTTCTAACCTAAAAAGCAAGAGAAAAACACAAGTTTCGTCTTGAGAATGTTTCGTTCGGTGTTACTTACGAATTCCAGCATTGTTAACACATGTGTGTGTTCCTGCAGATGTGTTTTTTGGTCTTCATACTTCAGCTGGACGATTTCTGACGTTTTTCATACACACTTGTTACATCGCATGTTTCACTTTCACTTCTATTTAGTGATCAACATATGTGTGCTTTCGGCATGTAGTGTTGCCAACTGTTGTTGTGTGTTTGTCTGTGTTTTGTTTCAGTTATGGTTGAAGTTTTTCACTTGTTTTGTGTGTGTGTGTGTGTGTGTGTGTGTGTGTGTGTGTTTGTGCTTCACACCGAAAACACACATATGTTGATCACCAAATGGAAGTGAAAGTTAAACATGTGATGTGACAAGTGTGTAGAAATCGGTCAGCTGGAGTGTGAAGACAAGCAAATACCTCCTCAGGAACATACACATGTATCAACAGCACTGGAAATCGTAAGTAACACCGAACGATACATTTAGAATACGATACTTGTGCTACAAAAGTTGCTTCTAACCTTAAAAGTAAGAGAAAAACACGAGAAAATGTAACATATCAGCATATTATATGGCTCTAAGCACTATCGGACTTCACATCTGAGGTCATCAGTCGCCTAGACTTACAACTACTGAAACTTAACTAACCTAGCAACGTCACACACAGCCAAGCCCAAGGCAGGATTCGAACCTGTGACCGTAGCAGCAGACCTGGTTCCGGACGGAAGCGCCTAGAACCGCTCGGCCACAGCGGCCGGCATATTTAATATCTATCACATAAGAGGTTCACTGTATGTATAAAAAGAAACATGTATTTCCGGCCACTGATGATGCTTCCCAAATAAATGAAGCGAAACGCGTATGGCAACAAACTGCCTTCATTTAGTTGCATAGACGGTACATACCTCCACGAACCAGTCGGCAGGTTGCGTTTGATATGAGCTGTATTGTTAGTGGAGCTCAGAGAGAAGTTTTATCTATAGTTTTGGTAAGATAATCCCTCATAACATCGTATATATTAGATTATGTGGGGTACAGAAGGCGGCTAGCCTCAAATCAATGGTTACTCGTTCGCCAAAGATTAAATTTCGCTCTCGTTTGAGTATTAAAATGCACAGCCGAATTATTATACACTTTGCGAATATACATACTGCGTGTGTGGACTGACCAGAACAATAATGACTTTCTCACCTAGAGATTTATTCTGTTTTCCAAGCTTCCCTAACTGTTTTGTATATGGACGTTTATCACCTTAAGTCGTAAATTTCACTGACTTTTCGTGTAATATGATTTCCCTCCTTTAAAGAAGACAAATAAAAGAATGATTTGTGTGATAGCGTGCCGAAAGTAATGCCACCAGATTGATTATATGAAAACTCTTTAAGCTTTTCAAACAAAACAGACTTTATAAACATTCTACATCGTTATTCGTCATGTTATTGGAAACTGATATAGCCAATGATATTTATTTCTCTATCTTAGTAATGCTATTTTCTAAGATGACTTGTTATAAAGTCTTTCGTTATGGGTGTTTTGTGACTGGTTAATACTGTGCTGTGATAGACTTGAAATCGCTACCGTCTAATGTCAATCACTACACAAAAATTAATGTTGACACCCGGGAAGATTTCCTCGCTTGCTGCCGTGACCACGAGTTCTTTACCGCACTTCACGCGGCAATACAACGAGGGGCTAATTGTTCTGATTTCTCACGCCAGGCAGCATACTCTTAACAACGATAACTGCCAGCAGAGACAGCTAAGTTTCACTGAACTACTATGCTACACATTCCGTTGTGTCATTTGTAAATGTAATTGATTCCATTATTGGGCTGTACATTGATACTGTAACTGCCCCGTGGGCGCTTTAACGAATTGCAGAACTTGCACTATGCCTGTAGATTGTTTACGACTGGTGCTGCCATCGGTTATTTGTTCATTAAATTACACGCTACACTGAGACAATTTCAATCACTTCACGATGTCTGACATCGAAAATACTGACAGCCGCATTTATTTACAGCACCTGAAAAGAGTGTAGGTTGAGCAAGAGCTGACATTACACGCATTTTGAACGTGTACACAGAGTTTTAATGACACAACACTAGTTGAAGATTGTGAACGTTTTAAAAATAGATTACATCAATATTCAAGAAATGTCGTAGGAGTAATCCACTAAGTTATAGGCCCACAGCATTAACGTAGATATGAACCAGTATTTTGGAACATATGTTCAGTTCGAACATTATGAATTACCTCGAAGAGAACAGTCTGTTGACAAACAGTCAACACGGATTTACAAAATATCGTTCTTGTGAAACGTAATTATCTCCTTAGTCACACGAATTGCTGAGTGTTATTGGTAAGGAATTTCAAATTGAGTCCATATTTCTAGATTTCCAAACGGTTTTTGACACGGTACCACATAAGCGGCTTATAGTGGAATTGTGTGCTTATGGTATATCGTGTCAGTTATGTGACTGGATTCGTGATTTCCTGTCATAGAGGTCACAGTTCATAGTAATTGACGAAAGTAGTCGCATACAAGAGAACAGATTTATGGCGTTCCTCAAGGTAGTGTTAGGCCCTCTGCTGTTCCCTAACTATATAAGCCAATTAGGAGACAATCTGAGCAATGTCTTAGTTTATCTTCTAGTAAAATCGTCAGAAGATCAAAACAAATTGCAAAACGATTTAGAAAAGACATCTGTATGGTGCGGGAATTGAAAATTGACCCTGACTAATGAAAAGTGTGCGGTATTCACATAAGTGCTAAAAGGAACCCGTTAAGCTTCAGTTACACAATAAACCAGTCAAATTTAAATGCCATAAATGTAATTAAATACCTAGGAATTAAAGTTACGAAAAACTTAAATTAGAAAGAACACATAGAAAATGCTGTACGGAAGGCGAACCAAAGACTGCCTTTTAATGGCAGAACATTTAGAAAATGTAACAGATTTATAAAGCGACTGCAAACACAACGCTTGTTCGTCCCCTTTCGGAGTACTGCTGCGCGGTCTAGGATCCTTACCAGATGGGATCAGGGGAGTACATCGAGAAAGTGCAGAGAAGATCAGCACGTTTTGTATTGTCGCGAAATAGGGGCGAGAGTGTCACAGACACGACGCAGGATTTGGGGTCCACATCATCAAAACAAAGGCGTTTTTCGTTGCAGCGGAATCTTCTCACGAAATTTCAATCATCAACTTTCTCCTCCAAATGCGAAAATATTTTGTTAGCGCTGACCTACAAAGGGAACTTCAGTTGGGGAGAAATGATCTTAAAAATTAAATAAGGGAAATCAGAGCTGGCACTAAAAGATATAGCAGTTCTTTTTTTGCACGTGCAATTCGAGACTGGAATAACAGAAAATACACTCCTGGAAATGGAAAAAAGAACACATTGACACCGGTGTGTCAGACCCACCATACTTGCTCCGGACACTGCGAGAGGGCTGTACAAGCAATGATCACACGCACGGCACAGCGGACACACCACGAACCGCGGTGTTGGCCGTCGAATGGCGTTAGCTGCGCAGCATTTGTGCACCGCCGCCGTCAGTGTCAGCCAGTTTGCCGTGGCATACGGAGCTCCATCGCAGTCTTTAACACTGGTAGCATGCCGCGACAGCGTGGACGTGAACCGTATGTGCAGTTGACGGACTGAGCGAGGGCGTATCGTATAGTGGGCATGCAGGAGGCCGGGTGGACGTACCGCCGAATTGCTCAACACGTGGGGCGTGAGGTCTCCACAGTACATCGATGTCGCCAGTGGTCGGCGGAAGGTGCACGTGCCCGTCGACCTGGGACTGGACCGCAGCGACGCACGGATGCACGCCAAGACCGTAGGATCCTACGCAGTGCCGTAGGGGACCGCACCGCCACTTCCCAGCAAATTAGGGACACTGTTGCTCCTGGGGTATCGGCGAGGACCATTCGCAACCGTCTCCATGAAGCTGGGCTACGGTCCCGCACACCGTTAGGCCGTCTTCCGCTCACGCCCCAACATCGGGCAGCCCGCCTCCAGTGGTGTCGCGACAGGTGTGAATGGAGGGACGGATGGAGACGTGTCGTCTTCAGCGACGAGAGTCGCTTCTGCCTTGGTGTCAATGATGGTCGTATGCGTGTTTGGCGCCGTGCAGGTGAGCGCCACAATCAGGACTGCATACGACCGAGGCACACAGGGCCAACACCCGGCATCATGGTGTGGGGAGCGATCTTCTACACTGGCCGTACACCACTGGTGATCGTCGAGGGGACACTGAATAGTGCACGGTACATCCAAACCGTCATCGAACCCATCGTTCTACCATTCCTAGACCGGCAAGGGAACTTACTGTTCCAACAGGACAATGCACGTCCGCATGTATCCCGTGCCACCCAACGTGCTCTAGAAGGTGTAAGTCAACTACCCTGGCCAGCAAGGTCTCCGGATCTGTCCCCCATTGAGCATGTTTGGGACTGGATGAAGCGTCGTCTCACGCGGTCTGCACGTCCAGCACGAACGCTGGTCCAACTGAGGCGCCAGGTGGAAATGGCATGGCAAGCCGTTCCACAGGACTACATCCAGCATCTCTACGATCGTCTCCATGGGAGAATAGCAGCCTGCATTGCTGCGAAAGGTGGATATACACTGTACTAGTGCCGACATTGTGCATGCTCTGTTGCCTGTGTCTATGTGCCTGTGGTTCTGTCAGTGTGATCATGTGATGTATCTGACCCCAGGAATGTGTCAATAAAGTTTCCCCTTCCTGGGACAATGAATTCACGGTGTTCTTAATTCAATTTCCAGGAGTGTAATTGTTAAGGCACTTAAGCGTGATTTGCAGAGTCTCCATGTAGATGTAGATTACAGGAGCTATTGTGAACACTAACACACCTTGATTATAAAATACATGATTTTGTCGATGGCACTGATTACGATGCAGACGCGTCCTAATGTGACGAATAGATAGACGCAGCACAAGTGCGCTATTTTACGCCTGTCACGGGGAATAGAAGGGACGTTGATGAATTCCATGGCTTAGGCTACCATCAATGCCAGACAACCTGTTACGACTGTCTCTTCACTTGTCTGGTCCGCAGCTCGTGGTCTAGTGGCTTCCTTTGCTGCCTCTGAATCACAGGGTCCCGGGTCCGATTCCCGGCCGGGTTGGGGAGTTTCTCTGCCCGGAGAGTTGGTGTTGGTGTTGTTCTCATGATTTCACTATCATCATCATTCGTAACAGTGGCTACATAGGAAAGGGGACACTAACACATGCATGCAAAAACACCAACAGAACACCTGTCATTCTTGACATGTAGTGAAAGAACTCCGTTTCGTCAATATGCGCATAACATTGAATATGTAAGGAGACAAATAAGAATAAGTACAAAAAATGGTTCAAATAGCTCTGAGCACTATGGAATTTAAACATCTGAGATCATCAGTCCCCTAGAACTTAGGACTACTGAAACCTAACTTACCTAAGGACATCACACATATCCATGCCCGAGGCAGGATTCGAACCTGCGACCGTAGCATTCTGGCACTTCCGGACGGAAGTGCCTAGAACCGCTCGGCCAACTCGGCAAGCTGTGAAAGCAAAACTAAGACCTTGTACGGGCGCTGATTACCGCGCAGTTGAGCGGCCCACAAACCCAACATAATTATCAACACTTCATTTGTTCCAGCACCAAATATTAGAATGCCCACTATAAAGTGTAAGACGTTTCCTGTTGAAATAAAGACCTGGGCTTGTTTTTGGGAACAGTTCTAGCAATCGATTGATCTGGATCCCACGATATCCACCGTTCGAGAACAGAAAATTTCACATATTTGCTTAGAAAGGGAGCCAAAGTATTCAGCTGGTGATATCGCTGTGACCTCTGACACATTGGGTTAAGCGACTCCTTCGATACAGACGGGTGGTGTGTGTCTACATTCAGACGAAAGATTAGTAGGAAGGCTGAATTGGTATCCTATTATCTCACAGGCGCATTTGTAACATGCCACATAGGGTGTTGCCGAACTGCTTAGGATTAGAGGGACACTTTGACATTTTGTTGAAGCATGTGTCGATGTCGAACCTTCCCATGATCACGAGGCAGGAGGAGACGAAAAAGTAGAGTTGGAAAGGAATAAAAATACTTTTCTTCTTCACATTACGTTAAGATTTCGTCGAATGGTGTTGGACGCTTGCTGGTGGTTGTACTCAGTATGCACAGTAAAAACTGCTGTCACGCTACACTCAAAAGGGTGAGACTAAGTTCAGTTGGGTTGCAGTCCCCTAATGTCCATAGAGGAGGGCTAAAACACCCAGCGGGAGGCACCAGCAGCCACTTCTGGGGCGTGATCTTTTTTCGCATGTGTCTACACCTTGCAGTTTGAAGCTCGCCGAGCCGGAGGGCGAAGGCGCAGAGAATCGTTGTTAAGCAGCTTTGCGCCAAATTTCAAATTTATGCGTCACTGCGTGAGACAGTTACGTAGTTTCAAGCAGTGATCCTACAATTTTGTTCTGCAATGTGCTTATAATTCTTCAGAACGCGGTATGGTGGGTGAAACCCCTCATCGAGTTCCAACAAATTAAGCTCGCTAATGAAACCAAACAATAAATGGCTGTCTGGCGATATTTTATTTAGTATTTAATACTTCACGTGCTTTTCATCACAACTAATCTTTCTACTCCGCTCCACGTAGCAACCTTGCTACACGGGTATAGCATTAACTTTTGTGTACTGCAGCAACGCACTGTTGCGTGAAAAGACATTTCTTCGTCAGGATTCATGGACTGATGTGAACACAGGAGACGAGCTGCTAATGGCAAATTGATATGGATTTAGAAAGCATCGCTCCTACGAAACTCAACTTGTCGTTTTTGCGAGCGATATCCTGTGAACCGCGGATGAAGCGCAACAGGAGATTTGATTTCTCTAGATTACCGGAAAGTGTTTGATACAGTGCCACACCGCAGATTGTTAAAAAATTTACGAGCCAAAGGAATAGCTTCTCAGATACTTAGGTCGCTCGAAGACATTTTACGTAACAGGACGGTGAGTGTTCATCGCAGACAAAGGCATCGTCGCAAGTGCTCCATGGAAGTGTGGTAGGACCACTCTTGTTCTCTGTCCACAGAAACTATCGAGAAGATAGGATGAGCAGTAACCTAGGACTGTCTGTTGATGACGCTGTAATGTACTGGACAATTTTGTCTTTGAGTGACTGCTGGGGACTCCAGGTTGCCTTGGACAGAATATCTATATGATGTGGTGAGTGGAAGCTTGCTTTAAATATGAAAAAAGTTGTGGTAATGCAGATGAGTAGGAAAAAAAATTATATAATATTCGAATGGAGTTAAGTGTGTGAGCTCCTTGCCACGGTCTCGTCAATTAAATAACTAGGCCTAACGTTGCAAAGCGAAATGAGATGGCATGTGGAGTCGATTGTAGGGAAGATGAGTGGTCGTCTTCGGTTCACTGGGAGATTTATAGGGAAGTGTAGCTCATACACAAGGAGATTCCGTCAGAGCGTGTAAAAATGTAGCAGGCCATTGGGAACGCTCCTCTGAATAATTTGAGATAGAGAACCTGGCGTTGCAGAATCCAGCTTAAGGAGACATGGAAAAAAACTTGTCTACCGCTTTGTCTAGCTTTACTGTTTTCCAGATTATTTACGACTAACGCGCTTACAGGTTTACCGGTACTGTGCTGTTTATTTACATGTACATTCTTTATTTCCTGCAAGGAAACGACGACGAACATGATTAGCAGAAAATCATGATGTAAGTTTTATTTCCTTTACTTGTTCATAAGGTGGTTCTGTTGTATTGTATTTACATTGTCACATGACAGAACGTGCTATGAATCAACGACAGACCTCGTTCATTACTCAGCGCTATTGAGAGACGTACAGTACAATACGATGGGGCAGTACCGGTACAGCACTTTCTGCTCATTGGTTTGAAAGGGGAGGTGTTCTTCCAGAGTCTGCGAGCACACCTGACCTGAATCCCCTTGATTATTTCGTAAGGAGATATCTAAAGTCACTTGTGTATGAGACATCAGTGAATACGGAGATCACTTAGCTACCGCCGGCCGAAGTGGCCGAGTGGTTTTAGGCGCTACAGTATGGAACCGCGCGACCGCTACTGTCGCACGTTCGAATCCTGCTTCGGGCATGGATGTGTGTGATGACTTAGGTTAGTTAGGTTTAAGTAGTTCTAAGTTCTAGGGGACTGATGATCTCAGAAGTTAAGTCCCATAGTGCTCAGAGCCATTTGAACCATTTTTGAACTCAACTACCAAAATTGTAGGTGCCTGCGATGTGATTCAAAATGGCTCTGAGCACTATGGGACATAAATCTATGGTCATCAGTCCCCTAGAACTTAGAACTACTTAAACCTAACTAACCTAAGGACATCACACAACACCCAGTCATCACTAGGCAGAGAAAATCCCTGACCCCGCCGGGAATCGAGCCCGGGAGCGGGAAGCGAGAACGCTACCGCACGACCACGAGCTGCGGACTGCGATGTGATTCGAAACACGTCGTGATATTTGTCGGGGTGCGTCAGAATCTTGTTCGCCGATGTCATGCTTTCATCGTGGTTGATGGCCGTCAGATTCAGCACGTTTAGTAAAACACGATACAAATTGTTCATTCAATGTGTCAGTGGTGGTATTTGCAGTTAACTAATGTAAATTAAAGAATACACAGTAATGTGACTTTATTACTATTACCTCCTCAAGCTGACTCGTCCGACCCCAGGTTCCCCACCCCAAATTGCTCAGTGGAGCATCCTCTATGTCCTGTTAAATTTTTGCATGCTCACACCCCATATAAAGATGAGTAGTCGTGCAGTGAATTTTTGAGCATTGTTGAAGCTTTCGCGATACCTACCAATTCGGAAAAAAGAAGACATGGAAGCGATATTCAGTCGTGTTGCTAGACTTGTTTATAGCAGGTTCTATCGATGCGCAGTATGCTACATGAAGTCGAATCGGAAGTGAACGAAGGAAGAAGTTATTCTAACGAAATACTGTCGAGAGAGATTAGAGACTCGATATTTGCGCCAGACTGCAGAATGACCTTACTATTACCAAGAGGGAACGCAAAGACATGATAAGACCAATCAGGGTTTACACGGAAGCAACAGTCGTTTTTCTCTCATTCCAACTGCGAATCGGAGAGGGAATGGCTAGAAAAGTAGTATGAGGTACTCTCCGCCAAGGTATCTTAGATGGCTTGCCGAGTGTGTATGTAGATGTAGATGCTGAAGAGACAGAGATTTTCAGCTTTTTTGTGGACATTTAGAGGAAAAGTTATTGAAAGTCAGAGAATTATCAGAGTTATCCTTACTGTATATTTACACATTAATTAGTGACACATAACCTCAGCATCTCTCACAGTTATCTACATGAAAAGGAAATTGCAAAACTACGACGAATGAAATATTTAATTTATCGTAGATATTAAGTCGGTAAACGAAATTAAAGCTATTATTTGGATAGGTAAGAAAACCAAGAAAAATCTGTAATACCTCCAGCGCCAGGGGTCGACGCCATTGAAGTTGTTCTCTTGTTCAAGAATGACAACTTCCTCGGGCTTTATCTGCGGTTTTGATGCCACAGAGACTGCCTTTAGCATCAGAACCCCAAGGATGAACTGAAATAAATAAATAATTGACAAATAGTGAATGGATACCATTAATTTCTTTTGAGACAAGACTTCAAGAGAATAAGCACAGATTTCGTATTATAAACGGGAAAAGTAAACAAAAAGACGTTTGAGGTATACTGGTTATGGATGTGATTGCTTGTTTCTAGGAATAGGTTTTTCGTGCGGCACAATCACAAAAATTACAGTAGGAAATTACTAGTTACAGCCGTCTCCGGTCATCCTAAAATAATCAGACAAAGATTGCGATTCACTCCTGTCATTGTGGAACCAGGGAATTTGTGTTATGATCTACGAATAACTTTGACGAACAGAATCACTAATTTTGTGTTAAAATTTTTGTGACTGTGCTGCACAGTAAATTATTTGAAGAAAAACTCTGACTGCACTGGCCAAGAAAGTCCATACGTTCAGATATCAAATTCGTTATTAGTATTTAACGTGATTATTCCGTCGCTTCGTGGTAGAACAATGTGAAAAGTGCAATATATATCCCCTAGAATGTAGTGCTTTTCATTTATTTTAATTAGTAGGTAATTGATAACACATCATTGTAGATTACCATCTTCAGATATTTTACTGGGAATCTTCAACGACACATGAACTTTTTTAAATTCTTATATCAAATGGATAAAGTAAAGTAGTACGGTATGGTTGGCTGGGAGACCCCAAAGTGCAGGTTTAATCACCTAACTGGAAAGATTTTTCTGTCCTTCGCGCATACTGGCACTTTCATTCTCGAAGTGTGAGAGTTCTGTGTTTAAGAGTATGTGAGGGCTCTTAGTGACTGTATTGGGTTTGTGTGTAGTGTAGTATCATTCACGCTTGCACGATGATGAGAGAAGTGTGACATTAAAACCTAGTGTTGGCATATAGCCCACTCCTCCCGAATGGCACGAAGTAAGCCATGGAGCTTAACGTCTCCATCAGATGGACAGATCACCACCAACAGAGTCAAATGACTTCACTTCTTGAGACTCTGCGGAGAGCTTTGGAATTTCAACCATGACTTCGGCGCTAAATCTCATTATCAGGAACTCTACGTTGCCCCCCCCCCCCTCCTCTTTGCTGTGAAGGAAAAGAGAAAGCTGCCAACAAAGCACAGCGTGCCCAGCGCTCACTCCTCCAAGTATCAAACACGTCCAACGCTGCTTAACTTTGGTGAACTGAAGGAAACCGGTGTATTCAGCAACCCAACACAGTTAGCTATATCACAAGTTGACAGACCACTACATTACTTATGAATGAACGTGCAAAATAGAGAATGCTGACATTGATTTGTGTTCTAAATAGTCGTTGAGGGTGAGAATATGTAGTCAAACTTCAAAAGCAGATTTCAGGCCTCACTTACTGAAATGTACCTAGCTAACATTGAGTAAAGTGTGGAGTACAATGCGGACAGCATTGTAGCACGCATGGAAGATATATCTAATTTAGTTACACACTAGCTATTTATCCCAGTCTTTTATTAGCTCGTCTCCTCCTGCCCTCTTTCCCTGTCTACCTCATCCCTCACCACCTCCTGTCGCTGTCCTACACTTCTGTCTCTACATCTCCTCTTTCACCGAGTATACGACTATCTCTTCCTCCTCTCTGTTCATCTCTTCCATACCCTCTCTCTGTCCAGCTCCTCAACAATTCATATTTTCCATCCCTTCTCTCTGTCTAGCTCCTCAACAATCCCCATCCCCTCTATTCTCTGCCATCATCTCCTAACCCTGTGTGTCCATTACCTCCTAAGCCGCTCCATGTACTCACCCCCTATGTCTACCTGCTCCTTCCCTCTCTGTACATCTCCTCCGCCCCCTCTAATTCCACTCCTTCCTCCCCCCTCTCTTTGTCCAAAGCTATTCCCCTCTATTTCCGTCCATCTTCTCCTCCCCCCTCTCACTCCTTTTACTCCTCCCCCTCACCTTGTACATGGTTCAAAAAAATGGCTCTGAGCACTATGGGACTCAACTGCTGAGGTCATTAGTCCCCTAGAACTTAGAACTAGTTAAACCTAACTAACCTAAGGACATCACAAACATCCATGCCCGAGGCAGGATTCGAACCTGCGACCGTAGCGGTCTTGCGGTTCCAGACTGCAGCGCCTTTAGCCGCACGGCCACTTCGGCCGGCTCACCTTGTACATCACCTCCTCTTCCTTTTCTTTGCACATTTCCTTCTCCCCAGAACTTGTGCTCATTTCCTCCTTCCCCCTCCTCAATTGTCCCTCTCTCCCCTCACCCATTCTCTCCACATCATCATTCTCATTGCTGAATGAGGCTGATTGTTCTCTCCAGAACACACTATTGTAGATTACCATCTTCATATTCTTCACTGGGAATCTTCAACGACACATGAACTTTTTAAAATCCTTATATCAAATTCATAAAGTAAACTAATAAGTGAACCAAACTAGGCTGAAATCATCCCAGAGGTTTAGAATGAGCTTCTTCGCATGGCTTTGCCCACAAATGCACATGTCAAAATATTTTACATTCATTTGTACTCATATTTCACCAGTATCTCTAACGAATTTTATAATCTTGAACACTGCAGTGGTCAGAAGTTGTAGAATTATGGATTCAATGGCAATCAAACAGCCAATCAATTGCGTTTTAAAAGTTTATTCCAACCTTTACCTATGTTTCGACAGGTATAAACGTCTCTTCCTTATCAGAAGTAATAACAAGTGTTATATATTGTGTGAAGAGAAAAACAAAGACGTAAGGTCTAGTCAACAGTAAAATGCTCTATTGAATAGAAATGCTATGATATAGCCATAAGGCCTAGTGAACAGTAAAAATGATCCATGTAAAATCTAAGGTAGTAATTTCTGTTTGTGCGTATGATGCACATAAGCCATAGATTTTATATAGATGATTTTCACCGCTAAGCCCTGTAGCTATGCCATAGCAATTTTATGGATCATTTCACTGTTGACTACGCCCTATGACTTCGTTTCTCTTTCCGCCCGTGTTATTGCTTCTTCTGAGGTAGACAGCTTTATATCCGTCACAACCTTGCTAAAGGTCTGAATACACTTCTGACGTGCAACTGGTTGGCTGTATGATTCCCATTGTATCTAGCGAATTTCGCAATGGAGTCTCATTTTCACGGAGATCATATTTTATGATCCGTATTTCCTGAACAATGTGTCGTACAACGATATAATTTTGCATCACATCCAGTGATACACGTGGCTACTGTGTGAGAAATGTGTTATGAATAGAGTCAGTAGTAAGGGAGTAATAAATTGAAACGTCTTGTCTGATGCTACAGTTTTTCATCACCTCGCCTTTTATGACGTCATGTCCCCTGAACTATGTGTCGTATGATGATATACATTTCTACGCACATTCAGCGGTATATGTGGATATTGTCTAAGAAATATATTGCGAATAGAGTTAGCAGCAAAGAAGTAATAAGTTTAAATGACATTCATGATGAACAGTTTTCAACGCATCTCAATGTTCACGGCGACAAATCTGCTGAAGTATCTGGAGTACTATGACATAATCTTTCTAGTACATTGAGTGATATATGTGTCCACTGTCTGCAAAACGTGTTGTGGGTACAGTTAGTAGTAAAGAAGTAATAGATAAAACGTCATGCTAATGTGGCAGTTTCACAGCACGAAGAGAGAAAATGTAACAAGCGACATTCTTTTTTTGCTTCCGTCGTTTTGTGAAGTTCATCAGCGAGAAAAAGTTTCTTAACGATTAGAAATTGTGTGTAAAGTTTATTTCAAGTCTCTAAGTGCTCTCATTCTCACATACTGGATGGCCAAAATATGGGTATTCTCTCGTCGTGGGCTATATTGCTTTTTCACTATACACCTTTGATACATGGCTCGATCTTACCCACACAGTGATTCTTTCAGGCAGTAAATTATCAAATCGGACCAGTTATTTAGAAGAAAATGTGGAACTTACATTCATACCCTCATACAAACATACATCCATTTTTGTAATAATACTAGCTGATTACCTGGTGTTGCCTGGTTCAAATCAAATGGCTCTGAGCACTATGGGACTCAACTGCTGTGGTCATCAGTCCCCTAGAACTTAGAACTACTTAAACCTAACTAACCTAAGGACATCACACACATCCATGCCCGAGGCAGGATTCGAACCTGCGACCGTAGCAGTCGCACGGTTCCGGACTGCTCGCCTAGAACCGCTAGACCACCGCGGCCGGCGGTGTTGCCTGGGTATGTATTTATTCCAAACTTCTTTTAGTCCATCTCCTTCCTTCTCTCTCTGTCCATCTTCACCAACCCTCCTCTGCCCTCCACTATGTATCTCCTCCTGCCCCTCTCTTCATCCACCACCATCAGCCCCCTTTCTCTGCCAACCTGTTCCCTACCCTCTTTGCCCATCTGCTCCTTCCCTTTTGTTCACCACTTAATCCATCTCCTTTTCCCCATCTTTCTGTCCATCTCCTCTAGCCCATCTTCCTGTTCATCTCCTACACTTTCCCTTCTGTGTCCAACTCCACTTCTTCTATTACTCTGTCAGTTTTCTCCTACACTTCTGTCTATACATCTCCTCTTTAACCGACTATAAGACTATTTCTTCCTTCCCCTGTCATTGTCCAACTCCTCCTCTCTCCTTTCTCCATCTACTCCTCCCCCATTACGGTCTTCCTATCTCTATCTACGAGTCCTCCTAGTCCTATCTGTGCCTATCTCCTCCTTCCTCCTCACTGTCTGTTCATCTCCACACCCTTCTTTCCACGTTATCACACTCACCTTAACAGAAGCTGGTTGTTCTTACCCCCACAGTATTTATTTCCAGATTTAACTAATTGGTGTGCCAAATTTGACTGAAATCGTCACAAGGGTTTAGGATGAGCTTTATACTCGCAGCTTTGCCTGAATATACACATGTCAAATATGTTTAATATATTTCACACGAACTGTGCATACCATTCTCCGGTATGTCTAACGAATTTCGTCTGCAGTTGCATTTTCACACAGCTGAATGTTTATGATGACGTATCTTCTGTTATGTGCAGTACAATCATATGGTTGCGCAGGTACATCCAATGGTGTGCGTGTCTACTGCCTGCAAAATGTGTTGCAAATAGATTTACTACCAAAGAAGTAAAAAATTAGAAAGGTCATGCATGATGCGGCAGTTTTTTCTCGCATTTCAGGGTTTGACGCCATATCTTCCGAGCCATAAGTTGTATAGTGATTTAATTTTTATGGTTCATTCGGCGGATAATGTGAATACTGTCTGCAAAATATGTTGCGAATACAGTTTGTAATAATGAAGTAATAAATTAAAACGCCATGCTTCATGTGGCAGATTTAATGCATTAACTGCGAAAATGAAGTAAGAGTTAAAAGATTTTCGTTGTCTTCATTTTGTGGGGGGTCGCCAGTGAAAACAGGGTCGTAAAGTTTTGTTACTAGGTTCTAACACTTCCCATTCTCAAATACTGTATAATTAAAGTAAGGGTATTTTCGAGTCATGAGCTACGCTGTGTTTTCACCCCGAACCGTTTTGATAGGTGGGCGAGTCATACCTCCACAGTGTTTTCAAATAAAAATTATATGTGTACCAAGTTTGATTGAAATCGGATTAGTGGTTTAGGAGGAGATATGGTACGTATGTATGTACATACATATACAATTTGTACGGGTACCTAAATAGGAATATATTTGCAATCCAAGGTTCCAAAGGGTCCGTAACAACTGCAGCAATATGAATAAGTATCTAGAGGTTAATGACACATGAACGACAGTGACATATAAAGGACATTAAATGTGCAGAGCAATGAAACAGCACTGCGTCAAACACGTACAATGTTTTTGATGCTCTTAGTCGACTTAAATGAGTCCCTTTTCACCGTCACATAGCCACTCAAGATCTAATGAATCCCATTCCAGACAGTTTTCAATCGAATCGTTAAGCTCATCTGAATTGGCTGAAAATTCCCAAGTAACTTGTGAAAGAATAAAGAAAATTTATCAGTTATTTGGAGAAAAAACCCTGAGCTTTGCTTGCGACATATGGAAGTTCATGGTCCCTCTGGATCAAAGCTGTGGGTTGGAGCATAAATTCGTAGAGTTTTTCCATAAGTTAAGTAAACACGACAAATACATATCACACAATAATATATTCTCCTTCCATTATTTACTACAGTCTCCAAACGCTACGGGCAACTTTTCAATTCCGCGACTGTAGAAAGCCTGTGATTTAGAGGCGAAGAACTCGTCATGTTCGGAGCGTGTTTTCATCCGGAAACGAAGTTCCTTGAGGGTTGCTCGACAGAGAGCGGAAAACGTGAAAATCAGAAGGCGCAAGATCAGGTGAATGAAGTGGGTGCGGAGTGACTTTTCAACAAAGCTCAGTCTAATAGAATGCGGGCGAGCGTTATCGTTGAGTAGCACCACTTCACACCATCTACCTGAAAGACGTTTCAGTTGTTTACGGTAAATGTCAGCAGTTCGTAGTACACTACACCGTCATTCCACCAGATGTATAACATTAACTTTTACGGGTTTGTGCAGGTTTTACGAGGAGTTGCTGCTTTGTTTGGATTCAACCGTTCCTCGTTTTTCCTTATATTAGTATCAAGACACCATTTATCGTTACCAGTAACGAGTAAGGATAGGAATTTTCAGTGTTGTTCACGAGTTAGTTGACGACGAGTAAGCACAGATCCATATATGTCCACTCACTGATTCTTGTGATTTTGGCATAGAGCATACGGTACCCAATGAATGCGTTTAAATGAGCTTCATCAGACCCCGATGGTTTTTCTGCACGTGGAGAGTAACTAAAGTGGTGGTTTTAGAAACAGCGTAATTAAAAAAACTGCATATTTTTCAGGAAACTTATAAAACTATTTTTAAGAGAATGTTTAACACATATCAAAAGATGCTTCATCCCTTTTAAAGAGTATAGTTAGGTGAGCAGTTTAACATACAATATGATCTCCAGATCCTAATAGACCCAACCAAAACAGTGATGAAAGTGACTGAAGTTATGTTTTTTTTTTTTTTTTTTTTTTTTTTGTAAAAGTAACTCAAATACTTGTGAAATCGTGCTATTGTAGTCAACAATAATATTACTTTCATAAGCAATGAAACGTGCCAGAATTGATTTATACAGCAAACTTACAGAAATGTATGACATTAGTAAACTGTTTCCTTTATTATAAACGTTAATTTGAGGCACCTAACATTTTTTTAAAAATTAAGCAACAAAAATGATCTTATGATGATATGACTTTTCAGTGCAAATGCAAGGCTGAAAACGATTACGTCAAATTATCAATGATTCTCCCAAATTTCAAGGTAAAGTTGGTGATATTTTTCAGGAATACAGTGCACGACTTCTTCGATCAGGATGTTTACCTTCAGTGATTGACAGCTGTCTGTTGTATGCCCTTCTTTGCAATAAATACGCGCTTCGCTTCCCAATACCCAGCTGGATTAATGTACGTTCCACCGCTGTGTCGATGAATGGTGATGCTAATACTACACCCGGATGCCGAGGAAATGCCTTATTGTTGATATCGGGAATGCAGTACGGTTGTCTCTTGAAACATGCTCGCTTTACAGTGAATTTACTACCTTCTTATATAGAGGAGGCCATCGATCCTTAAAGTTAATAAGTTAATTACATCTTCAACACCTACCGTAATAGCCATGAACTTACCAGAGTGATTCCATTTTACTGTTATCTCACATATTTCTTCTGGAAGATAAATTCGATATACTTTGGCAAAAGTCTCTTCACAACACTAAACCACTGTGATTGGGGAGAAAACGATATTCTTTCAGAGGATACAATGGCTGCATTATATCAAAACGCTCTATAAATGCCTTATTATGGTGTGATTTATATCACTTAAGAGGTGCAGTTCTTTCACATACTTCTGGATGCTGTTATCTACACTCCTGGAAATGGAAAAAAGAACACATTGACACCGGTGTGTCAGACCCACCATACTTGCTCCGGACACTGCGAGAGGGCTGTACAAGCAATGATCACACGCACGGCACAGCGGACACACCAGGAACCGCGGTGTTGGCCGTCGAATGGCGCTAGCAGCGCAGCATTTGTGCACCGCCGCCGTCAGTGTCAGCCAGTTTGCCGTGGCATACGGAGCTCCATCGCAGTCTTTAACACTGGTAGCATGCTGCGACAGCGTGGACGTGAACCGTATGTGCAGTTGACGGACTTTGAGCGAGGGCGTATAGTGGGCATGCGGGAGGCCAGGTGGACGTACCGCCGAATTGCTCAACACGTGGGGCGTGAGGTCTCCACAGTACATCGATGTTGTCGCCAGTGGTCGGCGGAAGGTGCACGTGCCCGTCGACCTGGGACCGGACCGCAGCGACGCACGGATGCACGCCAAGACCGTAGGATCCTACGCAGTGCCGTAGGGGACCGCACCGCCACTTCCCAGCAAATTAGGGACACTGTTGCTCCTGGGGTATCGGCGAGGACCATTCGCAACCGTCTCCATGAAGCTGGGCTACGGTCCCGCACTCCGTTAGGCCGTCTTCCGCTCACGCCCCAACATCGTGCAGCCCGCCTCCAGTGTTGTCGCGACAGGCGTGAATGGAGGGACGAATAGAGACGTGTCGTCTTCAGCGATGAGAGTCGCTTCTGCCTTGGTGCCAATGATGGTCGTATGCGTGTTTGGCGCCGTGCAGGTGAGCGCCACAATCAGGACTGCATACGACCGAGGCACACAGGGCCAACACCCGGCATCATGGTGTGGGGAGCGATCTCCTACACTGGCCGTACACCACTGGTGATCGTCGAGGGGACACTGAATAGTGCACGGTACATCCAAACCGTCATCGAACCCATCGTTCTACCATTCCTAGACCGGCAAGGGAACTTGCTGTTCCAACAGGACAATGCACGTCCGCATGTATCCCGTGCCACCCAACGTGCTCTAGAAGGTGTAAGTCAACTACCCTGGCCAGCAAGATCTCCGGATCTGTCCCCCATTGAGCATGTTTGGGACTGGATGAAGCGTCGTCTCACGCGGTCTGCACGTCCAGCACGAACGCTGGTCCAACTGAGGCGCCAGGTGGAAATGGCATGGCAAGCCGTTCCACAGGACTACATCCAGCATCTCTACGATCGTCTCCATGGGAGAATAGCAGCCTGCATTGCTGCGAAAGGTGGATATACACTGTACTAGTGCCGACATTGTGCATGCTCTGTTGCCTGTGTCTATGTGCCTGTGGTTCTGACAGTGTGATCATGTGATGTATCTGACCACAGGAATGTGTCAATAAAGTTTCCCCTTCCTGGGACAATGAATTCACGGTGTTCTTATTTCAATTTCCAGGAGTGTATGTAACGCGGAAGAAAATAAGCTAATTCATTTCGTCCTTTGTTACCCTTGGTTTCATCATGGATGTAAAAATGAGCTTCTCCTGATTTTGCATTATGAATCTGAAAACTTTGAGTGTTAATTGTCGAAGATGAAACACCAGGATATCAGTCAAGTGTTACAACAGCCAGAACCTTCCTTTCTTTGCACAGGTTCGTTGAAGCCTGACGAATATTGTAAAATTTTGTATCTCTTCTTTTGTGAATTATTGGTTCTGCTTCAGCAACCTTCTTTGCCTTCTGACTAAGGAATGGGGACTTCAGTTCCTGTTCCAGAGCTTGGCATGTACAGCAAATTTCTACCTGGTGCCTCCAAAAACTGAGGTGAAAATGGTCTTTGAAGTATTGAACATGGTACTAATATGTAATGACTACGTCAGGATGTTATTCCTTAAACATCTCAATCACGATTTTCAGACATAACTTTGTGTCAAGGTAATTATTCACCATATGGGAAGAGTGAGTCTCTTTTCTTGGATAAGGCTCACTATTTTGATGAACGAGCATCTTAATGTCGATAGACTTTAAATTTCCTGTGGGATTTTTTCCTCTTAAATCAGCTGGTGAATTGCCAGCTATCAACAGTACTCTTAGACGACGGAATCTGCTGTCACACTTAATACCATGGAAAGCTACGTATAAATACCTTCTGGAAGACCTTCTTCCTTTCATTACTGAATATGATGAAGTACCTGAAACTGAGACTACTCTTGATTGATGGCACGTATTTAGACGGACGATGTCTTTGCACATTGTTACAGGAGATGAGATCTTGTAAATATATGTCTTTGCTCTTGAAATTATTAAACTTATCAAATGAAGATAACTGATGAAATGCATCAACATTAGCAAAAGCATGCTTTCTTACAATTGCATTCCTTGTGTGGTTTTCTCTGCTTGATTCTTTCTCAACATAGCTTAGGTATCCACTCCCTTGAACACGTGCTCTTTTAACCTCCCCACTCTTGTATTCAGCTTTATACCTCACAACACTCTTTCGTTTAATAAAACCTGCACCTACTACCACATAAGATAACTAAGACCAAGAATGTTGTGTTCTGTCTAAAAGACAACCAAATCTTCACCAACGACAAATCTTATTACTAGAATAAACAGATCGCAAAGCATTGCCAACAGAGTCAAAACCACCGCCACCTTAAGATTAGAAATACCATGATCATATAAAGTTGGTCGTCGGTAAAGCGGATGCCAGACTGAGATTCATTGGAAGAATAATAAGGAAATGCAATCCGAAAACAAAGGAAGTAGGTTACAGTACGCTTGTTGCCCACTGCTTGAATACTGCTCAACAGTGTGGGATCCGTACCAGATAGGGTTGATAGAAGAGATAGATAAGATCCAACGGAGAGCAGCGCGCTTCGTTACAGGATCATTTAGTAATCGCGAAAGCGTTACGGAGATGATAGATAAACTCCAGTGGAAGACTCTGCAGGAGAGACGCTCAGTAGCTCGGTACGGGCTTTTGTTAAAGTTTCGAGAACATACCTTCACCGAAGAGTCAAGCAGTATATTGCTCCCTCCTACAGATATCTCGCGAAGAGACCATGAAGATAAAATCAGAGAGATTAGAGCCCACACAGAAGCATACCGACAATCTTTCTTTCCACGAACAATACGAGACTGGAATAGAAGGGAGAACCGATAGAGGTACTCAGGGTACCCACCGCCACACACCGTCAGGTGGCTTGCGGAGTATGGATGTAGATGTAGAAACTAAATTGTTTGCGGTTTCTCACGTTCCTACTCCTTAGTAAAGGTAACTATTAAATTTGTCGTAAAGTTCTTCCATAACCTATCAGTATAGAGGGAATGAAAAAATAATGGAGTTATATCTGAGACCCATTGATCTCTTTTTTGGGAAAAAATTATCACTGCTCTGTCTGTATGAGAATTATTCCCGAAAGGTAAGGTTCTGGGTTCGAGTACACGTTCGAGACCCAGATTTAATTTGGTACAGATTTACAAAACAATCCAGATTCCACTACAGAGAGAGAGATTAAGTCGTAGGAGACCGCTTAATCAAAAGAGCCCTATACTGTAGCATAAACATTTTTACAAGGTGTAATATAGTCGCAGAAAAATTTGCTGTGATCCAGGAAAGGTTTTCATATTTATTCCTTTAACTCAGCACAATACTTTACACAAGGTAATTAACTTCCGCCTGTGATGATCATCCTCGGATTTGAGTACAGGCTAGTTTTAAATTGCATCGAAAATGCTTATGTAAATAAACTAGTAAGTCTACAAAATTTCGTAGGTTTATGTAAAAATATACGTACCACATACACATTGTTTGAACAGGCACGTTTACTCTATGCAACAGAAACAGCTATGCAGCCTGCTAAAACGTTATATAGAGTCAACATGCCTATTGGAATTGTTTTTCTGTGGTACCTACATTTTTATATAAAGCTAGGAAACTTCTTCCGCTTACTATTTGCTTACTGTACTGCATAACCTATGCGTATGTTTGCTCGATGTGACTGAAGGATTGTTTGTGCCCGTGTCTTGAAGATAGTCATCACAGGCCTAAATTAACTGTCTGGTGTAAAGTATTGGGGTCCATACCTGAAAAAAATACAGAAAAATAAACATTTTCATTTAAACTTTAATTACCAGCCGTATCTAAAGGACAACGCACATGTGTGCACTCCAGACGTAGAAAGTACAATAGTGAACAACTTGATTCCTACTACAATACCACCACATGGCAAACATGCAGATAAGAAAGTGTACCTTATCGGTTTAACTTGGGCCCGTTAAACAGTTTGCAATGGTGAGTTATACAAAGATCTGACCACAGATCGTATGGGCAGACGCATTTTAAGAGACAGTTATTATTACGATTTATTGATGCTCATACGTACGCATAAATTTTTATGTCTCATTTCAAAATGGGCCCTAAAGCCAAAATCATTGGTAGTGACGCAATAAAATTCGATTGCTAACTAAGAACTTCAAAATTATTTTAAGTTTCAATATAGCTTCATCGGAAAAGTGACTTTATACTCCGATAAATTATGGCAATACTGATGATTAAATCCATTTCTGAGTAAGTATACGGTGAAAGCAGAGGAGCAGTTTGTTTTACTCTCTCAATCAAAAGACACGACATTCCGTAGTCTGTCTGTCTGTCCATGCAGATTTAGGCTTTCGATAGCCTCCCCTAAATCGTTTAAGGCTAACACCTAGCTCATAGCCCAGTAACCGAAGTTCGGGGAAAAATTCTTGTAGTAGCAATAGTTTTCAGGAATGGTATCGTGGAGTGCCAACAATAACATCCTAAAAATTCTGAGGGGGGGAGGGGTAAGAATGTGAGTGCGGGGCTGTGACGGGGGGGGGGGGGGGAGGGCTAAACGACACTTACTTCATTTTTTCCTGAATAACTTGACAATGGCAGCTTCTTGCGAAATTGTTTACCGGTAAAAAATAGAGCTGCATTCAATTCCTTACAAAAAATGTCCTACTCATTTTCTCTCTGGGACTAATAGTTTCCGTGCTACAAGGAACGGTAAAATCTCACATTTTTAATGGTATGAATATAGTCCTTATGGTCAAATAAAGTGGATTTAGAACAAATATGAAATGTGTGTATCATACCCAAGTGGAGTAGAACGGTTTAAGAGAGAAATTTTGTTCTGCGCGTTTGACGGACAGAAGTGGGCGGGGGTGGAAAGTAGAAGCGTAAGGGAATGGATGTCACCGGATTATGCTCATGCGTATTCCTCAATTGCAGGTCTGCGAACTGAGGACGGAGCAGCCGAATCCCCATTCTCTCTCAAAACTACATCGCCAAAAACCAACACAGGGTGTTTCAGAAGGTTACACCGATCCTTATGAGTAAAGATACGAGTTACTAATAACACTAACGCAAGAAAGTAGTACGGACATGTTTTAGCGAATCGTAGTATATTTTTCAACTCTACAAGAGAAAAAATTGATTCTTAGTTGTAGCGTTCTTCCGGGAAAGGCAACTTCGTCCTCTTCGAATGTTGTTCGCTCTTCAGTTTACAGACTATACCTATCCTGCATGTCCAGTTCATTTCACTTATGTCAGTATACAAAGTACATTCAAGGGCCAAAGAAACTGGTACACCTGCCTAATATCGTGTAGGGCTCCTGCGGGCACGCAGAAGTGCCGCAACAGGACGTGGCATGGACTCGACTAATGTCTGAAGTAGTGCTAGAGGGAATTAACACCATCAATCCTGTAGGGCTGTACATAAATCCTTAAGACTACGAAGGAGTCGAGATCTCTTCTGAAAAGCACGTTGCGAGACATCCCAGATGCGCTCAATAATGTTCATGTCTGTGGAGTTTGGTAGCCAGTGGAAGTGTGTAAATTCCCGGGGCAAGTCTTCAGCAATTCTGGACGTGTGGGGTGGCGCAGTGTCCTACTGGAATTATCCAAGTCCGTCGGAATTCTCTATGGGCTTGGATGCAGGTATTCAGACAGGATGCTTAAGGACGTCTCACCTATCAGAGTCGTATCTAGACTTATCAAGGGTCCCGTATTACTCCAACTGCACACGCCACACACCATTACAGAGCCTCCACCAGCTTCAACAGTCCCCTATCGACATGCAGAGTCTTTTGGTTCATGAGGTCTCTCCATACCCGTACACGTCCATCCACTCGATACAATTTGAAACGAGACTCGTTCTACGAAGCAGCTTCTTTCTAGTCATCAACAATCCAATGTCGGTGTTGACGGGCCCAGGCGAGGCGTAAGGCTTTGTGTCGTGCAGTCATCAAGGGTACATGAGTGGTCCTTCGGCTCCGAAAGAACATATGATGACGTTTCCTTGAATGGTTCGCACACTGAAACTTGTTGATGGACAGCATTGGAATATGCAGCAATTTTCTGACGAGTTGCACTTCTGTCACGTTGAATAATTCTCTTCAGTCGTCGTTGGTACCGTTCTTGCAGGGTATTTATCCAGCCGCAGCGATGTCGGAGATCTGATGTTTTAAAGGATTCCTGATATTCACGTTACACTCGTGAAATGGTAGTACGAGAAAATCCCCACTTCATCGGTAGCTCGTGCGCCGACTATAGCACCACATTCAAACTCTTTAAAAAATTGATAATCAGCCGTTGATAATCAGTTACTGAACTGATCTAACATCTGCGCCAGACAGTTGTCATATAGGCGTTGCCGACCGCAGTGCCATATTCTGCCTGTTTGCATTTCTCCATTTGAATACGCATACATATACCAGTGTCTTTGGCCCTTCAGTGTAATTTCATTGAGATTATGTAAATACAGGCGAGTTATTATCAATTAATTGAGTACTAATTTGCAGTTGTTAAGTGAGCTTTTGTGTAAAATATGTTTCTATAAACAATGCTGAGAAGTGCTTAATTTTTAAGTGTGATGTCGGTGATCTATGTAGTGTTGGTGAGAAAGGTATTGGATTAGTAAATGGTGCAACTCGCTTCTGTTTGTCAATGACAGTGCATTGTTAAATCATGTACCTATATTTTTTGTAGTCATTTGGCGATGAATCTATGAATGTCCTGAACGTTACTGGATTTCTCTCACCATTAATTGTGTTACTGATAGACTGCATAAACCTGTTCCACTCAGTCACTGCCGGCACTTGAGGAGAGGGTTGCGCTGAGTGGAAGTACTTACCACACATCCACAGGATATCTTGCAAGGTGGATGTCAGTATATCATACGGAAGAGAACTAATCATGTTAGGATCTCCAACATTAATCTCATGTAATGCATTACTTGACTCAAGTTGAAATACATGAAGTTCTACAAAACAGAGACAGGCGACCTATGTCGGATACAGGGCCTCTTGATCTCTTCGTTGTTGGGAAAGCTGAGGTCGCGGTGATGCATTTGGAACCCCTCATTCAGCGAAAAGTGTTCCAGCTACAGGTAGATTAGAGACAATGTGACTGCTTTTTTACCAGCTCCAAATACACTCCTGGAAATTGAAATAATAACACCGTGAATTCATTGTCCCAGGAAGGGGAAACTTTATTGACACATTCCTGGGGTCAGATACATCACATGATCACACTGACAGAACCACAGGCACATAGACACAGGCAACAGAGCATGCACAATGTCGGCACTAGTACAGTGTATATCCACCTTTCGCAGCAATGCAGGCTGCTATTCTCCCATGGAGACGATCGTAGAGATGCTGGATGTAGTCCTGTGGAACGGCTTGCCATGCCATTTCCACCTGGCGCCTCAGTTGGACCAGCGTTCGTGCTGGACGTGCAGACCGCGTGAGACGACGCTTCATCCAGTCCCAAACATGCTCAATGGGGGACAGATCCGGAGATCTTGCTGGCCAGGGTAGTTGACTTACACCTTCTAGAGCACGTTGGGTGGCACGGGATACATGCGGACGTGCATTGTCCTGTTGGAACAGCAAGTTCCCTTGCCGGTCTAGGAATGGTAGAACGAAGGGTTCGATGACGGTTTGGATGTACCGCGCACTATTCAGTGTCCCCTCGACGATCACCAGTGGTGTACGGCCAGTGTAGGAGATCGCTCCCCACACCACGAAGCCGGGTGTTGGCCCTGTGTGCCTCGGTCGTATGCAGTCCTGATTGTGGCGCTCACCTGCACGGCGCCAAACACGCATACGACCATCATTGGCACCAAGGCAGAAGCGACTCTCATCGCTGAAGACGACACTCCATTCGTCCCTCCATTCACGCCTGTCGCGACACCACTGGAGGCGGGCTGCACGATGTTGGGGCGTGAGCGGAAGACGGCCTAACGGTGTGCGGGACCGTAGCCCAGCTTCATGGAGACGGTTGCGAATGGTCCTCGCCGATACCCCAGGAGCAACAGTGTCCCTAATTTGCTGGGAAGTGGCGGCGCGGTCCCCTACGGCACTGCGTAGGATCCTACGGTCTTGGCGTGCATCCGTGCGTCGCTGCGGTCCGGTCCCAGGTCGACGGGCACGTGCACCTTCCGCCGACCACTGGCGACAACATCGATGTACTGTGGAGACCTCACGCCCCACGTGTTGAGCAATTCGGCGGTATGTCCACCCGGCCTCCCGCATGCCCACTATACGCCCTCGCTCAAAGTCCGTCAACTGCACATACGGTTCACGTCCACGCTGTCGCGGCATGCTACCAGTGTTAAAGACTGCGATGGAGCTCCGTATGCCACGGCAAACTGGCTAACACTGACGGCGGCGGTGCACAAATGCTGCGCAGCTAGCGCCATTCGATGGCCAACACCGCGGTTCCTGGTGTGTCCGCTGTGCCGTGCGTGTGATCATTGCTTGTACAGCCCTCTCGCAGTGTACGGAGCAAGTATGGTGGGTCTGACACACCGGTGTCATTGTGTTCTTTTTTCCTTTTCCAGGAGTGTAGATAAAGTGTAATAAACCTTTGTTATATTTCATTAATTGAGGACCGGGCAGTAAGTATTTTCTTAGATTAAATCTATTATTAATTCAGAGGCTAGCGCACTTAGACGATCTCGTATAGGATGATCAAAATGGACTATACAATTTTGATTACATATATTTCAGAAATGGGACTAGTTAAAAAGGTGTCGTTTGCGGTATAATGTTCATACACACCTGAAACCTTTAGTTATTGACTGCCTCCCCCTCTCCAGCAGTTGGCACAGTGTGAGGAATGGTTGGTACAGACCAGAACTGACAACTAGGTCCTTCGGAACTTTATTATTATTATTTTTTTTTTTTTTTCGTACGGCGGGACCTGCAGGAAGTGTGAGCTCGTAACAGCGCAACAGAACAGCAACAACACACGTTAATACGGACACGCTGCACCTGACATGCAACTAGAATATCGTTTAGATATCCTGCGTGCGACTGATGGCCCACACATTTAAGGCTGGTTGGTTGATTTGGGGCAGGGGACCAAACTGCGAGGTCATCGGTCCCATCGGAGAAGGGAAAGATGGGGAAGAAAGTCAGCCGTGCTGTTTCAAAGGAACCATCCCGGCTTTTTAAAGTGGTTCAAATGGCTCTGAGTACTATGGAACTTAACTTCTTAGGTCATCAGTCCCACAGAACTTAGAACTACTTAAACCTAACTAACCTAAGGACATCACACACATCCATGCCCGAGGCAGGATTCGCACCTGCGACCGTAGCGGTCACGCGGTTCCAGAATGTAGCGCCTAGAACCGCTCGGCCACTGCGACCGGCCCGGCTTTTTCCTAAAGCGATTTAGGGAAATCATGGAAAACCTAAAACAGGATGGCCGGACGCGGGTTTGAACCGTCGTACTCCCGAAAGTGAGTCTACTGTGATAACCACTGCGCCACGTCGCTCAGTGAACACATTTAAGGTGACCATTAATCCCCACCCCATTAGTTTTTTTCGTAACAGTCACGATTTGTCTTGCTTTGTACAGATTATTTTTCAAAAGTAATTTGTGAGACCTATTTGAACAGGATTTAACAATTATGAAACGATTTATTCGAAGCTAGGTGTTCATTTCACCTGTATCAGTATATTGCTATTGATGGTGTATTTTCCTAAATAAATAATGTATGGACTATTTACAAAACACAGTTTTTTTGAGAACTACGAAAGCAGTTTAGTGACTAGAGTAAATATTGATGAAACTTGAGCTTAATTTTTTCGTATATTGTAGAATAATACAGACATGCTGAAGAATATTTACAGCACTGATGAAAATAGTTTGTCTGCTCGCCCTCATTCATATTAGAATGTACTAATAAATTTAAATTAATATAAAAAATTAAAGTAACAGTTTGCATTTATTACAGTTAACTGAAACCTTTCCGCAATAATATTTTTTTCAATGCGTTCCGAATTTGGATCTAGATTATATGGTCACCTTGACACACTGACCTCTGTTGAGCGGTTACTAGAACCTTTGGTGTGTATAAACATTATGCCGAAAAGCGCACGTTTCTACATCTTCTTATTTCTGAAACATGTGTAATCAACGTTGTGAAAATCATTTTCGAACACCCTGTGTTTTCCATACTTCTTTGCGGAGACAACGAGAAGCTGCCGACAATCGGCGATCGCATTCACCGCGACGCCTCCCCCACCAACCAAACAACTGAGTATTTTAAATGTCATTTGCCCTCTTCTCATTGAGTTCTATTGAAACTGACTTAATTTGTGTTCATATTCCTTATTGAAAATGCGTCTCTATAATGCGCTTTCACAAACCGTCGTTACTCGCGTGTGTAGTTCTTTGTGCTCACCGGTAGGCGGCGTTCGCCCGTTGGCGTTGTGACCACTGAAATGCAAACGAGGAAATTAAGACTTCTCTCATGGCGTTGTCAGCATTGAAACGCAAGCGAGGAAACATTGCCCCTCTCATGTCTCCGCTCCACGCGTACGTCGTGGCCATCGGCCCACTTACCCTCTACAGACCGTGTGCATCTGGTACAAAGATCCTATTTGATCTAGATGTCCGGGTTTCGAAGTTTTTGTCTGGAATCGGCAGATTTAATAAAGGCAGGCCTACTTAGCGATACGTCGGCTCAATTAGTTACGAGTGAATGGTAGCCTTGAACAACTTAATCCATACAGTTTCAAATGATGAAAAGCAAAAATTACTCGAATATGTAATTAAATGAACATTTATGACGCTTATCTGTGATTTACTCCCTGGGATATGTCTTCACTTACCCCTGGGGTAGGGCTACCCTCTGGCGGTGCAATGTAGCATTGCGTTTAGTTGCACTCATGAAAATACTGCAGGCTGATATCATGCAGAAGAATGAATCGGTAGCTTAGTGAGCTAAAACACTGAAGAACGGTTTCAGCTGAAACAAGGTATAAATGGTTCAACCGACAGAAAAAACTACTGTATGTTTTCACTTGAAAAAGAGAATGAATAATTCAGTCTATATGTAAAGCTACAACAGTGACGTAAGATTTCAGTGTGGTTGCTCCAAGAGACTGCTTTTATTCGAAAAAGGTAAATGAATAATAATCCAAACGAAACAAAGAACCATAAACGACTGACTCCATTGTTATCATTCGGTTGCTCCCACACGATGGTTTCATCCAAGAGAATGAAGGAGCAGTCCGAAATTGTTGGATCAGACATACGTAAGTTTATGTATGAAGTGTACTTTGAAAATACAGTGACGAAATGGAACAGCAAGCTTCCAGAAGTTTGTCCATCGTTTCCTTGACCAGAATAAACAGTCTGATTGTAAGGAAATAGTGGAAGATATGCTACAATCATTTAAACAATTAAGATGCAAATCGCTCTAAAACTACGTTTTCTAATGTCACACTTAGGCAATTTTCAAGAATATTTGGCTGATACATCAGAGGAATATGGTCCTGTCATGATCTAAAAACTCTGGAACATTGCTATCAAGGTCGTTGGGGACTAAATATGATGTCCGACTGCTGGTGCATCACACATGAAGGATAAGTGACACACAAATGAAAGGATGTTAAGCGTTCATTCACGGTCAGAGGTAAACAGAAGTAAGTATTCACCATACTACTCGCTTATTCTAGTTCAGGATTCATTTTTAACCATTTAACTTTTCCATTTCGCCTTTATAGTACTGTAATTGCTTTCCGATTTCACTGGGTACAGATATGAAAGATGACGTCGGTGATGATGATGATGATGGTGGTGGTGCAAAAACCTGACGTGCTGTAGAGAAAAAGGCTTTTGATACGTTATCAGCAGAGTCGATTTAGTCAGAAAAATTCGAAATTTGTCGACCAGTGTTATTAGTAACTCATATTTCCCTCCAGGTACGTCTGCACTCTGCTTCGCCAGTGATTCGTAAGCCCAAGTGCGGAAGGGTAGTTATAACTCTGTAAAACACCCCGTAGTGGCTTTTTGTGACATACATTGTGGAGAGAGTGAGAAATCGTTTGCCCGCTTTTCAGTTTGCTGGCCTATGAAGTAGGAAAGTGCATGACCACAATCTGGTGAACTACCTTCCCTCACGCTTCTACCCTTCACACCCTCGCCCTATCCCTCTCTTTCACACTGTTACATCCAGGAGCACAGTTTAATCTTTAATAAGGTTCTATTTCACTCAGATGTGATACATCCATTTAATGTTTGCTCTTAACAAATTTTATTTAACGATAAAATTTAATTTAATATCATTAAGAAACTATTTTTGATAATCTACAACCGGCCGCTGTGGTCGACCGGTTCTAGGCGCTTCAGTCCGGAACCGCGCTGCTGCTACGGTCGCAGGTTCGAATCCTGCCTCGGGCATGGATGTGTGTGATGTCGTGAGGTTATTTAGGTTGAAGTAGTTCTACGTCCGGGGGGCTGATGACGTCAAATGTTGAGTCCCATACTGCTTAGAGCCATTTGAACCATTTTTGATTATCTACTATTTTACTATCCCCTCCAATGCGGAAACTACTAGTCCTCGACAACAAATGAGCAAGGTCCTTTTATGTAGGGAATTCAATACAGTTTAATTTTGTACTGTGAAACATTTTCCCTTTGTTGACGGGACTGCTTCCTTTGAATGTAACGTGTCTACTTTCTTTCTCATGCTTGACCATTTTGATGTTGTGCACTGGTTTCTGTCTCTAATGACATCATCGGTAAAACACTGCGGTTTAGAACGATATGCATGTTAGACAATGGCGTCACAACCGCAGGCTACGTAATTCTTGGCGTACCTTCACTGCAGCAGTGTAACATCAAAAGCCACAGTGATGACATTATACGCATTCCGCTGTGTATTTATGCCCTCACTGAAACTATACATATTCACATCGATGACTATTAAGGAAAGAACGTCCGGCAACACAGTAACTTCTGTTTTGGGAAATATGATTGTAAGTATTTTTATGAATTAAAGTATAATGTTTACCGCAAATGTTAAACTTTTCGATTAATAGTGCCCTATTTGGGACACTTTTGATGTTACTGGTCATATTGTCTGGTAAGTTTTATAGCTTATTAAGCAACTTGTTCTTCAATAGTTTTTACTTTCGTTAATTTACAAGCATCTTAGCCTTTTAAGGATGTATCACCTTGATAGTGGTGACCATCTTCCTTGTATTATTGGAAAATTAAAGAAAGATGGCTCATGGAAATGGTACCCAGTCGAGGTCCTGGATCTGTATATAGGAATTCAGCAAGGGTCGGAAACTTTACTTAACGATATCCAGAAGGGAATCAGAGGAGAGATACGTTTTATATACCCTGATTAAATATGTTTAATGCTATTTTGTCTAAAACTGACATGGTCAGACCGTGGCTGTGTACAATTAATGTAGGTTAATTCTTACAAAGAAGAAAACAGTAACCAGCCACTGTTTTGCTGTTTTCTTAAATATGTTTATATACATAACCTAACTAATGATGACACTAAGAGCTTACACTAAGACAGAGAGTTTGTTAAAAGACACGACAAAAGACTTTATATGATACTTATTGTAACTGTAACAACCACCGATCAGACACATCAAGTTACTTCACGATCATTTTTATTCGACTATAGGCCTTAATTCTGCTATATTTCAGTTATAGGAGAGCAGATGGAGTTAAATGTCACGTTACAAAATTTTTATTCTTCACTCGAGGTCACGAGCTGATGTCACGCACAGCATTTTATTCTTCACTCGGTACGAGTGGCCTTGACCTTGTGCGACCTTAAGAGTGTGTGTGTGTGTGTGTGTGTGTGCGTGTGAAAGAGTGGGAGAGAGAGAGAGAGAGAGAGAGAGAGAGATAGAGAGAGAGAGAGAGAGAGGAGGGAGAGAGAGGAGGGAGAGAGTGCAAAGAAAGAGAGAGAATCATGTAGATGGGAAATTCACAAGCTTGACAGAAGGTGAATTAACAGCCGGACTTACCGTGCTTGGGCCCATCTCCGCGGCTGTCGAGCGTGTGGAGGCGTCCAGGCAAGTGGTGTCTGCTGCGGAGCTCGCCAAGTTATATTGTGCTGGCGTCCCTGCAGGCGGAACCCCACTCCCCGCTCATTTGACGGCTCATCCGTATACGCAGTGGTATTTGCTGCGTCGCTGCGGCTATAGTCCAGTCAGTGCCAGAGCTGCATTTTGTGCGTCCTGATCAAGGAATGCGTTTTCTCAATAGCTGCACTTTGAAAACAGTGACACTTCCGAACCAGACTATCCATAAGCAAAATACGTATGGACAGTTTTGGTCTAAGACAAAAATGTATATTATTTCGTGTTATGTCGTTTAACATCGCGGTTGTATCGATTACTACAGTTATAGAATTCAAAATGTGTGTTTACTGAAGTTATTATAAATGAATTAAGTGAGTAGGAAAGCACACAAGCGCTAGGTACACACACACACACACACACACACACACTTGCTTTGCACTAATCCATACGTTCGATGCAAGGACACATAGGTAAAAGAAACGCGTAAGTAATCTCTTAAAGTTCCACTTGACTAGCAAAAAGTTATTATATTACAAAATATTAACTATTTTCCAGCGTAGTTCAGTCTGCAGAAGATATCTACCTGGCATTCAGTGACCAATGGTACCTATACCCATTGTGTGATTGGTAGCGGTTGTTTTGAATAGTGCTTCAGTTGTCGTAACATCTTTGCTGCCTTGTATGCTAAACACCCTCATGTAAAGTGTTGCTTTCCCTTTCTGTCGATAGTACAGCTACACCACGAGTAGGTCACTGTCCTCTGGCTCCGAGTGTACCACTTCCTCCAGAATGTGTCCTGCGATGTCGTCCATTGGGGTCTCTGTGACACGTTCCAACATATACAAAGCATACATAATCTGCATTGAGACATATCTTTTCATGTTTCAAGTTCCCAGACCAATCTAAAGTTTACTTCAGGTTTGCAAATACCCAGAATGTGAATCCTCTTCTAAGCATTCCAAACTGTAAATCCTCTTGTCACTGTTTCATCTCGTTGGATTTTGTAAGTGAGCACTGAAATCTGCAAGGCCAAAACGTCATAAGCCGTTCGTCTTGAGTGCGAGAGTAATGTTTAATAGCACTTAACAGGGGATAAAATGAAATTTTATTATCTACCATCAGGGTAGACGACTATTTCACAGTGTGCAACAACAGAGGAAAGACCTCAACTGTGATCTCATCTTAAGAAACATAAAATCATTTCCTTGGAGTAGTTTGGGGAAACTAGGGAAAGCTCAAAGCGTACACAGAGATTAGCGTCTCACTCTTTTCAGTTACGAGTTCAATACCTTAAGAGAACATTAATTGTTTAGCACGTTCAACAATTTTATTACACTTCGTAAAATATAAACATTGTTCGTCAAAGATAAAGGTCAGGTTCATAGGCAATCTGAGACTTCCTGCCTGATGAGCAGACAGAGTGCATGAGCTGAAAATGTGATGTATCGCAGCTGGAATATACCAACTTCCGCACAGTGGTGCATCTCCTCACTGACGTAGGAAATTATTTGTAAAAAAAAAAAAAAATGGTATTCGTATTGTAAGGACCACATTCTTCCACCGGTGCGGTAGTCAACAGATACGTCTCTGCTGTTTTTTTTCCACCGATCTCTAACTTATTATTCAATAATTTCTAACGTTTGTTTTCCTAATTAAACATGATCTTTCAACAGGACACCAATATGACAGCTTCAGTGCACAGGAGAACGGTGCATGGCAGTGTCCCGTCCTCTACATCTACAAGCACCTACTCGGTAGGTGGAGCACTTAATAGTATGGAGGCGAGCTATGGATGAGCGAAGCTCAAATCTTCGTGTGGCCACCGCGATCGGGGTTCACCTTGGTTCCCCCGTTCCAGTTTAGATGAAAGCTATAAGGGTTTCTCAAACGGGGTATAGATAGATATTCTCACCTGTCCCAGCATCAGAGTAAACGATCTGTTACTGATGACAACAAGAGACTGTAAAGGTTAAATTCATTTTTTGTACTGCTTCGCTTGGTTTTCATATCCAATTGTTTTCATGTGTTCTCGAACTGGTCTTTCGTCGTCTCGATTCACACTTTTATACTCAATGCATACCATGGGATACAGTTCTGTTTTGAAAACGTGGAACTATTGATTGCACTTCTTCAAAATCCTCTATAGTTGTTCCATGATTTCCCATCTCAATCCATTTTTACATGCGCAAAGTTATTCGAATCCCGTTTGTTTGTCGGCTATGAAGTAAACTGGCAAAAATTTACAAGATTCGTTTGGTAACGGTAATGATAGTTCAAAACACAGAACTGAATTTATATGCTTCTCTGCTCGTGAAAGTAGCACCCAAATTATGTCATCTGAATTCAAGCATTGTACGCTCTCATATTTTATAGAAAATGTTCTCATTCCTAGGTTTCTACAGTCGTGTAATAAAATAATTCTGATGAAGGCACTTACAATGGTGCTAAATGAATTTTTCCGCTTATGAAACACGTTCCTGGTGTCTACTGGATTTGCAAACACAGCAAAACTAATACACTCGAGCCATGTGGCCAGTGACAACGTAGTGGTGTTTGATGTACTCTTTACTGGCACCATAATTAAATGCTTTATTTGACAAGCTGCAATGTCTATTTCTTCTGTTTTACTCTTCTCATACATCAGTGTTTCCTTCGTCCGTATAGAATCGTTGTCTTTCAAGAACTTCAATCGTTGCAACTCTGCTTGGTTCATTTCGTAATCTTGTTTCCTCAAATGTCTGTTTACTATATCACTCGATACTCTTCTCTAATTTCGCCTGATTGTTCCTCTCTTAATTTTCCTCTCAATTTATTCATTCTCTTTCACTGAGTAGCTAAACGTAGCTCTCGCAGTCCATCTGTTGAATTTTTTCGCTGTTCTTTTTCTTTCCTTCCTTAACATTCACCACTGGCGAGATATCCTTCTCTTTTACGCTTCGGTGTTGTGTTAAATGTATTACCTAAAGCATTAAAATTCGACTAATTGCAATGTTCACCACCTTAGACAGTTCGCTCTCGTTTAAATTTATTTCACGTTCTGTCACTTTCACTTTTCCTCTACCCTCTCTAATTCATTTGAAAACGTATACTGACACAGGAGTCTCTCAGTCACCTATATACACCATTCAGAGTTGCAATGTAACCCGCAACCTGATAATGAAACACCCGAGAGCAAATTTCGACCATCCAGAATCATTCTAGAATGTTCTCGTACGATATGAAAAATTTTAGAAGATTCTAGAACATTACTGAACCTTATGGAAGATTACATAAAATGCTGGAACATTCTAGAATATTCTCGAATCTTCCGGGAGATTCTTAACATTCTGGAACACTCTCGAACATTGTAAAAGGAACAATATAAAAGGAACTGTTTGGTCAGTCTCGGTCACTTCGGAACTCTATTCCCAGCTGCTTCAGCGACTTCCCATAAGGAAACAAAAAAAAATCTAGTAAACATAGGACCTAACATGCATGCCTGAAGATCTGTGAGCAATTTTCATCTTTTTTACTGTGAGATTCTTCCCTTGTACTGGAATTTCTTTGTTCTCCGTATTTTGGGAGGAGGTTGTATGGTCTAAAACAGGGGAAAATGTCCTGTAAAAATGTACACTACAAGGCGTATTCCTGAACCCGGAACTCAGTACCAGCTGCAAGTTGCCTATCTAACTGCTTCCAGGGCAATGAAAGTTTGATTTTCACTACTTGGCGTAATCTTTGACCGCATTTAAAAATTTTCAGTGTTGTCGTAATATACTCATTAAGAGGTATAATCTAATGCTAATAGTTTAACACAATATAACAAAATTTTAAACTTCATTTCAAACCTTTTCGAAACCTTTTCTCGCTGACATACACCACAATTTGATGAAAAAAATAAGAAGGTATTGTTTTCTACATTTTTGCTGTTCATGTAGTGAAACGGCAGCATCAGGCATGACGTTTCATTTACTACTTCTTCACCATTATTTCTATCCCCAGCAAATTTTGTAGACAGTAGGCACATATACCACTGAATGTACCTCCAAAATTATATCACTTTTCGACGGACGGTTGAAGGGATATGACGTCATAAACCCTGAGATATGTGAAAAACTACTTTTTGCTTAAAACGGAGTGTAAATTAAACATACTGTATTCATTCAGCGTTTCATAGTGAGAGCGGTTAGAGACTTACAACAAACTTGAAGCATAATTTCAAAAGTCCTAAGCTTTTTCTCTCTTGCATGCCCAAAGTCAAATATTCATCACAACATCTCGTTTGTAATCAGATGACTGGCGCTGTTTATACATGAGAGTTACTGTAAAGAATTAGTAGGCTGTAATATGCATTCCTTAAGAGTTATGACCACTTGTTCAGTAGAGGAGATGTGTTTCATCGTGGCGAAGTTGAACGAGTCTTCATAGATGTTAAGATATGCATTTTAGAACCCATGCTTGCGAGACATTTTTTTTCTTGGTTTGGTCCACAGTACCAAATTTGAAAATTTCTCGGTGGATTTCTGACTCACGCTGTATACAGGGTGTAAGAGGTAACTGTTTAGAACGTACGATAATTGTAAGACAAAGTCGAGGCGAACTGTTTGATATAGGACACTTGTGGTCCATCAGATCGGGAAAATATCAGAAATTGGCCTACAGAAACTACCTTAAGTTACAGCGCACGCGCGGTGCGTGAGATTTTGTACTGTGATACCTTTTAGCTTGAGCTCACTGTTTTCGACTTATTAAAGAAAAATGTACGCCTGTGACTTTTAAACGCAACGATACTCACCCCCCTCCCCCTCCCCTCACCTTTTCAGTATGTTGTTCATGGAACTCCCGCCTACCACAGTATGAAAATTTGCGATTACATTAATTATTTTCCGTAATCAACACTTCTTGTTCCAGATTTTCTGGATTATTATTCCACCATCTACTTAGAAGCCCACTTACAAATTGCGTAAATTTTACCTCACAATTTTGTGAACTTTAACAGCATAAACATAAAAATTAAATCGTTCTGTTTGTCTGACATTTTATTGCGAATCTACTGTGTTTCTAGGGGTTAAATAGAGATCGAACTGTAAACGTAAATAGTTTATGCAGAACATTTGTACTACAAGTCTTTTTCATCCCCATAACCTCATGTGAATATTTAAATTAATATAGTTAACGGAATAGCGACTAAGCTGGAGGCATAACAGGCGAATTAATGAAGGCTAAAAAATGTCGAATGTGGAAAATAATCCGTGTAATCAGAGTTTTTGGTATTGTTGAAGGAGGGAGTACTGTGAACAACATCCTAAATATCCCGACAGGTGACGGAAAAGGGACGGGATGAGTATCGTTGTGTGGGTACGTCTGAAGACCACTTTTGTACATTACTCTTGAATAACTCGAAAACAACGGCCTGTAGTAAAAACATATCCCACTAGAAAATTAAACCCCATTACATTTGCAATAACAAGGATTTTGTTCACTTTTCCCCTAGGACCAATACCTTTCACGCAGAGTGCGGGAGTATACTGAAAATGTAGCTCATCTCCTAAGCGCTATAACTTAGATGGTTGTTGTAGGCCAGCTTGTTGTAGTTTTCCAATGAGTCAGCCAGCAGTAGTCTGCGGAGACACAAGCAGCAAGAGGGAAGTAACCAATATTGTGACTTTTACGAGTTCCTAACCAGGAGAGAATTTTATAATGTCATCTGTGTGCTTTAATAGGTTATTTTCTTGAGTTTCTGCGTGTTAATTTAATATTTAATAACCACAGTTCTCACACTGTCGATTGCGTCGGAAAGTAACCCGATTTTGTGACATGTTGCAAGTTCCTAATCAGGGGCGAATTATTTAGTTTCACTTGAGTGTTTCGTAGGTAGGTTTTGGACTCCATGCGTATTATTCTAATTTATTGGACACAGTTCCTGCGTTTTCGTCAGGGTCTACAGTAGAGTTGCACAGCACATGCCGATAGTCCATTGATCTACATAGTTTAGTTTCCAAAAATGGTTCAATTGGCTCTGAGCGCTATGGGACTTAACATCTGAGGTCATCAGTCCCATTTATTCATTCTTTCAACTGAAACCACTCTCCAGTGTTTCAGCCGATTAAGCTACCGATCCATTCTTCCGAGTAAAATTAGCTTGCAGTACTTTCAAGAGTTGAACTAAACGCAGTGCTACATTACACGGTCAGGGGTAGCCCTACCACAGGGGTCTAGGGTCCCCTAGACTACTTAAACCTAACTAACCTAAGGACATCACACACATCCATGCCCGAGGCATGATTCGAACCAACGACCGTAGCAGTAGCGTGGTTCCAGACTTAAGCGCCTAGAACCGCTCGGCCACAGCGGCCGGCGTTTGGTTTCCCACGCTCTGAAGTATGGACGGACTGCGCTTGTTGTGTGCGGATGCGAGCCGAGTTGGTGACACTTCGCTGTCAGCTTCAGGCTGTGATGGCTTCGGTTACACAGCTTTAGGCTGCAGTGGATGGGCATCACTGTTGTAGGCCGGCCGTGGGGATTCAACGGACGTCCAGCACGTCAGAGTCCTCCGATCGGTTCTCACCGGTGGCCAGCCCAGTTACTGCTCGCAGAGAAGTTCACCCCTCACCTATGGTCGAGTGGGAGGTCGCCAGCGTAGCACGCGGGGAAAGACTTCCCAGGCTGCCGCACGTAAGGCCTCCAGGCGGTTTGTCTGGCAGTCAGGTTCCAGGTCCTGTCTATGGCTGACACTGTCGATGAGCCAGATACTGTCGCTTGTTCTGTTTCAGATGAAACCTCTGAGCCTGCAAGATCTGGACAATCACAGAGGGTGGGATTATTGACGGTTGGGAGCTCCAACGTAAGGCGTGTTATGGGGCCTCTTGGGGACATGACGGCCAAGAAGGGAAAGAAAACCCATGTGCACTCCGTGTGAATACGGGGTGGAGTCATTCCAGATGTCGAACAGGTCCTGCCAGATGCCATGAAGAGCACAGGGCGCAGCCAACTGCAGGCATTTGCCTACGTCGGTACCAATGATGTGTGTCGCTTCGGATCAGAAGAGATTCTCTCTGGTTTCGAGCGGCTAACAGAAGTGGTAAGGGCTGCCAGTCTTGCTTGCAAGATGAAAGCAAAGATGACCATTTGCAGCACAGTCAACAGGACCGACTTCGTACTCTGGCACAGGGCCGAGTGGAGGGTCTTAATCAGAGGCTCAGGCGGTTCTGCAACCATGTGGACAGCAGATTCCTTGACTTGTTCCAAAGGGTGCTTGGGTTTCGGGTTCCGCTGAATAGGTCAGGTGTCCACTTTACGCAGGAGGCCGCTAACGGGTAGCAGGGACTGTGTGGCGTGGACTGGGTTTTTTCAGGTTAGAGGGTCCCGGGAAAACACACGAAGGGATTCAGTCACAAAGGGTGCAAGCCGAACACAGGAAGAACGTAGATACAGGTACCATCGGTATAACAGTTGTAAATCGTCGTAGCTGTGCTGGGAAAGTACCAGAGCTCCAAGCGCTAATAGAAAGCACTGATGCTCAAATTGTTATAGGCACTGAAAGCTGTCTAAAGCCGGGTATAAGATCAGCCGAAATTTTTGCGACGAACATACCGGTGTTCCGAAAGGGTAGGCTAAATACGGTTGGCGGGCCGGCCACGGTGGGCGAACGGTTCTAGGCGCTTCGGCCAGGAACCGCGCGACTGCTACGGTCACAGGTTTGAATCCTGCCTCGGGCATGGATGTGTGTGATGTCCTTAGGTTAGTTAGGTTTAAGTAGTTCTAAGTCTAGGTGACCTCAGATGTTAAGTCCCATAGTGCTCAGAGCCATTTGAACCATTTAAACGGTTGGCGGTGGCGTGTTTGTTACTGTTAGTAGTAGTTTATCTTGTCGCGAAATTGAAGTAGATAGTTCCTGTGAGTTAGTATGGGCAGAGGTCATTGATGGCAACCGGAATAAAATAATAATTGGATTCTTTTACGGACGACCCAATTCAGATGATACAGTTGTTGAAAGGTTCAATGAAAACTTAAGTTCTTTTTTAAACACATACCCGACTTACACAATTATAGTTGGCGGTGACTTCAATTTACCCTCTATATGTTGGCGAAAATACGTTTAATTCCGGAGGCATGCATGAAACATAATCCGAAATTGTGATAAACGTATTTTCCGAAAATTATCTCGAGCATTTAATTTATGAGCCCACGTGAATAATACACTGTTGTGAAAACACACTTGACGTCTTAGCAACAAATAATCCTGAGTTAATAACGAGCATCAAAACGGATACAGGGATCAGACTGAGTATTGTAACCCCAAAATCCTCCAAAAATAAACGAGAACTACGCCTATTCAAATAAGCAGATAAAATTTCACTTGACACCTTCCTCAGACACCATCTCCACTCATCCCAAGTTAATAATATAAGTGTAGACCAAATGTGGCTTGAATTCAAAGAAATAGTATCGGCAGCAATTCATAGACCTATACCAAATAAATTAACAAACGAAGGAGCTGATCCTCCTTGGTACACAAAACGGGTCAGAACATTGTTGCAGAAACAACGAAACAAACAAGCCAATTTTTAACAGACGAAAAATTCCCAAAATGGCGATCTTTTACAGAAGCTCGAAATTTAGCGCGGACTTCAATGCCAGATGCTTATAACGCTTTCCACAACGAAACTTTGTCTCGTAACCTGGCAGAAAATCCAAAGAGATTCTGGTCGTATGTGAAGAATGTTAGCGGGAAGAGACGCTCAATTCCTTCTCTGCGTGGTAGCAATGGAGGTACTATCGAAGACAGTGCTACCAAAGCATACTAAACACAGCCTTCCGAAATGCCTTCACAAAAGAACACGAAGTAAATATTCCAGAATTTTAATGAAGAACAGCTGCTAACATGAGTAACGTAGAAGTAAATATCCCCCGAGTAGTGAAGCAACTTAAATCATTTAATAAAAACAAGTCTTCTGGTCCACACTGTATACCAATTAGGTTCGTTTCAGAGTATACTGGTGCATTAGCTTCATATTTGACAATCACATCTGGCCTTGTAACACTAACCAAAACGGCCTTGCTGTACTGGTACTGCGAACGGCTGAAAGCAAGGGGAAATTACACCCGTAATTTTTCCCGATGGCATGCAGCTTTACTGTATGGTTAAATGATGATGGCGTCCTCTTGGGTAAAATATTCCGGAGGTAAAATAGTCCCCCATTCGGATCTCCGGGCGGGGACTACTCTAGAGGATGTCGTTATCAGGAGAAAGAAAACTGGCGTTCTACGGATCGGAGCGTGGAATGTCAGATCCCTTAATCGGGCAGGTAGGTTAGGAAATTTAAAAAGGGAAATGGATAGGTTAAATTTAGATATAGTGAAGTTCGGTGGCAGGAGGAACAAGACTTCTGGTCAGGTGACTACAGGGTTATAAACACAAAATCAAATAGGGGTAATGCAGGAGTAGGTTTAATAATGAATAGGAAAATAGGAATGCGGGTAAGCTACTACAAACAGCATAGTGAACACATTATTGTGGCCAAGATAGATACGAAGCCCACACCTGCTACAGTAGTACAAGTTTATATGCCAACTAGCTCTGCAGATGACGAAGAAATTGATGAAATGTATGATGAGATAAAAGAAATCATTCAGGTAGTGAAGGGAGACGAAAATTTAATAGTCATGGGTGACTAGAATTCGAGAGTAGGAAAAGGAAGAGAAGGAAAAGTAGCAGGTGAATATGGATTGGGGCTAAGAAATGAAAGAGGAAGCGGCCTGGTAGAATTTTGCACAGAGCATAACTTAATCATAACTAACACTTGGTTCAAGAATCATAAAAGAAGGTTGTATACATGGAATGAACCGTGGAGATACTATGAGGTTTCAGATACATTATATAATGTTAAGACAGAGATTTAGGAACCAGATTTTAAATTGTAAGACATTTCCAGGGGCAGATGTGGACTCTGACCACAATCTATTGGTTATGAACAGTAGATTAAAACTGAAGAAACTGCAAAAAGATGGGAATTTAAGGAGATGGGACCTGGATAAACTGAAAGAACCAGAGGTTGTACAGAGTTTCAGGGAGAGCATAAGGGAACAATTGACAGGAATGGGGGGAAAGAAATACAGTAGAAAAAGAATGGGTAGCTTTGAGGGATGAAGTAGCGAAGGCAGCAGAGCATCAAGTAGGTAAAAAGAGGAGGGTTAGTAGAAATCCTTGGGTAACAGAAGAAATATTGAATTTAATTGATGAAAGGAGAAAATATAAAAATGCATTAAATGAAGCGGGCAAAAAGGAATACAAACGTCTCAAAAACGAGATCGACAGGAAGTGCAAAATGGCTAAGCAGGGATGGCTAGAGAACAAATTTAAGGATGTAGAGGCTTATCTCACTAGGGGCAAGATAGATACTGCCTACAGGAAAATTAAAGAGACATTTGGAGATAAGAGAACGACTTGTAAGAAGATCAAGAGCTCAGATGGAAACCCAGTTCTAAGCAAAGAAGGGATAGCAGAAAGGTGGAAGGAGTATATGGAGGGTCTATACAAGGGCGATGTACTTGAGGACAATATTATGGAAATGGAAGAGGATGTAGATGAAGATGAAATGGGAGATATGATACTGCGTGAAGAGTTTGACAGAGCACTAATGACCTGAGTCGAAACAAGGCCCCCAGAGTAGACAACATTCCATTGGAACTACTGACGGCCTTGGGAGAGCCAGTCCTGACAAAACTCTACCATCTGGTGAGCAAGATGTATGAAACAGTCGAAATACCCTCAGACTTCAAGAAGAATATAATAATTCCAATCCCAAAGAAAGCAGGTTTTGACAGATGTGAAAATTACCGAACTATCAGTTTAATAAGTCACAGCTGCAAAATAATAACGCGAATTCTTTACAGACGAATGGAAAAACTAGTAGAAGCCGGCCTCGGGGAAGATCAGTTTGGATTCCGTAGAAATACTGGAACACGTGAGGCAATACTGACCTTACGACTTATCTTAGAAGAAAGATTAAGGAAAGGCAAACCTACGTTTCTAGCATTTGTAGACTTAGAGAAAGCTTTTGACAATGTTGACTGGAATACTCTCTTTTAAATTCTAAAGGTGGCAGGGGTAAAATACAGGGAGCGAAAGGCTATTTACAATTTGTACAGAAACCAGACGGCAGTTATAAGAGTCGAGGGACGTGAAAGGGAAGCAGTGGTTGGGAAGGGAGTAAGACAGGGTTTTAGCCTCTCCCCGATGTTGTTCAATCTGTATATTGAGCAAGCAGTAAAGGAAACAAAAGAAAAATTCGGAGTAGGCATTAAAATCCATGGAGAAAAAATAAAAACTTTGAGGTTCACCGATGACATTGTAATTCTGTCAGAGACAGCAAAGCACTTGGAAGAGCAGTTGAATGGAATGGACAGTGTCTTGAAAGGAGGATATAAGATGAACATCAACAAAAGCAACACGAGGATAATGGAATGTAGTCGAATTAAGTCGGGTGATGCTGAGGGAATTAGATTAGGAAATGAGACACTTAAAAGTAGTAAAGGAGTTTTCCTAATTGGGGAGCAAAATAACTGATGATGGTCGAAGTAGAGAGGATATAAAATGTAGACTGGCAATGGCAAGGAAAGCGTTTCTGAAGAAGAGAAATTTGTTAATATCGAGTATAGATTTAAGTGTCAGGAAGTCATATCTGAAAGATTTGTATGGAGTGTAGCCATGTATGGAAGTGAAACATGGACGATAAATAGTTTGGACAAGAAGAGAATAGAAGCTTTCGAAATGTGGTGCTACAGAAGAATGCTGAAGATTAGATGGGTAGATCACATAACTAATGAGGAAGTATTGAATAGGATTGGGGAGAAGAGAAGTTTGTGGCACAACTTGACCAGAAGAAAGGATCGGTTGGTAGGACATGTTCTGAGGCATCAAAGGATCACCAATTTAGTATTGGAGGGCAGCGTGGAGGATAAAAATCGTAGAGGGAGACCAAGAGATGAATACACTAAGCAGATTCAGAAGGATGTAGGTTGCAGTAGGTACTGGGAGATGACGAAGCTTGCACAGGATAGAGTAGCACGGAGAGCTGCATCAAACCAGTCTCAGGACTGAAGACCACAACAACAACAACATACAACCGTTCGGTCGAGAAAGATCCGTGCCCAAAGACTGGAAAGTTCCACAGGTCACACCAATATTCAAGAAAGGTAGTAGGAGTAATCAAATAAATTACACGCCCATATCATTAACGTCGATATCCAGTAGCGTTATGGTATATATATATATATATATATATATATATATATATATATATATGTGTGTGTGTGTGTGTGTGTGTGTGTGTGTGTGTGTGTGTGTGTGTGTGTGTTCGAACATTAGGAATTACCTCGAAGAAATCGGTCTATAGACACACAGTCAACATGGGTTTAGAAAACATCATTCTTGTAAAACGCAACTAGCCCTTTATTCGCATGAAGTGCTGAGTGCTATTGACAAGGAATTTCAGATCGGTTCCGTATTTCTGGATTTCCGGAGGCTTTTGTCATTGAACCACAGAACGTGCTTGCAGTGAAATTGGGTGCTTATGGAATATCGTCTGAGTTATGTGAATGGATTTGTGATTTCCTGTTAGATAGCTCACAGTTCGTAGTAAAAAATGAAATCATCGGATGACATCGTTGGCCGGGAGGCCCCATTCGGGGAAGTTCAGCCGCCAAGTGTGAGTCTTATTTCAGTCGACACTACATTGGGCGACTTGCACGTCGGTGATGAGGAAATGATGATGACAACATAACACCCAGTCCCCGAGGGGAAAAAATCTCCAACCCGGCTGGGAATCGAACCCGGTTCCGCTTGTATGGGAGACGAGCACGTTACCACCCAGCTAAGCAGGCGGATAGTTCGGATTAACGTAGTAATTGACGGAAAGTCATCGAGTAAAACAGAAGTGATTTCTGGCGTTCCTGAAGGTAATGTTATAGGCCCTTCCTTGTCTATATAAACGACTTGGGAGACAATCTGAGCAGCCGTCTTAGGTTGTTTACAGATTACGCTGTCGTATATCACCTAATAAAGTGATCAGAAGATCAAAACAAATTTTCAAAACGGTTTAGAAAAATATCTGAATGGTGCGAAAATCGGCAGTTGACCCTAAATAACGAAAAGTGAGGTCATCCACACAAGTGTTAAAATGAATTCGTTAAACTTCAGTTATACGATAAATCAGTCAAATCTAAAGGCCGTAAATTCAATTAAATACCTAGGTATTACAATTACGAACAACTTAAAGTGGAAGGAACAGATAGAAAATGTTGTGGGGAAGGCTAACGAGAGACTGTGTTTTATTGGCAGGACACAAAAATTTTACAGATGTACGAAGGAGACTGCCTACACTACGCTTGTCCGTCCTCTTTTAGAATACTGCTGCGCCATGTGGGATCCTTACCAGATGGGACTGATGAAGTACATCGAAAATATTCAAAGAAGGGCAGCACGTTTTGTATTATCGCGAAGTATGGGAGAGAGTGTCACTGAAATGATATCTGATTTGGGCTAGACATCATTAAAAGAAAGCTGTTATTCGTTGCGACGGAATCTTCTTACGAAACTCCAGTCACCAGCTTTCTCCTCTGAATGCGAAAACATTTTGTTGACACCGACCTACATCACCACGATAAAATAAAGGAAATCAGGGCTTGTACGGAATGCTATGTGTGGTCGTTATTTCGGCGCGTTATACGGGGTCGGAATAATACAGAATTGTGAAGGTGGTTCGATGAACCCTGTGCCAGGCATTTGAATGTGATTTGCAGAGTATCTATGTAGATGCAAATGTAGATGTAGATCTGATGGACCACAAGCGTTCTATATAAAATTATTTCTCTCTGTTTCCTCTACACAATGGCACATTGTGAACAGTAGCCGTTTACATCCTGTACGCTGATTTAGTACTCATTAACATTAAGTAATTTACATGAAAACATCGACCACTAGACTCACTAACAAAAAACCTGAACTTAACTAATTGAAATGAAAGTGTCTTAAAGAGTATAATATTTAATGAGAAACCCACCCTCATTGAAAGTGACTCCTGAGTTACTCAGTCTGTAGAAGACAATTTCACCGTAAACAGCGTAATTAGAACTGCAAAACAAAACAAAAAAAAAACCTCTACGTGGTAGAGCTTTTATTAGCTAAACTCTCTAAACGACGTACAGGGTAGTAAGTGTCCTCAATGGTTTAAGAAGAATAAAGGTTGATCAGCTAATAGAAACAATGCGTTTCAGCTGAATCATTATTTTTACTTATTTTTACACTTCTAGAAAGAACGATATGGGTTTCCTTACGGCGACCACAACAGGAAGAGTTGAATCCAAGTAATCTTTTTCCAGCTAAGAAGCCGTGTATATGTACGTAATGGTTTCCTTGAAGTTCGCCTTACCCTACCGTCTAGCTCTACTTTATTTGCTGAGTAAGGTTCTTTTTCGATGTGGTGATGCAATTATGGAACGTACATTTACGTTCTCAACTAATAAAATTACGTTCTCAGTTCAGTCTGCTTAATTTCTACTAAAAATATAATTTTTCAAATATCTTGATCACTTCTAGGATTTTGACATTCATATTAATTTGTATTGTGCTCTACTTTCCTATGTAGATTCCCAAAATTAATTTTATTCGTATATACTGAGTTTACTATATGTTAGCTCGTAACTAAATCTTTTGTTACTACCTGTTGTTTGCGATCCTAGTGTTACACAGTTACTGTAGAACTGGTATAGTCCCGCAGTCAGTGATATTCACGATCATATCCAAGCTTGACTTGACTTACTAATGTCTCGCGTATTATTCTGGTTCGTTCTGACATCGTATATTATTGCCGGACCTTTGGCGAACGTATCCGTAAGTACAATACGTTGTTGTAATTGGCCTCTCGCAACTCTTCACTTTCCTTCAGTCTTTATTGTTCCGCGTAGATGCAAATCTACATAATTGCTGTCATGCCGCATAATTTTCAAGGCCTTTCCAGAAGAAGAGAGATGGTTAATGAGTTTCATGATGACAGCGATTACCTTTGTTTTGGGGGCTACATCGTTTTGTGTCTTGTAGAGAAATATCAAACCTATTACGCACTGCATTTATTGTGAAGGTTTCTTACACCCTAACGTCATTTTATTCTGTTGTAAATGTGGGGGTCGAAAACGCTTTTGTTCTCTTTTTATGCAGAATGAGACTCACGCTCTCTCCGGCCCCAAACCCAACACTGACGCGCGCGTGCACACACACACACACACACACACACACGCGCGCGCGCGCGCGCGCAAGAACAGTATGCCAGTGTACATGAAAACAGCTGTTTTCTTACAAACCGTTGCAATAGTATAACGTATTTCTACTTACGTAGGGTGTGATTCTATTCATTATTGACGTATGAGGAAAAAAAAATATGGGTCTAAGACCCTGCATCATAATAAAGAGACCAAAATCTGCCTTATTATTTCTAATGGTTGATGGATTTATTGCCAGTAAAATACAGAGATCTCCTTGAAAGAGTCACTTTTCTGGCTCTGATTTTAGGATTATGTAAGTAATGGAAGGTAATATTCCATTTTACTCGCTTCAGGATATCCACTCGCTGTCTTATATAAACTACTCTTTGATAAGAGAAAAAAGAAAAGATAGTCATACTCACTGATATTGCTTGAGTGTTTTTCATTTACACTCCTGGAAATGGAAAAAAGAACACATTGACACCGGTGTGTCAGACCCACCATACTTGCTCGGGACACTGCGAGAGGGCTGTACAAGCAATGATCACACGCACGGCACAGCGGACACACCAGGAACCGCGGTGTTGGCCGTCGAATGGCGCTAGCTGCGCAGCATTTGTGCACCGCCGCCGTCAGTGTCAGCCAGTTTGCCGTGGCATACGGAGCTCCATCGCAGTCTTTAACACTGGTAGCATGCCGCGACAGCGTGGACGTGAACCGTATGTGCAGTTGACGGACTTTGAGCGAGCACGTATAGTGGGCATGCGGGAGGCCGGGTGGACGTACCGCCGAATTGCTCAACACGTGGGGCGTGAGGTCACCACAGTACATCGATGTTGTCGCCAGTGGTCGGCGGAAGGTGCACGTGCCCGTCGACCTGGGACCGGACCGCAGCGACGCACGGATGCACGCCAAGACCGTAGGATCCTACGCAGTGCCGTAGGGGACCGCACCGCCACTTCCCAGCAAATTAGGGACACTGTTGCTCCTGGGGTATCGGCGAGGACCATTCGCAACCGTCTCCATGAAGCTGGGCTACGGTCCCGCACACCTTTAGGCCGTCTTCCGCTCACGCCCCAACATGGTGCAGCCCGCCTCCAGTGGTGTCGCGACAGGCGTGAATGGAGGGACGAATGGAGACGTGTCGTCTTCAGCGATGAGAGTCGCTTCTGCCTTGGTGCCAATGATGGTCGTATGCGTGTTTGGCGCCGTGCAGGTGAGCGCCACAATCAGGACTGCATACGACCGAGGCACACAGGGCCAACACCCGGCATCATGGTGTGGGGAGCGATCTCCTACACTGGCCGTACACCACTGGTGATCGTCGAGGGGACACTGAATAGTGCACGGTACATCCAAACCGTCATCGAACCCATCGTTCTACCATTCCTAGACCGGCAAGGGAACTTGCTGTTCCAACAGGACAATGCACGTCCGCATGTATCCCGTGCCACCCAACGTGCTCTAGAAGGTGTAAGTCAACTACCCTGGCCAGCAAGATCTCCGGATCTGTCCCCCATTGAGAATGTTTGGGACTGGATGAAGCGTCGTCTCACGCGGTCTGCACGTCCAGCACGAACGCTGGTCCAACTGAGGCGCCAGGTGGAAATGGCATGGCAAGCCGTTCCACAGGACTACATCCAGCATCTCTACGATCGTCTCCATGGGAGAATAGCAGCGTGCATTGCTGTGAAAGGTGGATATACACTGTACTAGTGCCGACATTGTGCATGCTCTGTTGCCTGTGTCTATGTGCCTGTGGTTCTGTCAGTGTGATCATGTGATGTATCTGACCCCAGGAATGTGTCAATAAAGTTTCCCCTTCCTGGGACAATGAATTCACGGTGTTCTTATTTCAATTTCCAGGAGTGTATGTTGGTGACTGGTATGATTGCAACACAAGAAAGGAAGACAAATAATGAAATTTTGTTTAGTCTGCATGTGCAATATAGTAGGAAGACTACATGATTAGAATGTAGAATATTTACGGGATAACTCCAGTGTTGCTCCAGTCTATGTAAGGTTCCATCTTTGGCTGTGGCTGGCGAGTGGAGGCATGTGCTGCTCTCGACAACCCATGAGCAGGTTTTTTCATTGGGTGAGAACGTACTGGCCAGGGCAACAGTCAAACTCTCTCTCTGTCGAGGTAAGTTAAGACAGTACTTGCTACAATCGATCTTACGTTATCTCGTTGAATGATAACATCATGGAGACCTCGAAGATAGGATACAGCCGCTGACCATAATACGGTACATACGGAAAGCTGTTGCCGTCGTCCCACTGTCCACGGGGAGACTGGTCTTGCTCGGAGACTATTCTTGCGCAAAAACGTCGGTTTACTGAATAAGTGATGTGAGTGATTCCGTACGGCCGAGCAGTCAGTGTGACTGTCTTCTTAGGTGCTAGTCGCGTGAGGCTATTCATATCCTGAATTACACTGAGGTCGGTCCTACTTAACCTGTCTTTTTCAGATTCGTGTCACAGCCTCCGGACTCCGAACAACAGGAGAAGCAACGTTACGGAATTCCGACAAGTGATGGTAGATGTTTTTGCCTGTTACATGAGGCATGACACGATATTCTTGAAAATAACCACATCGGAATGCATAATATACTTTTGCGGAACATCCACAACTGTTGCAAAAAATTTTAATGATGAATAAAAACCGCCATTTCCAGTTGCAAGCCCGAGGCCTCAAGTGATGAGGATGGAGGAGTGGGAAGAGTATCCCCCACGCTAAAAAACCAGGGTCCGTCTGGTTCCGGATGGTAGTACCTTGTTATAGGGCCCCTTGCCAGGGTTAAGGTGAAGACCTCAACGACATCTACGGTGGTGAAGATGGACTACAAATCAGCGTAGGTGGTGGAAGAGGCAGCCCAGTACTCGGGACTAATGGAGTATATCAAATCCAAGTCGCGTCTGCAGTGGTAGCCACTGACGACTGGTCAGCGTCTGTTCACTCAGTGAATGCGGCTGCAATACATGCTTCAGGATCTGACAATCCCTGATTTTAATAAACCCAGTGGGTGACCACTGGACACGAATGCTTACAAGCAAGTAATAACACCAATGCCCCAGGTGGGAACCAATCCACCCATCGACAGGCGGCAACCGGGCACTCTGATTCTGGGGGACACGGACTTCCACGACCACAAAGGAAGTCGAGTTCTCTGGCAAACTCCCACACAAGACACCAACGTACATAGGCACCTTCAACATCAGCACTCTCATACAGCCCGGAAAGCTACACAACCTAGTAACAGAAATCGATAGGCAGTAGATACTGATCCTCGCACTGCAAGAGACACGTATCGCAGACGAAGACACCGCAGACTACGGCAAGTACCGCATCTGTAAGAGCGAAACCTACGGGCGATTTGCCAAAGGCGCTCCACTGCTGGGGATGGCCTTCGTGGTTCATAATACTGTACTCGAATTCATCAGAGAAGTCACGCCAGTAAACAACCGACTGATGACCATGCCTTTAGTGCGCCAACAAAATATACACACAGACCAATGGACACGCCCCTACTAGCCAGAGCAACAAGAGAGACCCAAAGTCCGCAGATAAATTCTGGTCAACCCTTGAGAAAGTATTATCCGAAGTTCCCAAAGATGACATCAAACTTCTTATGGGTGATTTCAATGTACAGATCAGCAGAGAAATAATGCACAGGAAAAAAGTTGGAAATTATCCCACACATAAATTCACCAACAAAAATGGCACACGGCTCATAGAACTTTGCCTGCAGCACAACCTCAAGCTCATGTCGACATCCCTAGAAAACACCCCAGAAAACAGAAATCCTGACGTTCACCAATCCAACAGTAAGGCGAGTTATTAACATTCCTGGTATATTAGGTTGGTGCATAAGTTCCTAGCCTCGCCGGCCGAGGTGGCCGAGCGGTTCTGGCGCTACAGTCTGGAACCGCGCGACCGCTACGGTCGCAGGTTCTAATCTTGCCTCGGGCATGGATGTATGCGATGTCCTTAGGTTAGTTAGGTTTAAGTAGTTCTAAGTACTAGGGGACTGATGACCACTGAAGTTAAGTCCCATAGTGCTCAGAGCCATTTGAACCGTTTTTCCTAGCGTCTTTCCGTGAGTTAAATAACACAACAGATACACGTTACAGACATTTCAGTCATCAATAATAGGTTCTCCTTCATTGATTACAACAGTCTACCAACACTGAGAAAACTTGTAACTGGTTTTGAGCAGAACTCATCGACTCACGTTCGGAACGCGTTTTCATTTGGATAGGACGTCCCTTGAAAGCTGTTCGATAGAGAGCGGGAAAGGTGAAAACCCGAGGGTGCTCAATGAATTTGTTGTGTCTAGACAAGACAGCCTAGACACAATGAGAGGAAGCCGAAAGGCACGCGCTTAAACTCACGCAGGCTGGCGTGAGGTCTGAAACAGGATACGTAATGAATGCTATAAAGAAAAGTACGTAGCTTCTGGAATACTTAACTTTAATCCACATTTGTAGAACATCGCTCTTGATGATACATTAATAGAATCTCAATATCAATTGAATACGGCGCCTTGCTAGGTCGTAGCAAAGGTAGCTGAAGGCTATGCTAACTATCGTCTCGGCAAATGAGAGCGTATTTGTCAGTAATCCATCTCAGGCAAAGTCGGCTGTACAACTGGAGCTGGGGCGAGTGCCAGGACGTCGCTCTAGACCTGCCGTGTGGTGGCGCTCGGTCTGCAATTACTGACAGTGGCGACACGCGGGTCCGACGTATACTACCGGACCGCGGCCGATTTAAAAGCTACCACCTAGCAAGTGTGGTGTCTGGCGGTGACACCACAGAATTCCCATGTCAACAGGCCGCGGCGTAGCCGCTAGGTCTAAGGCCCCGGCACGGCAGCTGACTGTATTCGGTCAGAGAGGCGGTGGCCCTTTGTAATAAAGAACTGAGTAAAGGAATCAACGATCAACTTGAACGGATGTCGTGTGACGTCCGCCCAGAGCAAACGCAACGAACAACACCGGGAAAAAAAAAGAAAAAAGGCACTTATCACTGTCCGCGCTGCTCCCAGCGTCGGAGGTTCGAGCCCTCCCTCAGGCATGTGTGTGTGTGTGTGTGTGTGTGTGTGTGTGTGTGTGTGTGTGTGTGTGTTTCGTCCTTAGTGTGAGTTAGTTTAAGGTAGATTGAGTAGCGCTTAAGCTTAGGAACCGATGACCTCAGCAGTTTGGTCCCATAAGACCTTACAACAATTTCCAAAAATTTCCCATGTCAACTCCTGCATAGAGTTTTTGTCAGTTTAGCAGAACGCTGGCGGGCGTTATCGTGGAGTAGCATCACTTCAGGCCGTCTTCCTGGTCGCCGTTCTTCAATTGCCAGACGCCTCGGTTGTTGAGAATAAATGTTAGCAGCGATGGTTACACCTCGGGGAAGCAATTAGTAGTGCGCCACACCCTCGCTCTTCCACCAGAGGCATAACATTATCTTCTGTGAACGCACACAGTTCTCCGTTCGAGGAGTTGCTGCTTTGTTTGGGCTCAACCACTCCTTTCTTTTCCTTATGTTAGCACAAACACATCATATCCTGTCACCAGTTATTGATACAGGATGGAAGTCGGCTGTGCTGTTCGCGAGCCAATTGATGCGAAACAACCAGAGTTACACATACATCCGCTGATTTTTGTGATATTGGTTTAGAGCATACGGTCGCTTCACGTCTGATTTTTGAACCTTCCTTACGGCATGCAAATGACATACAATGATGAAATTATCACAGTTCATCAAACTAGCCCGTTCTCGAGTACACTGGCATGGATCATTGTGTGTTTTTAAAAGATTTTAGTCAAACCCCGAATGTCTTCCTGAATGTGGAGGATTACTGATGTCAAAACTATCCTCCTTGAAACGATACAACGATTTTTTGCCGTTCTCTGTCCAATGGTAGTGTCCCCACACACGCGCAAATGTTTCTGGCTGCCTCCGCTGTTGTCACTCCTCTACTGAAATCAAACAGAAGAATATGTCGGCAATGTTCCAGTTTCTCAACTTTGTGCTCCATTTTCTAGCGCTCACTTACTATCTGCAAATGACAAAGTGACAGTTTGTAAACTCAAATAGAACAGTGAACTAAAAATAAAAAATGACAATCGATAAATAAACTCTTGGGAACCGGAACACCAACATGAAAAACAGAAACTCTACAAACTTACGCACCAACCTGATGTTGACTACACCGTTATTCGTTCGTCTCTCTGCCAGGACCTTAGTTAATTTCAGAACCTGTGCCTGCCTGCATAGAAATGGAAAAATATGAATAGTGAATTTCTTGTGAGAGAGATGAGCGGACGTTTTAAAGTTTTTTTGATGATATTAATCTGGTTGCTACCTCTATCTATGTCGACTGGTTGCTACAGTGTCCGGCCTAAGGCGCCTTGCCACAGTTCGCGCACCTTCCCCCGTCGGAGGTTCGAGTCATCCCTCGGGCATGGGTGTGCGTGTTGCCCTTAGCGTAAGATAGTTTAAGTTAGATTAAGAAGTGTGTAAGCGTAGGGACCGATGATCTCAGCAGTTTGGTCCCATAGGAAAATGGTTCAAATGGCTCTGAGCACTATGGGACTTAACATCTTAGGTCATCAGTCCCCTAGAACTTAGAACTACTTAAACCTAACTAACCTAAGGACAGCACACACATCCATGCCCGAGGCAGGATTCGTACCTGCGACCGTATCAGTCCCGCGGTTCCGGACTGCAGCGCCTAGAACCGCACGACCACCGCGGCCGGCAGGTCGCATAGGAACTTACCACAAATTTCCAAATCTCCTGCAGTATCCAGCATCTGTCCTCCTTTACGTAGCAACTCTTCGTACGGTTTTAAGTTATGTTTCGCTTTCCACAAGCTTTTTAACGTGACGCTAACACTGCTCGTGCAGCTACGCGTAATATCTATAAGATCATGTATTTCTTATGGATGTGTAAGGGTTATAAATTTGCAGAATACGAACACCATTCGTCCGCTACATAAACATTAATTGCTCTGAAAATGTTTTGGCACTGAAAGATATTATCTACTGGCAGAAATGCTTCAGTCGGTTTCAAGTTTAATCAGATATTATATACTAATAAAATAATATGTAGCACATATTATTTTTTCCGTATCGCAATTATTTGTCTCCTTACACATACAGTGCTATGAGCGTACTGACGAAACGTTGGTGTTCTTTCACTATGTATTAAGGATGACAGGTGTCCTGTTGATGCTTTTGCATGCATGTGTTGGTGCTCTTCACTTATAAATTAATGTCTTACGTGAGGTGCATATATATTTACTAAACTGCACAATAATTTCTTGGTGTAGTATTTCTCTTGTAATCGGATTGGTGGCGTCGCTCGGAAGCAGTTCACTGCTCACAATGATATTTCACCCAGCACGTTGCTATCGCTTAGGTCATATATGGATATGTCTCATGTACCTCAGTTTATGTCCATAGAACAAATTATAGGTAACGGATGAAGCTACTCACTGGTGTCGTAACTTGTGAAACATTGGCCAGTTTCTTCGATGTGGTTTGGTATGGCAAATTCTTTGGTTTTATCTACTCTAAAACAAACAAGGAGTTCCTGGTATCGGCTTTTATGTGTCGTTCATGTTTGGCCAAGAATCATGTCTGACACTGAGCGCAAGAGACCTTTCATACTCCTGTTCGCTCCCAGACGTCTTTTTGTTGATATCATGGATGAAATATTTACGTAGATTGTAGTTAGTACAGATACTGTTTTGATACATGTTTTCTTGAAGATGTTCCCAATTTGGCCACAAACAAGGCCTAACTGTGGTAGTCTTACACAACAAGGAGCCGTGTCAGTATCAGGATGTGTGAATGAGGTTTTGTAGTCGCAATTATTGTCCTTTTCTGTTTTTATAGTTGAACGTTGGATTATTTTGCTGGGTTTGTAACCATTACTTGCTACTGTTTATGTGACTGAATTCATTACTTGCTGGTGATTTTCTTTGATTGCGAATGTTTACAAGGGATCTGGAAGCAGTTTTATTCTGGGAAGTGAGACGGTGGAACCTTTCAAAATGGTTGTGTTAGTGGCAGTGAGTTTTGCATAAATTTCAATAGCTAACATTTTACTAATGTTAGCTAAGGTCGTGTCCAGCAAAATTTAATGCATTATTTTGCTGGTGTTCTTTGATTGATTTAATATTTTTGTGTTAATTACTGAACAACTTAAATACTGTTCCTGGTATACATCAATGCCTTTTCCAGTAGTGGTACTCACGGTGAAAAAATTCTCTTCGGCAATGACAGCAGTATTATAGTCACTGAGAAAACAAGAGAACTCCTTACCGAGAAAGCAAATGAAACTCTCAAGGAAGTTTATGATTGGTCAATAAGCAATAAAGCGACATTGAACATAAAGAAAACTAATGCCACGAATTTCAGTTTGAAGAGGAAAAATGACCATGTTAAATTAAATGTAGATCGCACTGTGTTACAAATGCTAAATTTCTAGGAATGATTCTCAGTTGAAGTGGTGTGAACACACAAAGGTACTTGCAAACAGAATGTCATCAGCATGTTATGCCCTTATAATCCTATGATCAGTGTGTAACATGCAGTGTCTTTTAGTTGCATATTATTCATATGTACACTCAATTATTAGCTATGGGATTCTTTTTCGGGGAACAAACGCACAAAATATGAACACAATTTTCAAACTCCAGAAAAGAGCCATTGGAATAATAACCAAAAATACTAGCCGAGCTCATTGTAAAGATCTGTTCAAAACACCAGGAATTTTAACTGTTCCATGTGAATACATTTACCAGTCAGTTGTACACACCAAAAATAACATTGGTAATTACTCCACAAACAGCTCTGTCCATGACCATGCAACAAGAGATAGAATCTACTTACATTTACCAAGAAAAAATAAACATAAAACTCAAAACAGTATTTTCTACCAAGGAATAAAACTGTACAATAAATTACCAAAAGAGATTAAGGAAATTGCAAAAATACACTTATTTAAAAAGGCAGCTAAAAAGTACCTGTTATGCAATAAATTATATACTTTGAAGGATTACTTAGATAAAATAGAGTTTTATAGGGTTTTATAAAAAATGTTATAAACATAAATAATAATGATTATAAAACAGCCCACTTTCCAAATAACACCTTCACTTTATGTTGTTTTTCCCTTCTTCTTTCCTTTCTAGAAATACCTACGCCCAAGCTATGCATAACACAATACTAACACCTCTTCCTCTTTCTGAGCTCAATATCTCATTCATTATGTTCGGATGCTGACTCAGTTTTTCAGGATAGCAAATGGGAAGTTGTGGTACAGAAAATGGCCCAGAGATGACCAGTGTGTGAGTGCGTATGTGTGTGCGTGTGCGTGCGTGTGTGTGTGTGTGTGTGTGTGAGTGTGTGTGTGTGTGTGTGTGTGCAGCGAGTGAAATGTTATGAAACAATGTGTATATAGTGAGGGCAGTGACTGATAGTGAGATATGAGTGAGCAGTGTAGAATTACATTATTTGATAAGTTATTTGTAAGAAAAGTACTGTAAACCCTGAGTAAATCTAACGATTGCCTCCAACTACAATTCTGTAAATGTATGTGTATACGAATTAGCTTATTTTAAATTGATCAAAACTTGTAAATACTTTGACATGTCCTATATCCTTGTAAAAAGAGATCCACGGACGAATAAATATCTTAAAATTTTGCTAAATTTTTTAAATACCTTGATTTCAAAAATACGTAACATTACAATTATAAACTAGAGTTGGCTGATAAAAAACACTCTTCAGATCTGTATAAGTAACAGAAAGCTGCCTTAGATTAAATTGACTTTAACGGATTTGAATAACATGCTCTATTTCAAAGTAATCAACATTAAAGAGTGTTACCATACCACTTATGGTGATGTCTCTGTGTCTACGTACACCGTAGTCTAGAAAGCCATTGTCTGATATTATATCTCGGAACTATGTTGCGTAAATATTGCGAAAAAACGAAAATACTTTTTTCGCCGACCTACATAGGTAAATACGACAGTCATAATAAAATAAGGGAAATCAGAGCTCGCACGGAAACGTATAGGTGTTCGTTTTTCCGCACGCTGTTAGAAAGTGGAGCAACAGAGAATTATTGTGAAGGTGGTTCGATGAACCCTCTGCCAGGCACTTAAGTGTGATTTGCAGAGTAGCCATGAAAGACATGTAAATATGTAGATATGTAAATAAACCGAAAGTTCCTATCACGTCACTGTGAACAGTTAACAGTTTTAAGACATTATAGGAGTAGGTAAATAGAGATACTGACAGCATACCATATTCGCTTATGAGGTTAGTTTCATCACATTTTTGATTATACCAACGAAGCTAGAGCTAGAAATTCCGAACCTGCCGTGTCAAACGAAACACGTACTCCCGTTAAACATAAAGGCACCAGGCCATGTTGAATCCACCAATCAATTTAAAAACAGATGGACACGAGAAATGTAAGAAACGTACAGTACCTATTAAGAAGCGTATCAGAGTACAATGTTTACACGTCCTCGTTATGAATTGTAACTCAACAATTCTAAAACATATAAAATATGAACGTATGATAAACTGGTGAAGCTAGTTTGCCGCCAAAACCCTAACAGCAGTTTGTGCTTATCGCCACTAATCAAAATTCGCCAGAAGAAACGACAGGTGGCGCGCACGTACAGTCAGAAGTCAAATAACAAAATAGAATTTTTATTAAAATGATAATAATTACAGATTATGAGGTAAATACGAGAACGTATACAGGGTGTTACCAAAAGGTACGGCCCAACTTTCAGGACACATTCCTCACACACAAATAAAGAAAATATGTTATGTGGACATGTGTCCGGAAACGCTTAATTTCCATGTTAGAGCTCATTTTAGTTTCTTCCACCTACGCTCAATGGAGCACGTTATCATGATTTCATACGGGATATTATATCTGTGGTGCTAGAACATGTGCCTTCAAAAGTACGACACAACATGTGGTTCATGCAGGATGGAGCTCCTGCACATTTCAGTCGAAGTGTTCGTACGCTTCTCAACAACAGATTCGGTGACTGATGGATTGGTAGAGGCGGACCAATTCCATGGCCTCCACGCGCTCCTGACTTCAACCCTCTTGACTTTCATTTATGGGGGCATTTGAAAGCTCTTGTCTACGCAACCCCGGTACCAAATGTAGAGACTCTTCGTGCTCGTATTGTGGACGGCTGTGATACAATACGCCTTTCTCCAGGGCTGCATCAGCGAATCAGGGATTCCATTCGACGGATGGTGGATGCATGTATCATCGCTAACGGAGGACATTTTGAACATTTCCTGTAACTAAGTGTTTGAAGTCACGCTGGTACGTTCTGTTGCTGTGTGTTTCCATTGTATGATTCATGTGATTTGAAGAGAAGTAATAAAATGAGCTATAACATGGAAAGCAAGCATTTCCGGACACATGTCCATATAACATATTTTCTTTCTTTGTGTGTGAGGAATGTTTCCTGAAAGTTTGGCCGTACCTTTTTGTAACACCCTGTATAAAGACAGAATCACAATATTAACGTCTGTTTCGCAGTATCTGTATTACGAATATATTAGAGATGAATGTAGTATCAAAAGACAACAATTTCAACAAAGAAATGTTCAAGGAATCTATACTGTATGTTTGAAACAGATGAATGCGGATTAAAAATGTATTAATATACTAGAGGCCAATGTTCTGCCAATATGACTGAGAAGCCACCTCCCAGCTTGCATATGCAGCGGAGCCGATGTCGGCACGGACACACAGATGGCCATGACTAAGATGGCAATGTATGACGCCGTCTTCCATGAAAAATATGTTCAGATCGATCTGTAGCACCAACTCCTCCAGATTCCAAACTTGCAACTTATTTATGAAGCAGACGATCGAAAATATTGATGAAATTGACGTTGTTCATTTGGTGTTTGTTCGGGAGATATTTAGTATAACTTTCTATTTCCTTAAACTAATCAATGCGCCTTTCTTTGTGCGTAAAGTACATTACGTCTGTACCACGTCCACTATCTTGTACTGCACTGTACTGTATTGTACGGCTCTCTGTTACAATGTGCGCACCCAGGGCGCTTCTGTTCTGGGAGTATGCGGCGCTTTAAAACGAGTTTCAAATGAATGGCCTGTGTGGCCAATAGAATACTGCTCAGAGTCACTGGATTTGACTGTATGCGTTCCTGGATTACGAAATCTGTCACGTTTGGGACCAAATTGATGCCGAAGGCTTGCTTTTAATGTGTTAACTGTTTGGAAAAGTATGCTGACGTCCGTTCTCCGAGAGCATTGTTCAGTCTTCAGTGACACATAGTCATTACGAGCCACAGCTTCAAATACAGTTTTGTGCTTGCTGTTGTTATTCTTAGGCAAGGATCTATTAGCATCTTGAGGTGCTCTGTTTTTTTTTAGGTTTGTTATAAATATTAGTAGCATTGTCCCCTTTGTACTCATTCGCTCCTATAGTCTGCTGTAAAATTCCGTCTGTTTATCGATTTCGTCTTGCTGTAAGCGAAACCGCAAAAGACAGTGGACCATGGAGTTAAAAAATGTCTTGTTATAACATTGTGAATGATACGAATGTGCGTTAATTATAACTCCAGTACATGTCGGTTACCTAAAAACCCCGAACACATCATAATAACTTTTCCTAGTGATAACCACATCAAGATAACTAATGGAACAATTCTGTTCTAGTTTCAGAGTAAAATTAGTTTCTGTGGTTTAACGCTTAACAATGTAGGGCAGTTGTTTACGTCTCATTCATTACCTTTAAAAAGGAGCATAACGTCATCCTCATAACGTGTTTAGTAACGGTTTTTTCCTGTAAACTGTTTCCCAACACAGAAAAAATCATTTACGTAATTGTAAGTGTAGGCTTCCGTAGCCATTGTCACAGTCAATAAACTTCTGCTTCGTCTATGAACGCGCTGAAAATGTGTAAATAAAACTTCCGACACTTCGGCCAGTATTGCAAAGTTATATACACTCCTGGAAATGGAAAAAAGATCACATTGACACCGGTGTGTCAGACCCACCATACTTGCTCCGGACACTGCGAGAGGGCTGTACAAGCAATGATCACACGCACGGCACAGCGGACACACCAGGAACCGCGGTGTTGGCCGTCGAATGGCGCTAGCTGCGCAGCATTTGTGCACCGCCGCCGTCAGTGTCAGCCAGTTTGCCGTGGCATACGGAGCTCCATCGCAGTCTTTAACACTGGTAGCATGCCGCGACAGCGTGGACGTGAACCGTATGTGCAGTTGACGGACTTTGAGCGAGCACGTATAGTGGGCATGCGGGAGGCCGGGTGGACGTACCGCCGAATTGCTCAACACGTGGGGCGTGAGGTCACCACAGTACATCGATGTTGTCGCCAGTGGTCGGCGGAAGGTGCACGTGCCCGTCGACCTGGGACCGGACCGCAGCGACGCACGGATGCACGCCAAGACCGTAGGATCCTACGCAGTGCCGTAGGGGACCGCACCGCCACTTCCCAGCAAATTAGGGACACTGTTGCTCCTGGGGTATCGGCGAGGACCATTCGCAACCGTCTCCATGAAGCTGGGCTACCGTCCCGCACACCGTTAGGCCGTCTTCCGCTCACGCCCCAACATCGTGCAGCCCGCCTCCAGTGGTGTCGCGACAGGCGTGAATGGAGGGACGAATGGAGACGTGTCGTCTTCAGCGATGAGAGTCGCTTCTGCCTTGGTGCCAATGATGGTCGTATGCGTGTTTGGCGCCGTGCAGGTGAGCGCCACAATCAGGACTGCATACGACCGAGGCACACAGGGCCAACACCCGGCATCATGGTGTGGGGAGCGATCTCCTACACTGGCCGTACACCACTGGTGATCGTCGAGGGGACACTGAATAGTGCACGGTACATCCAAACCGTCATCGAACCCATCGTTCTACCATTCCTAGACCGGCAAGGGAACTTGCTGTTCCAACAGGACAATGCACGTCCGCATGTATCCCGTGCCACCCAACGTGCTGTAGAAGGTGTAAGTCAACTACCCTGGCCAGCAAGATCTCCGGATCTGTCCCCCATTGAGCATGTTTGGGACTGGATGAAGCGTCGTCTCACGCGGTCTGCACGTCCAGCACGAACGCTGGTCCAACTGAGGCGCCAGGTGGAAATGGCATGGCAAGCCGTTCCACAGGACTACATCCAGCATCTCTACGATCGTCTCCATGGGAGAATAGCAGCGTGCATTGCTGCGAAAGGTGGATATACACTGTACTAGTGCCGACATTGTGCATGCTCTGTTGCCTGTGTCTATGTGCCTGTGGTTCTGTCAGTGTGATCATGTGATGTATCTGACCCCAGGAATGTGTCAATAAAGTTTCCCCTTCCTGGGACAATGAATTCACGTTCTTATTTCAATTTCCAGGAGTGTAGTTCTTTTTGCATCTGAGCTGCAACCATCTGAGCGACAAATGGCAGATTCATCAACCGTCTTCTTTTGAGATAAGAAGTACAGTAATTATTTTTACGTAGGGGCTTCAGATAGTAAATTACACGTGTCGTTCCACGCTGACACCAACTTAACCTCACCTTTAAAAGAGAAAAAGCACAATTGCTAGATATGAGACCCATCAGTCGATCCCGCTCGAAAATACCTGTCCTAGATGTGATAATAGGCAGTTATGACCTTCTGAAGACAGAGCTTTTAAACTTTCGCGCGCATGGATTGTTTGTCACTCGCACCACCCCACTCCAATTGCCTGATGCCCGAGAGCGAGATACTGTATAGTGGAGTGACGGATAGAGCCCTACCATTCACGCAATGTCGATGGCGACCCAAAGAACGGGGGCTTCACGTTTGCCAAACGCGCTTTTAGATCTAGTTCTGGAGAAACCATGTTGTTATACACGAAAAGAGGTAAGTAATATGGCTACGTAATCTATCAACGTCACCGACATCATCATCATCGGCCAATTCAATCATTAAATGATGTGACTTCTTCGAATCGTGGATTCAGGTAGGCTTTCAGCAGTCCTCTCCAAGTGAACGGCCTCGCCGGGTAGCCGGGCGGTCTTGGGCGCCTTGCTACGGTTCGCGCGGCTCTCCCGTCGGAGGTTCGAGTCCTCACTCGGGCAAGGGTGTGTGTGTGTTGTCCTTGTGTAATTTAGTTTAAGTTCGATTTAGTAGTGTGGAAGCCTAGGGACCGACGACCTCAGCCGTTTGGGCTCATAGGAACTTACCACATATTTCCAATTATCCAAGTGGAACGGTCTTGGGCAGTACTCTGCCAGGGGCTACCAGCGATCTTATTGACATCTTTGTCCCTCTGTCCGCTGGTCTTCCTCTAGGCCTCCGATTCGCTCTCGGACTCCACTCCAGTACTAGCTTCATCCATCTGCTGTCTTTTCTCCTCTCGACATGGCAGCCCACTCCCATTTCAAGGAGCCTACTGTCTCTAAGATGCCCTTAACCTTCGTCACAGACTGGATGTCATCTGCCCTTTCACTATCCTTTAATATTACTTTAAAAGTATTCTGATATCGACATTCTCCAGCAGTTTTTCATATAAGCAATCGAAGAATCAATATGAAAGGAATTGTGTGATTTTAGTTTCATAATTTAATCGAGCCTGTTACGTTGAAGGATAGTGCAGCTCCTGCAAATTTACTTCTGCAATGGCAGGAACTTTAATAGTGGCAACTATTTATTTACAGCTCGTACAAAATAGATATGTGTTTCTAAGTTTTACTGACCTTCAAAATAGTCACCAGCGTAGTGTACAACCCGTTGCCAGCGATGTGGAAGTAGTATGATACTCTTAGCAGTGCTCGGTGTGTTGAGAGTTCGAGCGGCGCGGTCTGTTGCTCGACGAATTTGTAGCAGCTCTGAAATGAATGCCATGAAGTGTTTTCTTCAGTTTAGAAATCGAGTTGAACTCACGAGGGCTTAAGTCAGGGGAGTGCAGTTAGTGGTATATCACGTAGCAGCCCCATCAGTCAAGCAAATCAGTAAAATATTGCAATTTACGTGATTGAGCATTGTTCTTCAAAATGATGGTAAGGTCTTGCAGAAAGTATCATCACTTCTGTCTCTATGCTGTTCATTTTGGGAACACATCCTACGACCAGTTGCAGCGCGCTTCCTTACAGGATCATTTAGTAACCACGAAAGCGTTACGTAGATAAGCTCCAGTGGAAGACTCTGCAGGAGAGACGCTCAGTAGCTCGGTACGGTCTTTTGTTGAAGTTTCGAGAACATACCTTCACCGAGGAGTCAAGAGACCATGAGGATAAAATCAGAGAGATTAGAGCCCACACAGAGGTATACCGACAATCTTTCTTTCCACGAACAATACGAGACTGAAATAGAAGGGAGAACCGATAGAGATACTCAAAGTACCATGTAGATGTAGATGTAGAAGATATGCCACAATATTTTCCATGCAATGCTTTCTAGACACACTTAAGATCTCACCAAGAACAAACAATTCAAGGGAAAACAGTTACACATCTACAAATCAGAATCACAGGAGATAATACTGGTGTTTCACGTGAGTGTCGTTCTCCCAAACAAGACGTGTCGACATAAAATCTAGAAAACGAGAGAAGGAAGCAAAGATAGGAGCACCACTGAACAGAATCCGACTCCCAGTCTCCACAGTGGAACGGCAGACTCCGCTCAACGAACATTTCACTGACGACGACCTCGACGACGCACTGACGGGAAGTCCAAGACGATGATACAGAACGGATGGCTTGCTAGCAGAATACTATCTAAAATAGTGTCACATCCCGGGAGGTACTGTCCTACAGATCACCAACAAAATTTCAGGTAGGACACATGTCCCATAATTCCAGGAAATCCGAACTGCTATAATTCCAAAAGTCAAAAGAAATATAAAATTGATAATTTTCGAACCATGACAGCTCTTAACCCCGAATATAAAACCGTAGTCGATGCCTTGCCCAGTTCCTCAATACGGTCATGAACGAATTTATTAGTACGAACCAAATTTGTGTCAAACCAGGCAGCTCAGTATTCTACGCAGTTCTAACGTACCTTGATTGTGTTGAATATGGAACAGCCACCCCAACTCTCACACCATTAATATGAATCGACTTAAAAGGAATTCAACAGAGGCAGTTATGGCTACTGAGAGACAGAAATGCGCGCTTTTAGATTCGAGATTAATTTTAGGCCTGCAATCAATTCAGAAATTAAAAATTCTGGAGTCTTCGTCAGTGCTAAGGGGTGCTGAGTAAAACAAGGATGCCCGTTACCTCCATAAATGCCTTATCGCTCGACCCATTACCACGCAGAATCTCGTCATCCTGTTCGAATCTGACAATGGGAGACTCACGCTCAATTTGTAAGTTTACGCAGATAAACTACGGATATTTATTGTAGATGTTTACTCAGATGACTTATGGAAATTTGTGCCCAAGACATGGACAAGCGATCCAGAGCGTTTCAACAGAATGCTAATACTGATTCAGCCCAAATATCCACGTTATCAGCAAAGTGGTTTACTGCTGTAGTTGACTAAAGGTGCTAGATGGAATTCTCACTAATTAAACACTTGCTTCACAAGTCACTCCTCGAAGATAAATGCCGTAACATAACAATAAATAACCAGTAGTATTTATTAAGAGTATGTTGTAAAATGGTACTTATTTTTGATACAGTTTGGTGCGTGGTACTTAATGCCCTATATCTAATACAATAATATACAAGTAACCTTTCTGTCTCTTGGCAGTCTATTATATTGTCACTATGACTGAAAGCAATGTCACAGGCTTAGTTATCTCATGTAATTATCTACTGCTGAATAGGAAGGTAATCTTCAGAGTACTGTACTGAGATGCCTGCAGGAACTGAACTGAATTGCCTACTTGCCGATGCCAAACTTTCTGAGTGCCTGCAGTGCGTCGAGTTTTGGTGCCTGTCGGTGGAAGAATTTCAATGTCCGGCAGTATTAGGCGACAGAAATATAGTCCGTGGTTGACAGCTCTCTTTTGGTGGCTTTCCACACTGTTGGCAGACGTATTAGACGCGCTGATGGATGGTGCCGTGGAAGCAGAAAGACGTCTCAGTTTGTGAGGATCATCTCGAGGTCACTACATGGAAGAGAGTGACAACGGGCAAGTAATTGTGCCAGTCTAGTGGTGACATCTCGCGCTATTTGTTGTGTATGAATAGTTTGGTACGCAGGTTGAAGCAAGATTTAAATCTGCATGAAAAAGCAGTGAGTGCAGTTTAGTGTCACGAACCTGGTTTTAAGTGAAACTTGTAGGAATTGTAAGAAAATTGCTGTAAAGCATTGCGTTAGCTGCCACTGACCTGTAAGTGCAGTGTGGTGACTTGTGACATGTAGATTATAGCCACATGTACACAAAAGGATTGAAACACCGGCTAGCGGTGCTTGAGAAAACTTACGCTACACAGTGCGGGCCGGGCAGTGTCGCCAAACTAAGGCCAGAACCATGTTACGAGCTATATCACTGGGGATGGTTACCAGTGCGAGAAATACGCCTTGGAGCTGTATAAACAGCTGTGAAATTTGAGGCAGATCATTCGGAGAACGGCTGCACAACTATGGCAACAAAACTAGTCCGGATCACAAGAAGGCTGGACACTGTCAGTTGTGATTTCCCTAAATCACTCCAGGCAAATGCCGGGATGGTTCCTCTGAAAGGGCACGGCCGAATTCCTTCCCCATCCTTCCCTAATCCGATGAGACCGATGACCTCGCTGTCTGGTCTCCTTCCCCGAAACCAACCAACCACTGTCAGCTACAGCCATGAGTTCGAAATCGTATCGGGGAAGCTGCCTCTCGCACTAAGTGTTCCCTTGGGGACATGGTTCTACAGTGCTGATGACCTGCTGTCTGCATCTGGTAACGCTAAACTCCTGTCAGTGGGCAGCCAGTAACGTCCCATTCATAACAGTCAATCCTTGTCTCCACAGTGGGCGCGATCTGGGTACGAGTCGCCTGGGTGTGAGTGTTCAACAGGAGAACGCAGACGCAGCAAGAAGAAGAAACACGCCAATGACGTCATTGCCTTGACCCACTGTCGACCACCTGCCTCTACTCGGCCTGACGTCAGCACCACACGATGTTGACACATGTACAGTACCTGTTCACTGGGGCAGAAGCCAGCCTCCAGCTGGTTATCGTCGGCCTGGCGTGCCGGAGTGGGGCATGACTGCGTCACATTGTCGACGACTAAATGTGTAATTGACATCTAACAAAATATTTGTCACGAACACCTGTCTGTTAATGGACACACCAGTCCATCACACCCCACTCGCGCTACGGAATGGAGTCAGAAATCAACGCCATCCCCACAGCAGTTATAAAATAGATAGGTCGATTCGTTTGACTTGTTTGACCTTAGCATCCAATATAATCAAGATAATGTACTTCTGGTGGCTGCTTTTAATCCAAAAGACGGTGTAGCTCGTTTGCTTAAAGAATTTCCAAAATTCTTTTCAGACGGACTTCGAAAAGCTAATAGGTTTTAGCGCACTTTGCCCTGCAAGACAATGCACAGCCTTAGTTTTTCCGGTCTCTGCCCGTTCCCATTGCCTTACGAGACAAAGTAGCCAGTGAATTAAAAGAATTCAAAGACGATTGCTCCAATACAAGCTAGCCAGAGGGTATGTCCATTGGTTTTGATGCTCAAGCCTTTTGCTCGCATTCGCATTTGTGTTGACGTCAAAACTATCTTCAAAGCACAGACAATAACTGACAAATGGTTCAAATGGCTCTGAGCACTATGGGAACATCTTAGGTCATAAGTCCCCTAGAACTTAGAACTACTTAAACCTAACTAACCTAAGGACATCACACACACCCATGCCCGAGGCAGGATTCGAACCTGCGACCGTAGCAGTCCCGCGGTTCCGGACTGCAGCGCCAGAACCGCTAGACCACCGCGACCGGCAAATAACTGACACATCCATTGCCTCAATCTGAGGAACTTATGGACAGGCTTGGTACAGGTCTTACTTTTCTAAGATAGATTTGCGTGATGTTTATTTGTAAATACCACTAAATGAAAAATCACAGAAAGTGATGTTAATACATACTTAGGCCTGTACAAGTATTTGCGTTTGCCCTTCGGCAGTGCCTCCGCATCGGCATTTTTCAACGTTACTTGGAACAGCTGACTGCTCAAGTGGCGTTTTGTTCGAACTACCTCGACGATATTTTCGTCTCAGATCGTACGCCAGAGGAACACATTGCCAATTTGTGTACTCTTTTTTGAGTGTTGTCGCATGCAGGACTCAGGTGTCGTCTCACAGAGTGCGGCTTTTTCCAGACAGCACTACAGTACTAACGTCATGTGATAAACAGACAGGGTGTGCACCCCTCTTATCGCATGTGCTTGCGGTCCGTGACCTGCCTGTTCCTCGTAATGTATCTGAACTGCAGTCAGTGCTAGGCAAGTTGACAAAGTACGTTCGTTTCATTCCGAACGTTTCACAGATCGCGGCTCCATTGCATCGCTTGCGTCGCAAAAATCTGTCATTCGTGAGGATCAAATAGTGTCACGACGCATTTCAGAAACTCAAAAATTCCTTGCTCAGTGGCATATATTTAGCACATTTTGATCCTGCCAAACCATTATTTTGCAAGTAGACGCTTCCTCTTACGGAATCGGCGCTGAGATTTCGCACAGAACCGGTGTACAAGACAGACCTATTGCTTTTGCCTCAAAGTCATTAACTCAAACACAGTGCAATTATTCACAAACTGGAAAAGAAGCTCTCGCTGTTGTGTATGCTGTAAAAAAAATTCTATCACTATGTGTTTGGTCGTAAGTTCTATTTAGTGACAGTTCACAAGCCTTTCCAGTCTTTGTTTCACCCATCAAAGCCGGTTCCTTCGCGTACTGCTCAAAAACTGCAGCGTTGGGCTTTGCTTCTAACCCAGAATCAGTACGAAATTGTGTACCGACCTACGACAAAGCATGACAATGCTGACGCCCTTTCTCGCCTTCTGATCAGCGCCGACTCTAATTTTGATTCCTATGACGCATTTTGTTGCCTGATCGATACGCAGGACACTAAATTTCTGCAATCTTTTCCACTGAATTACAGACAATTTGCACAGGTCACGGGAGCGGATCCTGAAGATTTTTTTGCATTACTTTTGCAGTCTTGGCATCGCTCGTTGAACAGTATTCAGCATTCCGTAGTGCGCAGATTCTTTGCTCGTCGGCAAAAATTTTCAGTACTACAAGGTGTTGTCTTAGTACAATCTGGCAGAGGACAATGACGTGTGCTCATTCCACAGCGCCGCAAAAGGATGTGTTACAATTGCAGAAGGATGTGTTACAGTTGGTTCACCAAGGGCATTGGGGAATTGTTCGCACTAAACTGGTAGCGCACCGGCATGGACGCCCACATTGAACAAATGACGGCACAATATCGCACATGCGCGAAGAACCAATCTGCTCCGCCACAAACATTCTGAAACTTCCCCTTAGAACAATTTTTACACTACTGTGCTTAACCTGACACACAATATTTTTTTAGCGCAACGCAATCTGACTTTCAACACACAATATTTTGTTAGCGCAACGCAATCTGACTTTCAAAATTCTCTACAAGAGAATGGCCCTGACTAATATTAACCTATACGTCTCACAAATCACTTACCTCACCAAAATCTTCGCTCTCAAGCTACTGCAATACAGCGAGCGCCACTACTGCCAGCTAAATAAAAGATTCAAACTATGGAAGGCACTAACTACTGATAGGGATAGTTAGCAAATGAAAGATATTAATAGAGAACAAACAATGTATTTTACCTTGATATCATGACAAATTACAAAACTCCGCCATCTCTCTCCCCACATCCACCACTGCTGGCGGCTCACCTCCAACTGCGCAACGCTACGCGCTGTTCGCAGCCAGCTGCCTAACACTACAATGGCGAGTATTACAACAATGCAAAACAGCCACAGGCTGCACACGGCACAGCCAGTGATTTTCATACAGAGGTGGCGTTACCAATAAAAAAACCTAAACAGCCTACTTACATAGCCCCCATGCTCCCCACAAAAAATTTTACAAATTTTGTTGGGCACTGGCCAATACATATTTGTTAAAATTTTTCTTCACAATTACAATAACAAAGAAATCAAATGCACACACTTATTGATACAATGTTGGTCAAAAGCTAAAATTTTCTCACAGTCCATAAAGACAGTCTTGATCATTCATCACATTGCAGTGTTTTTCTCGAAGTCTGAGCAGTAAAAGAAAATGCACACGGAAGTAGTGGATTTCCATGCAGTCTTGGAAAAGTATCGTTGTCCTTCCAACGGAAAGACACTGCTGACTCTCGACATGCTGACAGGTAATGGGCCACAAGAGAGCAAACCCACAGCGGAGTCAGTCGAAGATTTGAAGAGTATTGGTGGGTAGGTCATCACAGAGCAGACCTACTGTAGTCCTGGTAGAGATTACGGTATTGGTGGGCCATCAGAGGTGCAGACCCACTGCAGTCCTTGTAGAAATAATGGTATTGGTGAGTCAGCAAAGACGCAGACCCACTGTAGTCCTTGTAGAGATAATGGTACTGGGGAGTCAGCAAAGACGCAGACCCACTGTAGTCCTTGTAGAGATTGTGGTATTGGTGGGCCACCAGAGATGCAGACCCACTGTAGTCCTTGTAGAGATGGCCAGCAGCCATCTGTTGTGACTGTGCAGGTGCACAATCACCATTGAAGAGTCTTGCGGATAATATAGCAAGTCCATAACCACCACTTGTGCACTCACAAAGTTTTTGGAATTGTCCTTAGAACCAGCAATGCTGTTATCCAGTCCCTTGCTGAATTATTAACACACGTGCAAACACTAACAGTCCCTACTTCTCACATATTGTCCATATACTATGACCAACAGAAACGTGTGCAGTGAAATGAATGCTTACAAGTTAATAATATGATGAACTGGTGACAAGTACAATTTTATAACATAAGAATACAATTACAAAGGTACAAAATACATCATTAAAGAACATAACAATACAGATAACATTTGTAGTACAGGTTTTACAATAGAATAGAAATAAACATATACATCAGTGTTACAAAAATAATGACATAAGTACATACATAAAAGATCAGAATAAATTTTGAAACATCCACTTCACACATGAGCATTAAAACAAAATAGAACAAATAATGTCTAAGCATATTTACAAGGTAAATAACATATTATTAATGCCAATTATATTTGAGGAAAACAGTATTCCTCATCATAGTGAATGTAGCTTAGTATTAGAAAAATTCTACAACATAAGTCTTATCAGATAAACATATAAATACAGGAAAAACATAAATACACAAGGGAACACAAACACATAGTGGGATAACACAAGGAAAGGACAGGGTTTCTTTTACTGCAGTATTTTGCAAACAAAACTTTCTTTACTTCTCGGAGATCTCCCTTCGTTCCTCACTATTTCCAAAAAGTCCTATCTATACCTGTTTTCTGTATTCTAACCATATTTCTTTCAAAATAATTATGGCTCACTGTACAATACTCATTTTGGCCCAAATCTTTTTTTATATACCTTGTCAATGCATTGCTTCCAATTCATCATAGTTAGTTTCTTATATAGTCTACCCCCTCTTAAGCTAACTTAAATCTACTGAGCTCAGATATATATACCAAGGGACGAGGCAATGCAGCATCACATAAAACAATAAACATCAATGACAAAAATTTCAAACTGGCAAAGCAAGCTACAGTAAATCTAAATTACCAAGCAATTCAACATTACAACTAATATGAGGCAATGCGCAGCAAACAATAAAATAATCATTAGTAAAACTGGCTTAACAGCGTAATACAAAGTCAAATTCAGTAACATTATGCCTGGAAAACAGCAGAAGCAAAAGCAATAAATTATATCTAAACATGACAACGCTCAAGCAGAAAAATATTACAGTAAAGACAACAATGCAGATAAGGGAAATGTATAATCACATCTTAATGTCTAAGTAATTAAAGTGGTGCACCACAAAAACTAATTCTAGAAAAGATTACTAAGTACTAGAAAAGAAAATTATGTATGCAGTTCCTGTGAAGGTAAATGCCCTTTTTTTTGTGCTCCCTCATTTTTGTAAAAAAATTATTATTTACTCGATCTGTAGACAGAAAATATTTACATTAATACATCTATAAAATTTTATTTTTACCAATGCTGCAGTGCAGCTAGAAACTAGATATTAAATGAAATAAGCAATTACGCAAACCAAAGCATAAAAATATCATTCAATAGTCATGTGACATTTCATAAGTTAGAAATTCTCTCAACTCTTGTAGAAAGACGCTTGTCGTAATCAGGTGGTAAAAATATTTCTCGTCATTTCATTAGGCATTTCTGTCGCCATATGGCATTTCTCTCAACTAGCACGACAATAGCCGTGAAATGTTGCGATGCTTTCTACAAAGGAACGTCAAGCGAGGATAATGGCCCCCCCCTTTTTTTTTTCTCCACCTAATGGCTGTTTCTCCAGGTGGCTGGCACAGGTGGCCGCTCACAACGAATTACGTCTCGGTCACTTACCTCTCATCCCGGAATATTTACGACAGCAGTTTTCGCTACAGTGACTCATATAAAAATATTTCACAGGTCAAGAATTTGGATTACAAATCTGTAGAAACAAAATCCTATAAATATAACAGCGTCCAAAAAAATTTTCGTCGGCATTGTGATACATTCACGCATTTACACACATTTCATAATTCTAAAATACGATTTTTGGTTTCCAACATCCTTTTCCACAAAGCAGAGTCCCTAAATCACTATTCATTACTCCTTACCTTATGACACATATATATATATCGTCGACACATAATCAAATTCCTCATATAGCATCAGCTTCTTGACCATAAACATACCTCAGCAGCATAATACACATCGTCGTCGTAATAATAACATCATAAAACCTCAGTCAAATCTCAAAAACGTCGTAGCTTCCTCCAATAATTTCAAAACCTAAAAAAATTCTCTGCTCATTTCAATAGTGTCATCAACCTCAAACGTACTTTAAAATCATGATCCCATACCAAATACATCATTCAAAGCTCTCATAGTATCACAATGGTTCCGAAAAAAATATGAACATTTCACGAAGTACAGACAAAATACAATTTCGTAAGTGTGAAGTTATCCACCTGTGTAATTACGTAAACATGTGTCACTGATGCAGTAAAAAATGTTTGTCTCTCTCAGTTAAATGATCTGATAGCTGTGTAATACTGTGTTGGAGAAATATGGTACCGATGTGTAAAGTTGTATAAGCAAATACCATATTAGCTAGGGTTCCTTGTGGTTGCCACACACATGGTACACAAAGTAAGCGTGTACCCCCCTGAGGATTAATGTAATTATACCCTCAGGTGTTACAGATTACAGCAATGGAATGAAATGTATCACGGAAAACTTTCTTTGTAATTCAAAAATCTTTAAAAATAAATGTTTTAAGTATAATATTAATCACTCAAATACGTGTACTGTAGCGCTAAACTGTGCGTCTTGTCACAAAATCTCTGTGGAAGTGTCGTAGTTATCGTCCTCCGAAAGCTAAGTTCTACAGAAGTCGATGTGCTTACCTCATGATAAACAAAAGTGAAATGCTTTGCGTATAGATATCGTAGTTATTACGCTTATTGTTGTGATGAAGAAAGTACTGTACTGTAACGTATTGTTGTGCCACGAAAAAGGCTGTCTCATTGTTGCTATACCACAAAAGTTACTACTAAAACATGTTTTTCTTTCCAAAAGAATTCAGAAAACTGTGCAGATATAAAACAGATACACCGCAAAAGCAACAAGGTGAATTGTGTCACACATTAGTAGCGTCGTGATATAGTCGTGTAGCTGTCAAATAAACTAACCACTGTGTCATCTGGTATCTCTCAGAAAGCACCTTGAATCCATAATGTATTTGCAAGTAAACCAAAATGTTGCATAAAAATCTCAAGTTAAAAAAGCACATTATCTCTCAATAAACGGTTTTACGTGTGAAATGTGGTGCAGAATGCGGCATAAGTCGGTAAAGAATACTGGAATTTTTCTCAAGGTTAGCGTCTATGATATTTTTCTCGGAGCCAGCCGGCGCACGCGGCTCCCTGCGGTGCGGGTCATTGTCTGTTGGCGCGCGTCGTTAATGGGATTCGGAGACCGAACCTCTAGAAATTCGCCTTGCCGAGAGGGCCCAGCTCTGTTATAATCCCGCCAGTTCTGATGAAATTCAGGTCTGTCGTTATATCGGTAGTTTACATAGTTTCTTGTTTGTCGGTCATGTGGTGGAGAATTTCTCCCGGAATCGTAACTGCGCGCCGAACTGTTGCGTCTGAAGTTATTCTGCCCCCTTTTTTTTTTTTTTTTTCCTTTTTAACAGCTTATAGTAAAAATCATTGTGTCGGCGAGTAGCATATCGGTCATTGTTAGGTCGTGTCGGCGGTTCCATCTCTAAATTCGGTGTGCCTTGCCAATTTCTTTCATAATTTCCGAATCGTCCTGTGTTATTATGTTGTGGTTGTTCCGTATTTCTATGTCCCTCTTCCCGTATTGGGGCGCAAGTGTCCTCTGAAATACGTAATTCATGTACTACCTGTGTCAGCTGATCTTGTACTTCGCGGATTTCTCTTTGGTGTTGCGTATTAATTTGATTCTGATTTTGTTTGAATTTTCTAATTTGTTCATACTCTTCTGTGTCAGTGAAGGCTACAGGTCTTGTGTCATTCAGATCATCATCTACCTTTGTAGATAAGTTAGTGACCTGATCCGAAAGTTCAACTACTTTCTCTGATAATGTATTAATTTCCTCCATATGTCTTTCTACTGTGTCCTTTAAGTTTTCTTGAGTTTTTGCAAGTTGCGTAACCGAATCGGTAGATGCAACTGAGTCAAATTTAGCTTGCAAGGTCTCATGATTTTCATGAACAGTAGTTTGCAGTTCTTTTATGGCTGCTTCGTGATTCTGTAGTGCATTTTCATGCCGCGAAAAAATAGGTTGGAAATGCTCACAAATTTGTGTTTTTACGTCGTTACAGACATTTTGACATTTCGATTCAATGGGATGTAACTCAGTGGTTAAATCTTCACGTGTTTGTTCAAGTGTGGTGTCTAACTTTTGAAGATTTTGTTCCATTCTGTCTAACATTTGTTTCTGATTTTGTTCAATTGTGTCTAATTTTTCAAGCTTTTGTCCCATTGCGTCTAACTGTTGCTGTGTTTGACTCTGATTTTGTTCCATTTGCTGCATTAATTGCAATAATAATGTGTTAGTGTCTGGAATCTGTTTCTCTACACTTTTCGGCAGTGCATTTGCACCGGCAACATTCACATTTTGACAAGCAGAAAATGTGTTTTGACTTATTTGAGAAAACGGTGAGGATCCAAAACCTGAATCTACAGTATTTGTGAGATCGTCTCGTGTCATTTCGGCTTCCTGAGGCGAGCTATTGCCGACCGATCGATCGATAATGCTTCCCTCTTCACTAATTGTTTCACTGTCCATGCCATTGTTTGCAACCCGCTCCATTTCCCTATGCGCAATTACCAAATTACTACTTTTAACATTAGTTAATTCATTATTCTGCGGCGCTAACATACTGCTTTCGTCTTCACTGTCATTTCTCAATTTAGTTTGAAGCCTAGTATTACGTTTTTCACACGCCATTATTGTCACAATATTTCACACGACAACACAGAAAAACACAATTTGAAGAGCAAAAATAAGAGAACACATTAACATAACACTGAAAATAATATCTAGTTAATTGCAACCGCGAAATACTTGGTGCAAATCTACATGCATGCCACAACTATTTTACTGTACAACAATGAAAAACTACAACTACAATGGAAATTCTCTCTACAATTACGTGCTAGCAATAAACAAAATCTACACTAATTACACAAACTACAAGAAAAAAAATCAGAAGATTCCAGTGAGGTATCCTGGCAGGGTCGCCATATGAAACTTCCCCTTAGAACAATTTTTACACTACTGTGCTTAACCTGACACACAATATTTTTTTAGCGCAACGCAATCTGACTTTCAACACACAATATTTTGTTAGCGCAACGCAATCTGACTTTCAAAATTCTCTACAAGAGAATGGCCCTGACTAATATTAACCTATACGTCTCACAAATCACTTACCTCACCAAAATCTTCGCTCTCAAGCTACTGCAATACAGCGAGCGCCACTACTGCCAGCTAAATAAAAGATTCAAACTATGGAAGGCACTAACTACTGATAGGGATAGTTAGCAAATGAAAGATATTAATAGAGAACAAACAATGTATTTTACCTTGATATCATGACAAATTACAAAACTCCGCCATCTCTCTCCCCACATCCACCACTGCTGGCGGCTCACCTCCAACTGCGCAACGCTACGCGCTGTTCGCAGCCAGCTGCCTAACACTACAATGGCGAGTATTACAACAATGCAAAACAGCCACAGGCTGCACACGGCACAGCCAGTGATTTTCATACAGAGGTGGCGTTACCAATAAAAAAAAAAACTAAACAGCCTACTTACAATTCTCAGCTTGGCCTAAGACTCAATCGCCATGGAAATGACTGCACATTGACTTTGCAGGACCATTCTGCAAAATTCGTTGGTTTATTGTTGTAGGCTCTTTTAGCAAGTTTCCATTTGCAGTGCATATGAACTCTACCACGTCACGTGGCACCATTCAAATGTCGTCCTCAATTTTTTGCATTGAAGGATTGCCTGAAGCCACTGTTAGGGACAACTGGGCTCAGTTCAATTCACATGACTTTGAACAGTTTTGTGAACAAAACAGCACTCGTCATCTAACAAGTGCTCCGTTTCACCCCCAATCCAACGGAGACGCAGAACGCTTCGTACGCACTTTTAAACAACAGCTTACCAAGCTTCGCACCTCCCACATACGGGAACAGGCGCTGCCACTCTTTCTCGCCTCTTATCACTTCCACCCACGCGACGGACCCTCACCGGTGGAACGTTTGCAAGGCCGCCGCCATCGGACGCTGCTTCACTTGGTCCACTCACCGCAGCACCACAGCATCCGGCGCAACCGATGGTCCACAAGTATCGCTTCGCACCGCGTGATTTTGTTCTTTACACTGTTTTGGCCGACGTTAGCACCGGGAGCGAGGCGAGATCCAGGAACGTAATGGGACATATATGTCTCTAATTGCAGGTCCCGATGGTTTGCAGTGCCGTCCCAGAATCAAATTGGCATTAGTCGTTCGCCCCGTTATTCTGCTGCTTTTCTTCCCACAGATTCATGGCCTCTCACGCGGCCTTCGTAGCTACCCACTGGTGCCGCCTCGGCACCCGGGGACGAGCCAATGGACGCCACGCCCTCGCCTCCGCCGTCACCACTCTCAGACCCTGTAGCCGCAGTCGCCGTCGCCATCGCCGTCACAGCCCCATGAGATGCTCTCAGGGCTGGACGTGTATCCTGAGCAGTGTTTTCGGATAGACGTTCCTCTGTTCTCGCAAGCCAGACGGCGGGGCACGGTGGGGAATATGGCGTCCTTTAGAGCTACGGCTCCCGGCAGGTCTCTATGTCGATCTTAAAGCCTCCCTCCCCCACCCTCCGTTGTCGTTCGCATCTCCAGTATACGACAATGGTGAGGCGTTTCGAGTGGGGAGGGCGGGGGGAGGAATGTGTTGGCGTACGCCTTCGGTAGCACACTGTTCGGCACTAGTAAACATGTATAGCAGACGCTGAATTATGTGCGCCTATGACAAGAGAAGACCAAGACACGTCACCAGGCTCCACGCCGACAACGCAGCCTGGGCAGTGTGCATATAGGCGGCCGCCGCCGCCTGCCGAGCAGCCTCAGTGTCTCAGTCTCTGTCTCTGTACCTCAGTGCATCGCATCGGCACTCAATTCGCATCGCACCTCAGTAAGTCGCACTGTGCTCCAGTCTTCCACAGTTATAGTCGCCGCCTTGCACTTAAGCTAGCTGTGAGGGAACGTTAGTCACTGCATATAGCTGTGATATGGACACGGACAAGATTCAAGAATTAGTACATATTATTTGATTGATGTTAACCACAGAATTTCACATTCCACATCACTGAACTTATGTACTCAATTGGTTCCTGTAGTAAACTGTATTTTTACCACGTGTGCATTTTGTGTTGTAGCGAGAGGAAACGACCCACCCACCTGCCATACCACTCTCTCCTCGTCCAGGAACCATAAAACAATATAAGAGAGCGCAACCACAACAACGAGGAAGTGAAGCAAAAAAAAAAAAAATATTATGATATTTTTGTGACGAAGTCTTGGGACATGGCTCATATTTTAAACGAGGGCAAAGAACTGGGATGAGCGGTAATACAAGCAGTATTGTGGCTACTGTGGCGTGGAGACATGTGTACTGTAAAGAGAAGAAGGAGGCTTGTGCCGACAGTGCTCTGCGCTGCTGACACACAGGACGTCCAGAGTCATAGAAAACAACGCAGTCAGTCCGACAGTGTCCTTGTTCGACAAATACAAACAGGAGTTCGCAACAGCGCGCGTGGACCACACAAAAATTATATCTAACTCAGCAACACGTGGCAATATCACAACCAGAAAAGCGACGTAACAGGAAGTGTCCTCAGTCCTAGACAGTCATTAAATAAGCCACTAAAGAATACCATACAGTCAAAATGTCCGAAGTAGTTGTAATAACTTTTGGCTAAAAGTCTGGACGCGTTTTTTCATCACCATATGTCAGCAGAAAGTGGTACAAGTTTTTAACAGGAATGATGACCAAAGAAAAACTAGCAGGCATACACCAGAAATGGGCAGACGAACCACGTGCGAGGAATTACACACTCTAGAGCAGAGGATTCTGTATCGAAAGGTCACAGCCACCCGGAAAACGGCCAAACTAATACATAGTCTGATCAACAGAACCGTGCCTAACAAGTTCGACGCAACAACAATCACTGCAACCAACTTTAAGCTATTCTCTATATGCACGAGATCAGCCAACAAATGGGCAAACGTCCATACAGCGCACTCCATCTTCGACAAATTACAATATACTACGTATTTATGAGATCAACATGAAAAAAAAACAAGGAATGCCGTAAAACATAATGAAATCTTTAGACTGTGAGGAGTATCATCAACCAGGCTGGCCAACAACCTGTTCAACAGCAATACATAAGAGATGGTCTTCTAGCAACATCAGGCCACAGCAACACAGCCTATGAAGACGTGAGATGGAAGCGGTAGAAAAGGAACCAAGAAGATATAATTGTGCATGGAGTCAGATACCAGGACACCCAGTCGCAACAGAGCACTTTCTGTAAACAATGCGCATATACAGGAATCACGAATACGAAAATACAAAGCATCTCATGTGTTAAATCGACTTTCTTAAATTTCTACTTTTCCTAATCACCCTCATTGTTCATTTTATGCCACTACCGTGCCAAGTGTCAAAACATTTCTATTGCTAAAATTTAAAAGGCACACCGCAGGCTTCTTTCCTGTTTGTTTTTCAGTTTACATTCTTAAATTTCTTTCGTGCTGTGCGTTTACAAAGCACAGTCCAACTTTTTAACAATTTTTTGGTGTGGGTAGGTGACTGTGATTACTGTGTTCGGATACGAAGTTGTGTAGGTGACTCTTCTCTCATAGCTCCAGATGCCGCTGGATTCAGTACGCAGCTAGAGGCTGCTGCTAATGGAAATCACTGTGGGGAGAATCAGATCTCCCCCGATGAGTCTACTGCTGTGACTTCCCCGGTTAACGCCCTTACTGAGGTTGACACCTCGACCGTGTTAGAGTGGTGGGTCGTTTCAATATAAGACAGTGATAATCTTCCTGACACTTCGATTGAAGGCTCTCCGGTTTGCCCGTCTAACAGGTTTTGGGCGACAAAGGCTGATAAAGAACTTGAACCAGATTCAGTCACTTGCCCTACTTCAGAGAATGCCTGTCAGCCTTCTGAAACAGGTCTACTGGGAATTGTTATTTGCATTTCTGGAATTTGTGCATACTTTGGACGTTTCAGGCGCTGTGGGACATTCTTGAACTGCTCAGTATTCACGCGCAGTCTTTGGTCAGAGCAGCTGTATCGCTGGAGGATTTCATTTGTCACCGTTACTTGACAGCTAGGATCGCGGGAGTAGTGAAACAGACACCGATCTGAGGACTCGTGGCAATGTAGACGTAAAGATAAGGGCATATGTGTGTAAGGTAAGAATTTTTGTTTGAATATTGTGAAACAGAGGATAAAGAAACGATTAGTGAGTTGGAATGAAATGAGGTTTAGTGAGATTAGAAAAACATATGAAGATGAATGACGGTAATACTGTTTATTTAGCTGAATTGCAGTAGCGCGTAGTTTGGAACCATTGTTGAATGAGACTTCCGTATCAGGGAACTTTAGATTTTTCATTACAGATTGAATAATTTCACTGTAAGGTATTTTTCGTGTTTATTAATTATTTGTCGTATGTTTCATGTTTACTAATTATTTGTCTAACAATTGTAAGAGTAAGAGTTTGATATCAACGTTGTCCTTTGTCAATTTAATAAGTGTTGTAAAGTTAATTTAATGTATGAAATAATATATCAGCTAATTTAAGACCAGTTTGTTAAAGAAATATGTCACCTAAGAGCATTGTCCACATCTTCGATCAAAGCTGCTCTCAGCAACTGTAGTTAGAAATTAGCGCCTGGTGTATATAGAGCAGCAATCACCGCGTTCCCAAGAAATTCCATTACGAAGTAAGATTTTTCATTTCAGGATCAGTTTGCTACGAAAATTACTAACGGTCAAGGACCATTTTATGAACAGCATTATTAGGCAGGAGGTTAACTCACATATACGACTCTGTTTAGTTAAAGAGATTAACACTAAAATTAAGGATTTGATCAGTTGGCAGATTTTGAGAAAGATTATACAACAGGGAGAAAGGTCGCTATTGTAGTTGCAAATTGTCGTAACTACGATGGAGTAGAAACAGAGCACCTGGAATTAATAGAAGATACTAATAGAAGCTCAAATCGTTATGGGCTACGGAAAGCTGGCTTAAGCGGGAGTCAATTTCAGGCGAAAATTCTATAAAGGAACTAACAGTGTTCAGTAGAGGTAGGGAGTGTTCATTGCTGTTCGAAGCATTTTACCTTGTATTTAAACTGAAGCAGGTAGTCTCTGTGAGTTTTACTTGACAACAGGAATAAATTAATAACAGGTTCCTTTTACCGACCACCTACTCAGGTGATGCAGTCCTTCAACTGGTCAGAGTCTCACTGATAATAGGAATCTGACTCACACAGTTCCAGTTGGTGGTGACGTCGATTCGTCCTCTACATCTTGACGGAAATACTTGTTTAAAGTCGGAGGTAGGCACAAAATGTCGTCCAAAACCTTACTGAATGCTTCCCTGAATATTATTTTGAACAATTAGTCGAGGAGCTCACACAGTGCAAAAATGTGTGCGAAAACATACTTGACCTCTTAGCAACAAAGAATGCCGTCCAGATAAAGAATATCTTGACGGTTACGGGGAATAATGAGCGTAAGGTCGGTGTAGCAGAAAAGTTCGTTTGACGCCTTCCGAAGAGACAGACATCACTCCACACAAACTAAGTATGTAAGCACCGATCAGAAGCGGTTTTCCAGAAAATAATTTCGACGTTAATTGAGATATATATATATACCAAATAAACTAATAACAGTGGCACTAATCCCCCATGGTACACAAAACAAGTCAGAACACTGTTTCAGAACCAAAAGTCAAATTTAAAAGAACACTAAATCCCCAAGATTGGTGCTGTTTTACTGAAGTTCAACGTTTCTGTACAAATTGTAAATAGTCTTGCGGTCCCTGTATTTTACCCCTGCTACAATCAGAATTTGAAAGAGAGCATTCCAGACAACATTGTCAAAAGCTTTCTCTAAGTCTACAAATGCCAGAAACGTAGGTTTACCTTTCCTTAATCTTTCTTCGAAGATAAGTCGTAGGGTCAGTATTGCCTCACGTGTTCCAACGTTTCTACGGAATCCAAACTGATCATCCCTGAGGTCGGCTTCTACCAGTTTTTCCATTCGTCTGTAAAGAATTAGGGTTAGTATTTTGCAGCTGTGACTTATTAAACTGATAGTTCGGTAATTTTCACATCTATCAACACCTGCTTTGTTTGGGGGGAATTTCAAAAATGGTTCAAATGGCTCTGAGCACTATGGGACTCAACTGCTGTGGTTATCAGTCCCCTAGAACTTAGAACTACTTAAACCTAACTAACCTAAGGACATCACACACATCCATGCCCGAGGCAGGATTCGAACCTGCGACCGTAGCAGTCCCACGGTTCCGGACTGCGCGCCTAGAACCGCGAGACCACCGCGGCCGGCGGGGGAATTTCGCCTGTCTCATTTGTCTTGCTCACCAGATGGTAGAGTTTTGTCAGGAATGGGTCTCCCAAGGCTGTCAGTAGTTCTAATGGAATGTAGTCTACTCCCGGGGCTTTGTTTCGACTTAGGTCTTTCAGTGCTCTGTCAAACTCTTCACGCAGTATCATATCTCCCATGTCATCTTCATCTACATCCTCTTCCATTTCCATAATATTGTCCTCAAGTACATCGCCCCTGTATAGACCCTGTATATACTCCTTCCACATTTCTGCTTTCCCTTCTTTGCTTAGAACTGGGTTTCCATCTGAGCTCTTGATATTCATGCGAGAGGTTCTCTTTTCTCCAAAGGTCTCTTTAATTTTCCTGTAGGCAGTATCTATCTTACCCCTAGTGAGATAAGCCTCTACATCCTTACATTTGTCCTCTAGCCATCCCTGCTTAGCCATTTTGCACTTCCTGTCGATCTCATTTTTGAGACGTTTGTATTCCTTTTTGCCTGCTTCGTTTACTGCATTTTTGTATTTTCTCCTTTCATCACTCAAATTCAGTATCTCTTCTGTTACCCAAGGATTTCTACTAGCCCTCTTCTTTTTACCTACTTCATCCTCTGCTGCCTTCACTACTTCATCCCTCAAAGCTACCCATTGTTCTTCTACTGTATTTCTTTCTCCCATTCCTGTCAATTGTTCCCTAATGCTCTCCCTGAAACTCTGTACGACCTATGGGTCTTTCAGTTTATCCAGGTCCCATCTCCTTAAATTCCCACCTTTTTGCTGTTTCTTCAGGAAATGTCTTACAATTTAAAATCTGCTTCCTAAATCTCTGTCTTAACATTATATAATCTATCTGAAACCTCATAGTATCTATAGGGTTCATTCCATGTATACAACCTTCTTTCATGATTCTTGAACCAAGTGTTAGTTATGATTAAGTTATGCTCTGTGCAAAATTCTACCAGGCGGCTTCCTCTTTCATTTCTTAGCCCCAATCCATATTCACCTACTATGTTTCCTTCTCTCCCTTTTCCTACACTCGAATGCCAGTCAACCATGACTATTAAATTTTCGTCTCCCTTCACTATCTGAATAATTTCTTTTATTTCATCATACATTTCTTCAATTTCTTCGTCATCTGCAGAGCTAGTTGGCATATAAACTTGTACTACTGTAGTAGGTGTGGGCTTCGTATCTATCTTGGTCACAATAATGTGTTCACTATGCTGTTTGTAGTAGCTTACACGCATTCCTATTTTCCTATTCATTATTAAACCTACTCCTGCATTACCCCTATTTGATTTTGTGTTTATAACCCTGTAGTCACCTGACCAGAAGTCTTGTTCCTCCTGCCACCGAACTTCACTAATTCCCACTATATCTAACTTCAACCTATCCATTTCCCTTTTTAAATTTTCTAACCTACCTTCCCGATTAAGGGATCTGACATTCCACGCTCCGATCCGTAGAACGCCAGTTTTCTTTCTCCTGATAACGACATCCTCTTGAGTAGTCCCCGCCCGGAGATCCGAATGGGGGACTATTTTATCTCCGGAATATTTTACCCAAGAGGACGCCATCATCATTTAACCATACAGTAAAGCTGCATTCCCTCGGGAAAAATTTCGGCTGTAGTTTCCCCTTGCTTTCAACCGTTCGCAGTACCAGCATAGCATGGTCGTTTTGGTTAGTTTACAAGGCAAGGTCAGTCAATCATCCAGACTGTTGCTCCTGCAACTGCTGAAAAGGCTGCTGCGCCTCTTCAGGAACCACACGTTTGTCTGGCCTCTCAACAGATACCCCTCCGTTGTGGTTGCACCTACGGTACGGCTATCTGTATCGTTGAGGCACGCAAGCCTCCCCACCAACAGCAAGGTTCATGGTTCACGGAGGAAGCGATAGCGGATCTCAAATTGATTTCATATTTTTAGATTTTCAGAAGGCTTGCGACACCGTTCCTCACAGGCGACTTCTAAACAAATTAAATCTCTATGAAATATCGCCTCAATTGTGCGACTGGATGCATGATTTACTATCAGAAAGTGCATAGTTGGTAGTAAATGTAAGAGACTTATCGAGTAACAGAAGTGAAATCTGGCATTCCATGGTGCAGTGTCATAGCTTCGTTGGTGTTCCAAATGTAAACGATTAGGAAACAATCTGAGCAGCCTTCTTCGAGTTTTTTCAGATGCTGCTGTCATTTACCCATTAGTAAGGTCTTCCGAGGATCAAAATCAACCTCAAAATGATCGTACATAGCCAGCCGGTGTGGCCGTGCGGTTCTAGGCGCTTCAGTTTGGAACCGCGTGACCGCTACGGTCGCAGGTTCGAAGCCTGCCTCGGACATGGATGTGTGTTATGTCCTTAGGTTGGTTAGGGTTAGTTAGGTTTAAGTAGTTCTAGGTTCTAGGGGACTGATGACCACAGATGTTAAGTCCCATAGTGCTCAGAGCCATTGGAACCATTTTGATTATAAATAAATAAGGTGTCCCACATAACTCCGCCATCTCATATGTTTTTGAAAGGGAACAAAATTTTAAAAGTAAAATTGGCCAAAATGTCACAGGCTCACAGAATGGGTAGAAAGGCACATCCCATAAATATGAACAAATATCAATTCCGACAAAAGAAACGTCTTTTTAACTGGCACATATATGTTTCTTCTACGGACATGAAAACTGGAAGTACGTTTAATGACGGGAGACTTTATTTCACTGTTCTGAACCCCATACCGTTAGAAACATATGTTCCTGAAAGGATCGCAACGGCGCCACAGTTTCTGCCGTAATGCGCAGAGCAAGTGCTGCCTACAACTGGCTTCACGACAGTGCAGGCAACCCGCGTTACACCATTACGGCGGAAACTGTGGCACCGATTCCATTATTTGAAGTCTAAAGCACTCCAGAAGTTTTAACATTTACACCAGTGAAGCGAAGTATGCCATCACTAATTGTAACTCCATTTTTCATTTCGGTAGAAAAAACATACCTGTACCATTTAAAGAAACGTAGCTTTGTGTTGAAAGTGACGTTCCTTTAATTGCAGTGACTGTGAATTCCTGCCCATCGTGTGATCCGCTGACGTACGTACATCCCTGCTCAGCTGCATTTGTCACATCTCCTTTCATATCTGAAATATATGAAGTGGCAGAGTTACGTGGGACGGTGTGCGGATAGCGGCACTTGAACTCAAATAATTAAAAGGAGTCCATTTACATTTAGGTTACACGAAAAATCACACAAATCTGAAGGCTGTCAGTTGAAGTAAATATTTAAGGAATACAATTAAGAATAACTTAAATCTGAACGATCACACAGATAACGTTATGCGGAAAGTGGACAAAACACTAGGTTTAATTGGTTGAACACTTAGAAGCTACAGCAGGTGTACTAAGGAGACTGCGTACGCTGCGGTTGTGTGTCATTTGTGAAGTATTTCTGTGCGGTATGGTATGAGTGTCGGACAGGACTGAAGGACGTCGAAAGAGTTCAAAAAATGGCAGCTCGTTTCGTATTGTTGCGAAATGGGAGACAGATGTCATTGCTATGACACGCGAAGTCTGGTGGCAATCATTAAGATGAAGGCGTTTCTTGTTGCATTTTTTTTTCGTGAAATGACAAAAAAAAATGGCTCTGAGCACTATGGGACTCAACTGCTGAGGTCATTAGTCCCCTAGAACTTAGAACTAGTTAAACCTAACTAACCTAAGGACATCACAAATATCCATGCCCGAGGCAGGATTCGAACCTGCGACCGTAGCGGTCAGGCGGTTCCAGACTGCAGCGCCTTTAACCGCACGGCCACTTCGGCCGGCGTGAAATGACAGCATTTAGCAGTAAAATCACTAACTTTCTCCTTCAAATGCGAGAATATTTCGTTGGAGCCCACGTTCAGAAGGAGAATTTGTCGTTTTAAGAGAAATCAGAGCTCGCATGGAAAGACTTATGTGCTTGTTTTTCTCATGCATGGTTCGAGAGTGAAACGGTAGAGAGATAGGCTGAAGGTGGTTCGATGAACGCTCTACCAGGTACTTTAGCGCGAATTGCAAAGTAGTGACGTGGATGTAGATATAATGGACTCTGTTAGTAGTCAGCCCTTCGCTATCAGAACTGCTGTTAATTCGACTGGTTACTTCATCACAATTTGCCGAGTGATGCTGAACGTCGGGTACCTATGCCGAATAGGATAGTAAAAGTGCACTTTGCCAGTGCTTGAAATTTAGTCTTTTTCTTGAGAATCTTACATCTGGTAGAGATGCCTCGGCAGGCCTGTCTGATAAACCCACTTCAATTTTGCCTTTTCGGCTGCAGCAGTGTTTTGATGATACAGTACAGGTGAAATCCAAAAGTGTTGCTACAGTAGAAAAATCGTTCATTTTAACATATATCAAATCTACTTGGTTTAGGAAAACTGGAATAAGCTGCTGATAAGATATCACACAATATTCACCGAATTTCACTGTCCCCACAACACATGCGATCCATATTCGTCTGCTTTATATAATGTGCCGTAATTCATATCACCATAAAACGTACGACCATATCTGAAATACGTGCGTAGTGCTCACCACTAATGATAATTACCGTTGCACATTATTACTAGTGACTCCTGTGAAGCCTTATAATCGAAAAAACTGTTCTTCTCAGGGTTCACAAACTTTCTCTCTGATGGAACACATTGAGAGTCCTCGTAATTTGATGGAACATGTTTTTTGTTTTGAAAATTAACAAAAACTTTTAAAATGAAACAAGGTTTTTAGTCGGTAGTTACTTCAATATAAAAACATAAGTAGTAACACAAAGTTCATAAAAAATCTAAAAAGAAGTAATCTAATCTCGTCAAAATGCCAAAAAACGCCATATTATAGTTTTTATCGGAGCACTTACTCACTTCCCAAGTAACACCAGTGTTCCGCAGAACACAGTTGGGAAACTGTGCCCCAGACGGACTGAGATTTATTGTACTGTCACAGGTACACCATTATGCCGTCGGTATTCCATAATTCCACGACAAGTAGTCACATTCCATTGAGCAGATAAGACGAATAGCTTACGTTGATCCGTCAATCGCCGGCCGCGGTGGCCGTGCGTTTCTAGCGCTGCAGTCCGGAACCGCAGGACTGCTACGGTCGCAGGTTCGAGTCCTGCCTCGGGCATGGATGTGTGTGATGTCCTTAGGTTAGTTAGGTTTAAGTAGTTCTAAGTTCTAGGGGACTAATGACCTAAGATGTTAAGTCCCATAGTGCTCAGAGCCATTTGAACCATTTTTGATCCGTCAATCACAATGTCTCGTTGATAAACGTAACTGTTTTTATCACTGCAGTTACTTTGAGCTTCAGTATCACAGACAGTACCGAGATCTAGTACTACAATAATCAGTTTGTCCAAGAAAAAGGTACATTAGTGTATAAATGTTTAATGTGACCGGCCAGTTAGGGACCGCTGACGTCAGAAGTTTGGTCCCTCAGGAATTCACACAGACACACACACTTACCAGTGTCTTACTGTTGCCTTGGACAAAATGTTTCCAGCAATACTAGAGCAGAAGAGTATCCGCATGTCATACTGAACCCAGACACAAAAATAAATACTACAGTATGTTGATTCTGCCAATAAATGTTTTCGTTGAGCAAATATCTGTTACCCTTCCCTGCGACATCATGTGTTTACGTCTACAGGAAAGATGTGCGACTAAAGTGGAACAGCAATTAAAACAAGAACATATGAAAATCTTGCAAAGGAAGACTGACGCTGAGTGTCTCAGTTAATTACGTACCATATTGGAACTCAAAAGCAGTGTGATATTGTGTTAAAATTATGTAAGGAGTATCAGAGGGCTGTAAATAACACAACGGCGTTCATCCCTACCTTCTCCTGGATGGGGAAAGTAACTGATCATGTCTTTCAACCAAGTACTATCAAGGATTTGCCACGTAAATCGAATGCCTCACCGTCGAACTAAGCAATGCCGCGTGTGGTATAGGTAGACGGCTGCATTTCTTATTTTTCGTATCCAGGATAAAGTAGGGCAATATCTCTGAGAAATGAGGGGAGATTTTCAGATGGAAGATATTGCCTTGATAGGAGTAAGTTATTGAAATACAAGTACCGAAATATACAGTGTGTTTCCATAATGGCGTGCAGGAATGTAACAGGACATAGAGAATGCTCCACAGAATGATTTGAGATAGGGATCCTGGGGTCGAAGAAGCCAGCTAAAGGAGACATGGAAGTAAATTTGTCTATGGCTTTGTGTAGCATTACTGTTTTCCAGCTTATTTACAACAAACATGCGTACAAGTTTACACATACTACGCTGTTTATTTACACGTGCATTCTTTATTTCCTGCAAGGAAACAAGGAGGACGAGCCTGATTAATAGAAAATCATGAAGCAGTTTTGGTTTTCTTTATTTGTCCGCAAGGTGCCTCTGTTGAATCGTATTTACATTGTCCCATGAGAGAATGCTCTATGAATCAACGTCAGACCCATTCATTACTCAGCGCTGTTCAGAGACGTACAGTACAATGCGATGGAGCAGTACCGGTATTGTTACTGCTACTGGTACAGTACCGATACAGTAGTCGTCACTGGATTCGAAGTCCTATTCCATGGCCCGCGAGATCATCTGCCCTGAATATCCTTGACTATATCCTGTGGGGATATGTAAAATCACTTGTGTTTGAGAACACATTGGATTGCACGGAATTAGTTGCCAGAATTATAGCTGCCTATGATGTAATTTGAAATACACCAGTGATATTTGTCAGGGTGAGTCAGAATTTTGTTCGTCGATGTCATGCTTGAATTTAGGTTGATGGCCGTCAGTTTCAGCACATTTTGTAAGATATAGTGCGACTGGTACGTTTATTGTGTCAATGATGGTATTTGCATTTAAATGTAACTAATTCAAATGAAAACGTACACAGTAACGTTATTTTATTCCTATTATCGCCTTAAGCTGGTTTCTACTACCCCATGTTCCTTACCTCAAATTGTTCAGTGCAGCATCGTCTACGTCCTGTTACATTTTCGCTCTCTCTTACGGGAACGCTCTATATACACTTCATCTCTTTCCCCTAGACGACCATTTCCCTTCATAAATGACTTTAAGGATCTCCATAAACGTTCAGTGTTTTTGCCTGTAGACAGATGAAACGTAGGATGAAACGAACTCTCCAGAGTGGTTGTCGTATTCGACGCGTTCTTCTCGCAAATTGCGATAACACTTACACCCATCTAATATGACTCCCGTGCCAGGTAAAATAAAATGTTTTATCACAGGTGCAAAAGTTGCCTCACCAGGAGAGTACACACGAAGGACAGGGCACCTCGTCGATACTTTCTCTATCTCATCAAATACCCAAACGAGTTCGATTTCGTTTTTCGGGAGACGTCATATGCCGTACTCGGAGTCGCGAGTGGCAACTCGTCAGTTCCTACGTTGTTTTTGTGACCAATGGTGAGGTCATTTCCCGTTGGTAACACTGACATAATACACTTCTCTGTACAATATTCGCACACAGCCGTGACGAATACTTCACTTTCAGAAGCACTGGCTTCTAATGTACAGCTTCTCTCCCAGCGGGTAACACTAAAACAGCTACTCATAGCTCAATTTTGACTTGTCAGACGGAGTATTCATCCTTATTCACTTCCTTTCCTTAGATTGTTTACAACACAGCTCGAGGGGAACACGTCGTGGCTTTTCTTATAAAGTTTAATACATGTCTGACCATGAAGTTATTATTTCGCATTTGGCTGCATGCTCTACTTCCAACAAAACTTCAAGCATTTTTCTACTGTACGTACTCGAGTAATTAATTTTCGCTACGAAAGTGTGCTTTCGCTAGATGTTACGACAGATTCTGTTATTAATGTTTACACCATTACTGGGTAATTCCACCCAACATTGAAATTCTCTACCTCGATATTCGATATATGTATCCCTCGTGTTGCGCACGCGACTACGAGACACAAGACTTCTTTCAAAGCACAGTCCACTTACGCCAGGATGGGGTACATAATTAAACATGTTCTTCAACCAAGTAGTATCACGTCATTTTCCATACCTGATTTAAGGAAATCACTAAAAATGTGAGCCTGAGAGACTTTAAGGGGTGTTGGAGTGCAACCCTCTCGAATGAAAGTCCATTGCGTTACCCACACTGAAATTCCGCTCAGATTGTGTTCAAAGATTAGCTTCAATTCAGAATATCAGATTAAAATGTTCAACTTAGGACTCAGTCAGAGAAGACGGAATAGTTATCAATAGGATTGTCTTACTACATACATGTATCCACCTTTTTTTGACAGCCTGCGATGAAATATGTTCCAGATCCTCGAACAATCTGTCCAAGTGAAAGGTACCATGTGTGCAGGTGCAAGACGAGCGCCACTCGTGACATATAAACATTCAAACACATACATCGCCCTCATTGCTGAAATACCATACTGTTGAAGGATTTTACAGTATCTTCGAATAGGCTAAGTCTTGGGACACACAGAAAGATGATTTCACGTTTTATGATCACTGAGAACCACACATTACACATGTTCTTAAGTGAGCTATAGCAGTTAATTGAAAGAAGATTTTTCATTGTGAAAATATGACTAACTACGCACAAAACGTGCGAGACAAAGGATAGTTTACACTTGCAATGAAAGTGTAGTACCTGAAACTTTTCATTTACCTTAGAGATACCATCGCTATCAAACATTCGACGGTAAATATTGAGAGAGGATAAGTTACTCTCTCACCTATTTTCCACATGTGGAAAATTACTAAAGATTTTATTACAACCAGGCGCATCTTGTGAGAGACTCTAGAAATTTAATGGCCTGAGCAGAAGTTGATGGAACCTGGTAGGGAGCTCAATCATGAGAATTTTATGGTTATTAGCTCGGGATGTTGAGAGTTGTAAGCAATTGGCAGTGTGCCCATTCCTCAGTAAATCTTGCTGGACACGCCCACAGCCGTACAGGGCAGACGGGGCAGCCCCTTGTCAAGACAGTTCTCCAGCAGAACAATGCCGAGCTACCTGCTGTAGTGGCAGCAGAAGGTTGTGATGGGGGCGATAGTCTGAAGGAGTGTATCTACACACTGGAGTCATAAACCATTCATTGTGTGCAGACCCACATTTTATAAAATTTCACCTGCTTTCGTGTTCGCCATAGTGCAAGTAGGGCAGCGACCACTTCCCCAGCTGTCTCGGTTGTATACGAAAAATCCGGCGTCTGAGAAACATTTGGAGCCAGAATTTTTATTACACTTTTCATAGCTAGGACTAACAAGCTTCAAGGCATACGTGTTTTAGATAAAGATCTTTAAGATTGTATCTGTTCGCTTGTTGCCATGGAAAGTGACATGACTTTGGAGAAATCTTCCCCCTCTGTGAAACTTAAGAAAGCCAGTAATTGACGGTTTTCTTTTTTCCCAGAGATGAAGGTTTCTTAACTCTTGCCCTGGTTTGACAGGAGTTCATGCTGTCATGTGGGAGGGGAAATTTAGCGCCTCTAGATCCCTATGATTGGCTCAAGATGAAGGCAGTGTTGTTCATGCTCTTTGTGTGAAATCGGATTTTTTTCTGAGGAGGTACGAAACACTTGGGTACAGGACTTTGGTAAGCACTTGTGGCTGATGCTCTGGCATGTGTGGTTGGTACTTGGGACCTGTCCTTAGACTGACTTCACTTGCGAGTAGGTTAGACTGGGGAGCCTGTGGTGAAGTTCTTACTGTACCGACAGTGTGACTTCAAACGTATCGGACCACTCGTTTGCCGAGGGGACACTTATTCGTTTTTGGTTTAGCAGTCCTGAAGTTTGGTATCCTTGTGCTCTGTGTCGTATAAGTGAGCCAAATTCGTTCTTGAGGTGACCAGCGAACAGGTGTGTCACACACTGAAATATATGTTGATTTCAGGGCTCTGGTAGAGAGTAAATTGCGATCCATCTGCCTGATCTGTAGACAGTGAGATTCTTGCATTTCTTTCGTGGCCGCGACCGATTCACAGGTGCCGCTTCACACCTCGCCTCCATCGCACACATCTCGCCATCTGCAAGTTACATCGCCGGACGAAGCAAACAGGTTAATTTACTGCCGTTCCGACACTGTCAGGGCGTACAGATCTCAATCGCCACTTTCTCTCAGCTACACCCGTGTAGCAAAAGTACAGTGGAGTTGATCAGTCAAAGTCTGCTCAGTGTCAGATCAATTCAGGTTGCATTATCCACATTTTTAGGGCCAGAGTACTTCACTCACTTCTGCCACCCAGGATCCTTGTACATCGTGGTCTTAAACCACCTGTTAGTTGTTTATGGTATTCAATCAATAACTTGTTTAGCGTAGTTCATGTCTAGTTTAATAAATTGTACTTCACTCTCAATCATTTTATGTAGCCCCCATAGGGTTAACTTTCAATAGTTTTACAAATAAATAAAAAAATATTGCCAGACCAGGATTCGAACCAAATTATGATGCTTCTAAAGAGCTGAAGTCTTAAGAGTTACGCTGTCTCCAAGTTTCACGGTCACTAATGGTTTCACATTTTTCTGAGTAAGTATCCTCTAATTGTTTTGATGCATCTCACCCCAAGTGTCTCACCTGTGCCAATCTCTTTACGTCGGAGCAGCAGTTACATGGAATTTACTCAATAATAATTTGGTTGTATTCCAATCTCTGTCGTCCCCTACAGTTTTTGCCTTCTACAGCTCCGTCTAAGGCCACGGAATCTACTTCCTGGATCCTTAACATATTTCCTGCCATTCTGTCCCTTCTTCATGTTAATGTTTTCTAAATCTTTTGTCGTCGATTCCGCGGAGAATTTTCTCATTTAATATGTACTATCTTTCTTATGTTCCACCTATTGTTTCCGAAGATCGCAATCAGGGGTGCTCCCATGGGATGGGTGTAAACAGCGGCACCCGTGGAACACATTTGATGAAGGATTGTGGCTTTCTAAGTCAAAGTGGAGATTTATTACACGAATAAGATTGATTTACATTTTAGTGAATGTAATTCAACTCAGAAATGGGGCACTACAAGCAATATTTGATACCCTTTATTGTGAAATCGTAACACAGAAAGCATCCACTATCAGTATAACTGCTGTGGTACGTCGCACGGTCATGTATACAGTACAAGGACACAAACTAAAATTATTCGACTTAATGTTCGTATTTCAACTCGTAGTCCTGGAATAAATTCGTATTTAGAAGCAAGTTTCAAACCCCATTAGAAAGACAGAGTTTACTTCTCCCCCAAGTTACATAATGAGTCGTGGCGGCTCATTTTACTTTCCCACTTCAGTACAGGCAGTTCACGTGCAGTCTTCGCACAGTACGGAGCTTGGTTGGCCTATACCACTCATATTTGGTTGTTCAGATCTGTGCAACGTTTTTCCGCTCCGCAAGCTGTTTGAGCAGATGTTCGTGTTTATATTCATTGAGTCGTCATTGTCGCCTATTTTATTTGACTGTGTATTAGGTTGTAGAACAAATATATGTCCTGACTGCCCTGTGTGTTTTTGAATTGACTTGTGTCTGTCCAGCATTATCTCTAAGAGTTTACTGTGGTTAATGTTGTTATGGCAATTTTTGTCACTATGTGACGTACGTAGCGTTTTCGCATAGTTATTTTGGAGCCCATGAGTTATCTAGTTGTATCATGTCAGAGAAAAAACTGAAGTTTGATATTTATTTTCACTGTGTTTTAGAAGCTGGTGTGCTCTCTGGCATTATTAGTATCTGGTCCTTTAGGGTTTGTGTGTAATGACCTCCAGTCAAGATCTTAGCGAGTTGCTATTTATATTTCTTCTGGGAAGAATTTACGGTTCTCTTTGAGTATTTCTCTTTCACACCTCACATTTTTACTGAGACTTCTTCCATAGGTCGTATAATCTTTTTGGAAAGGTTCTTTAAGTCTAGTCGTGGTGAAATGGTAACTTTCAGTTGTAGTGTAATCTGGTAAGACACTTATGTTCGGTGTTTGTTGACAGCATCTGATAAGTTACCGGGAGAGCGTTCCGTGTCGGCGGCTTCTTGCCGCGTGGGCCTGGCCTGCTTGCGGCTATGTGGATGGCTCTCGAGCATTTCCTAACGCGACTTGCTATTTGAAGTCGCGTGTAATGACTGCCTGTGCTCAAATTTAGTACTTTATGTTATCTGACTTGCAACGTAAATAAAATTTTGCTGGTGGTCAAGAGTCCTTTACTCGATTAAACTGTCTTCTCACAGGGAATTTTCCCTTTAATGTTTTTGTTCTGTTCAGTACATATTGTAACCTTGTTCTAAACTTTGTTTTAAATTATTTAATGTAAAACCTTTGGGTAAGGCTTAAAGCGAGCTGTTATGTTCTGTTAACTAATTAATATTTATGTTTTAGAGGTCAGCTTGATTTTTCGGTTCTGAGCTCGCTTGCAAAAAATTATTTATAACTCATTTTAAATTTTTCGTGGTTTATTTAAATTTTTTTTAAATTTTAAACCTTTTTTAAAAGGCAGTATTATTAAAGTGATATATTCTTGCATCTTGCTTATGGCCATTAAAAGAGTAACTGTGTTTTTCACCATTTCGAAACGCTTTTCAGGTGTTTGAACTTAACATGGTAAAATAGCTTGGAATATACCTACCTGCTTTTTCTAAAGGTGACCTGTTGTTAGTTTTAAAAATAAGTGTTTGCTGTCAAATGCGTAAATGGTGTTAGTTAAAGGGGCATAGTCCTTCCATGTCATTACCTTGATCACGTTAATTATTGATTACACTTAAGCTAAGTAGTTGCTTCGTTCGTAATTGAGGGAGACGAATGCCTCCACCACAACCGTCCAAAGGACATGGAGCTCAAAGTGATCTGAATGTTGAGTTCTCTATTATTGCTGTTTTTACGAACGTTACTACTTTCACATTTAGAATGAATCTTATAGAAAAAAAAACTGTTAATGACGGAATGTGTTCTGGAACTATTTTCGAGTACGTAGTATGTGTGGTTTTTGATGAATGGCAAATCAATGTGTATCTGGCAGGATTACATGTTGCATCGAAATCGAAATAGCACAAGCTCCTTTTGTTATGCGATTAAGTGAACATTCAGTCTGTCCTAAAATTTATTTCACTTTCAAAGGCTTTCGAGGCAACAAAAGTATGATAATTGAACACAACTTTATTTATATTACATTCCATGAATTAGCACTTATTAATTCGTAGTATTAATCTTTCACGATTGTTAGTGGTGATTGTTGTCATGGACAGAATCTTCGTAATGGAAAGTGATGAGATCGACAGAAAACATTGTACCATTCCCAATCGTAACGTACTACGGGATAGGAACAAAATGTTTAGGAAACTTAAGTTCTTTCTCAGAAGTTCTGAGGCATGGCACCTACTCAGACATACTTTATTTGTAAATACCTTGATCGCATATAACTCGTTATTCACAATAGGTTATTCACAATGCACAGCTTCGGTTCACTGCCACCACCAGATCTGTTCAAAAAAAGAAAAAAACAGTAATATGGCAATAATACAGTTCATTACATACGGCGCCTAGGAACTTATAAAAATATGAAATTAAGAATACGTGAAAAAGGATAACTTTCCACTAAAAATATTCTGGTGAATTAGTTTTAATTAATGACTATGAGTATTTTAATCTATTAAATTTATGATGCTGATTACTTATGTGCCTCAGAATTGGCTTCCTCTGCTGGTTACAGTTGTGTATGTATAAATATAGGACGCTCTCAGGCCATCACTAGCGCTTAACATTGACGCTTGTATCTGATTACTTTCAATGTAACGTTATTCTTTTTATGTATTCTAACTGTTCTTACACATTTCTTTTTTACAGACACTTACATTTTCTGTAAATTGGGTTTCAATCTATTTAAACTTATTGTTGTCACTTTAGTATTTTTCCCTAGTTTTGGTAACAGATCTGTTGATGGCAATAAGCTGGAACCGATCACTATGAATTATCTATACTGTTGTATGCAGTCAAGAGGCAAATTTATGAATAGAGTGCCAGACATAAACGTGGACTCTTTTATAGACAGACGAAGTGGCTTGTCACGAACTTTTAACTTTCAGAAAAACTCGTGCAGCGATATCGTCTTTGAGTTTGTCACACTACGTCAGAGACGAGGACATTTAAAGAAGAGTCTAAGGTGTAAATGTCTCACTTTGACATGATCAATAAAGCTATCCTTGACATATGATATTAGAGCTTGGGAAACTACGTCATCGAGCTGCCGAAAAGACAAAAGTTTTTATTGGGCACACATTAGGAAATATTTGACGATAAATCTGTTGAATCCACACAACGTGAGGTTAATCCTTAACACTGATACCAAATGGATTAATTTTGAAACCATAGAAATTGATAATCTGTCAGTTTTCATGAGATGATCAGAAGGTTGTCCATTAAAACAGTGAGTAGAGCCTACGAATTTATCTCATCTGTACCTTCGCCTGATCGCATCTCCTTCCAGGATTTGTATCAGTCTCATAATATCTTCAGGAAGCCTTCATTTGTAAAAGAGTTCCTTACACATCTCAGAAGGACAGAAGATGAGTTTTCATCTTGTGGTACTTTGTATGTTGGTAAGAACTGCGGGGTCCTTTAGCGACCGATGAGCGACAGTTTGGCTTTGGGGCTGAGGAGGACTTGCTTCTCGAGCTTGGGCGGCTCCACCGTCTCGTCGACGGCCTCCAGCTTGGACTGGTAGCCGTCCTTGTCGGCGACGTAGTTCACGGAGTACTTCTGGCCGCTGGGCGACTTCCATAGGTAGCTCCCGACCGTCTTCAGGAATCCGTCCACTATTCCACCAACCTCCTGTCGCTGGCTGCCGTCACTCGACTTGTAGCTGCAAGAGAGGATCTTGAATGAGAATTGTATGTTAGGTACGTGTCTGGAAGCTCCTCCCGTATCGTCTACTCGTTGAGATTAAATTCTGATACTCCTAACGTGGGAGATCACAATCTTTAATTGATGGTACATTCCTGTAATAAAAGGCTTAGAACAAGGGTGTAACGGTGACAGGTTAACACATGAATACAGAGCAAAGACTACGTCCCTTATCTCATGTACCCAAAACAACCAATTTGAAAGTTATTTATATCCTTAAGGACTACGTGCCACTAACATACTAACAACCTTACACTTAATACAAATCAAACTAGAGCAGTGGTTTTCAAACGTTTTCGGTCCCCTCCGCTCTTGATCCAAACGTTAATGCCAGTGCCCCTTTTGAATAAGAACCCACTCAAAATGTGGGATAAATAGACTAAAGTTTACAAAAATGTAATAAGAACAGTAGCTGCTTTATTAACGCCAAACATTTTAATCAACTTTTAATATTAATGTACCTTATTCATGCAGTGAACTGGAAAGGATGAACTGTTTCTTCATCAGCATTTCTTCAAATCCAGGCACGAGATTGGAAACTGTGACTCTTATCTCTTTCTTCATACTCATTCCTGAACTATACATCGCATTTTCGGCTTGAAATTCTGAAAAATCCGCCTTAGATAACAAGGATATTACAAAATGTATCAAAACTTATTCCACATTGTTTTTAGAATGGGCGATTAAAAGCTTCCGCTCGGATGCCGTCGATCCAGAATTTTTTTTCCTGCAAAAGTGACCGATAGGAATGCTCGACGCTTAAAGGACTTTTTTTAAGGTACTGAAGACGTGGTAATGGCAGGGGGAAAGGAGTGTAGGGCGAGTCCTGTCTCTCACTTGAGTTGGCGTTACTTACGCGGGGGGAATGTAGAGGGCAATCCAGTGGGCATTATGGCGGGATCCTCTCCTGGGAATGCAGAATCTGCAGCAGAAATAAGTTGATAGAGAAGCAGGAGCTTAGGATCTGTGCCCATCAGGTGCAGCTACAATAATCAAAAGAGGAACTAGGTAGGTTGAGGAGGGTGAAGGGTAGTGGGGAATGGGAACTGGTAGTTGGTAAGCGGGCAGCTAAGAAGAGGAGGTACTCAGACAGTTATACTTTGAGTATATCCAATAGATTTGACCAATTGTCAGAGTTGAGTGGAGAGGAGTCTCGTGTAGCCGTAGATGTCGGGAACATGCAGCAAACCTCACCAGTTAGGAGGCCTAGGTTAGTTGCAAGGTCTAACAGAAAGAAGATGGTTCTGCTGCTAGGTAGTTCGCATGGTAGAGGTGTGTTCCAGCGGTTGAAGGAAGTGTTGGGGAGTGAGTACCAGGTCACCAGCATTGTGAAGCCTACTGCAGGGTTACCTCAAGTGACTGACAGCATAGGGGAGTTATGTAGGAATTTTAAGGAGGAGGATCGGGTAGTGATAGTGGGTGGAGCAGAGAACTGTCTTGATAGGGACGGAGAATATGATGTAGATGGTGACCTGCTAAAGATAGCTACTCAAACTGGTGGCACTAATGTGCACTTCATTTAACTGTTCCAGCGTCATGGTCGGCCTCATGTTAATGCGGCTGTTAGGCGCGTTAACATGGGGCTGGCGAAGGTGCTGATGGCAGAGGGCATGGGTCGCATCTCAGTGGTGCCAGTTGGGTCTATCAGTAATTCGGGTTTCACTAGGCATGGCCTGCACCTCAATAGGTATGAGAAGGGGAGGCTGGCAAAGCTTATAGGTGACAGTGTAGTGGATGGTGTGGTGGGATCACTCATGGAAAAATTCCTGTATTAGTTGGTGTTAGAACTGCACCTTTTTTAGATTGAAGTCAGCTGATAGGTATACCTGCTTAAAGGAAATCCCTCTAAGTAAGTTCTCACCTTCTGAGGATGTAATGTTTCCAAGTAGAGAAGGAATTAGCATATTTCATCAAAATATAAGAGTTATTAGGGATAAAGTAAGTGACTTGCTTATAGATGTTGACTCTACAATTATTGGTATATCAGAGCACCACCTAAATAACTTGACAATTCAGAGGCTTCTCTTACCAGGATAGAGATTAGCTGGCTGTTTTTGAAGAGGTTCCTTGCTGGGTGGGGAATGGCTATATACGTAAAAAGCAGTATTCCATTTGAGTCCTTAGACGTATCATGACATTGCGCTGAACAGATATTTGAACATTATACAGGGGCAGTTGAATTTAGTGAAACTAAACTTCTTATTGTTGGTATTTATAGGTCCACTAGCTCTTACGACAGAGCATTTCTGCTCAACCTAGAGAGGGTTCTTGATTCACTTTGTAGGAAGTACCAGAAATTAGTTATTTGTAGTGACTTCAATATAAATTTTGTATATGATGGTGCAAGAAAAAGGATGTTGGTAGATCTCATAAATTCAAATGATATGATGTAGACTGTGTTTTTTCCAACGAGGGTGAAGGGGGACAGTAGCACAGCTCCAGACAATATTTTTATTCAGTCTCCATTACAGGAAGGGCGTTATGTTAGTATAAGGGTGAATGGCCTCTAATACCATGATGCACAGATTTTAATACTTAAAGGAATTTGTACTCAAACAAATGTAACATTTAATTACAAACTATGTAGAAAACTTAATCCAGCAGCAAAAGAGTGTTTTCTAAACATTGTCAAGGAACCAGAGTGCCAGGATGTTTATAGTGGTTATAACATAGATGCCAGATATAATGCTTACCTCAAGACATTTCTCATACTTTTTCAGAGTTCCTTTCCATTACAACGCTCTAAACGGTGTACTAGCAGTAATAGGCAACCCATGTGGCTGACTAGAGGGATTAGGATATCTTGTAGAACAACTGCAGTAGCCCATTACAAACAGTATTGTAAGATGCTTAAAAATGTTATTAGGAAAGCAAAGAGAATGTGGTATGCAAATACAGTAGCTAATTCACAGGATAAAATTAAAACCATATGGTGAGTTGTGAAGGAAGTGTCTGGTCAGCAACACAAGGTCGACGATATAAAGTCAGTTTCCAGCAAAAATATCTATGTTAATGATAAATCAGGTATATGTACAGTATTTAACAATCATTTTATGAGCATTGCTGCTGAATTAAATAAAAATTTAGTTTCCAAAGTGAGTCATATGACTTTCTTGGCAAATGCGTTTCCGAGATTCGGCCAGCCTGATTTAGGTTTTCCGTGATTTCCTTAAATCACTCGAGGCAAATGCCGGGATGCTTCCTTTGCAAGGGCACGGCCTACTTCCTTCCCCGCCCTTCCCTGATCCGAAGAGACCGATGACCTCGCTGTCTGGTCTCCTCCCCCCAAAAACAACCCCAACATTACCCCTTTCCGAGATTGATGTCTGAAATACTCATCAGTGATACAGAGAATAGGGAGATTGAGTCAATAATTAAATGACTGAAGACTAAGGACTATCATGGCTATGATGGTGTGCCTAGCAGAATATGAAAGTACTGTGCTGCACATGTTAGCCCTGTATTTAGCCATATTTGTAATTTTTCCCTTAGGTATGGTCAGTTTCTTGAACTATTAAAGTACTCAGTAGTAAAGCCGCTCTATAAAAAGGGGGAAAGGAAATGTAGATAATTTTTTACCTATTTTTATGCCATCAGTGTTTGCAAAAGTTATTGAAAGGCTGTGTATGTAAGGATAACTGATCATTTTATATCATACGATTTGCTATCAAATGTACAGTTCGGCTTTAGAAGTCGTTTAACAACTGAAAGTGCTATATTCTCTTTTCTCTGCGAGGTACTGGATGGGTTAAACAAAAGGTTTCGAACGCTTTGCATATTTCTGTTATTTAACTAAGACATTTGATTGTGTTGATCACAAAATATTACTCCAGATATTGGACCATTACAGAATACGGGGAGTAGTTCACAATTGGTTCACCTCTTAATTCAGCAACAGACAGCAAAAGTCGTTATTCACAATGTTGAGAATGACTGTTATGTGGGGTCTGAGTGGGGTACAGTGGAATGGAAGGCGCCCCAGGGATCAGTGTTGGGGCCTCTCCTGTTCCTCATTTATATGAATGATATGCCCTCTAGTATTATGGGTAACTCTAAAATATTTCTGCTTGCTGATGACACTAGCTTCGTAGTAAACGATGTTGTGTGCAACATTGGCTCGGTTTCAAATAGTGCAGTTCATGACCTAAGTTCATGGCTTGTAGACAATAAACTAACGCTAAATAACAATAAGACTAAGTTTTTACAGTTTCTAACACACAATTCATCAAAATATGACGTTTTAATTTCACAGAATGGGCATATGATTAGGGAAACTGAATAGTTCAAATTTCTATGTGTTCAGATGGATAGTAAGCTGTCGTGGAAAACCCACGTTCAGGATCTTGTTCAAAGACCTACTACTGCCATTTTTATTATTCCAACGGTATCAGAAGTGAGTGATCGCTCGATAGGAAAATTAGTCTACTTTGCATATTTTCATTCGCTTTTGCCGTATGGTATTATATTTTGGGGTAATTCTTCCCATTCTAAAAGGATATATTTGACCCCAAAACGGGCGGTTCGGGCAATACGTTTACGACCCTCTTGTCAACCCGGGTTCACGAGTCTGGGAATTTTTACATTGGCCTCTCAACATATATATTTATTACCGTCATTTCTTGTTGACAATATTAGCTTATTCCCATGAATAAGCAGCTTTCACTCAGTTAATACTCGGCAGGAATCAAACTTGCATTTGGATCGGACTTTCTTAACTCCTGTGCAGAAAGGTGTGCACCCATCTTCAATAAGCTACTACTCGAATTCAAAAATCTTAGCAGTATTGCACGTGTTTTCAAACTGAAACTGAGGAGTTTCCTTATGAATCACTCCCTCTACTCTGTCGAGGATTTCCTTGAAAAATTAAGCTGATTCTTGTTGCATTGTTGATTGCGTTGACTTAAACTTATGGTCTGACTTTTTTCGATTTCATAAACTTTTTTTTCTGTTAATACTTCTATGTTGTAATTTCATGTACTGACACGTTCCATGACCTTGGAGATTTGCTCCTCAATTTGGTCCTACGGAACCTGACGTGTAAATTAATAAATAAATCACAGATAAGATAGGATGAGATGCGTTCGAACAAGATATGCTCCCCCATACATATACTTCATTGACTGATAAATGTCTGCCGGTATCTTTCCTTCCAGAGCCAAGGAATGAATGACAGCACGGTGGTCCTGTTTGGATGCATTTGGTAATAACGTCGCCATAGAAAACGTTTCAGCATTTAGCGTCACAGGTCGGAAAGGCAAGAACGCCACAGTTATCCCTCCCCTCCATCTCGGTGCTTCTATACGCGCTTCACGCAGGATCATGGAACTATTTTTCAAAAGGATACTTCTCGTCTACAAATGCCATGCGTGTTTATGAACTTCGGCGGTGTGATGAGCTACTCCCATGGCCAGCAGTGTTTCAGGATTTGTCTCCTTTTGAACTAGTGTGGAGTGTCGGACCCAACCCGGACGCCTAAGGCGTCGCAGTGGCAGCTTTCTGATTTTAGAGGGCTTGTTAGAACACTTGTGTGCCAGCTTCCCTCTGGAGAGGATACAAACGACTTATGACACCATTCTCAACCGAATCATTGCACGCATCCAGTTCGAAGGGAGGGGGGGGGGGGGGGGGGGGTTCAGCGTCGTACTGGTAAGTGGTTCCAGACTGCCAAGTCCTCTGTAAATTTGAGTCGATTATGTGATCACAGAAGTAAGATCATATACCCTCTCAACCCGTAAAGTTTAATCTCGTTTCCTCCTCTTTTACAGGAAATGTAATTTTCCATCACAGTCATCCATGTTCAATGACCTTATCTCAGTGGTTGGAGGAAGCTACTCTATGCGTGTTTGATTTGAAGATGACAGACGATGACCGACACCGTCAATATCTTATTGAGAGCGTGTTTGATCGTGTTGGAGAACGACCGAGTTTCAAAATAATATTTTAACAGTCATTGACGTCCACAAAATGATGCAAAAGTCGTTGTAGCCGAAAGATACTGGCGTCAGATTACTCACTTAAAGATTCTCTAACATTCGCAAAATTTTTACTCAAAATACTCGAGATTTTAAGAAAAGTCTGTATCCCTGTCTTAAGTCAGTCAGTTGTAATGGACAATTCTAATTACACAATGTCCACTCACATTAATACGAGGGAGGATCGGAAAATAACGTACAATAATTTTTTTCCCCTAGTACTGCAGCTGGAGTGTTCAAATTTCACGACGATATTGTTTTAAGCTGGCGCTGCAGAGGGTATTTTGTTTTCATGTACCGTTCTACTTAGAGAAGCCTGAACTACGAAACAAACATGATGCGCATGTTACTATCGTCGAGAAAAGCAGCGAAGTGTAGTTCGATATCTGTGAGCCAAAGCGCATAAACCGAGTGAAATTCATAGGAACATGCGTGGTGCGTATGGGGACGACTGTATGAACCGTACCGATATCTCCAGGCGACTTCCATTCTTCTAAGAGGGCCGGCTGAACCGTAGTGATTCGTCATGCTCCAGACGGTCGGCTACGGCTGCAGCCCCGCAGACTGGCGTATCCATTGACGCAGCAATTTTTAACGACTGCAGTGAGCAGCTGCGAACAGTATTCAACGTTTCTTATACTGCGGCGTTCGATATTGTTCAGCATTCGCTGACATTTCGTAAAGTTAATGTTCGCTGGGTGATTGAGAACCTGACAGAGAACCACAAGGGTGAGCGAATGATGACAAGCTTGAATCACTTAACGCACTACGCAGCAGAAAAAGGTATGACATTCGGAACGGAATTGTCACTGGTGATGAGTTGTGTGCTTACCACTACACGCCTGACACCAAGCAGGTTCTATGGAGTGGAAACATGCTGATTCCCCACTACGAAAAAAATTCGACGTTACTCATTCTGCTAGTAAAGTGCTTGTGATAGTGTTCTGGGATAAGAGTGGTTTGTTACAGGTGGACTTTCACTGTAAACGGGACCACTGTAAATGCTGCAGCCTACATTAAAACTGCGGTTCAGTTCCTTCGTGTTCTTCGTGACAAAAGCCACCACATTAATTCCGACGATGTCAAAGTTTTTCATGACAATGCTCGCACAAATGTGACTCCTCCTGTTCTTGAGAAAATTTGGGTAGGAGGTGCTTCAGCAATCCACCATACTGTCCGTACCACTGTCTGTACCACGCAACGTAGGGCTTTCATCTGTTTGGTCCCATGAAGAAATTCCTGGCCGGCCAGCGCTTTGCGACAGGTGTGGAAGTGAAACCAACAGTCGGCAGGTGGCTATACTCCAACCAAACCGACTTCTACGAGCAGGGCATATTGAAACTGGTATCACTATGGGAGAAACGTGTTGAGAACGTTGGCAACTATGTAGAAAGGTAGATAAAAGATGTAAGTTCGTTTGTGATTTTTTATGTTTTGATGCCTGTTAAAGTTTTTGGTAACAAAATTATTGTGCGTCACTTTCCGATCTTCCCTTGTATTAGTGTGATCATCTGTAGAAAGCCTGAATAACCACATTTTGCAGAGCGGAATGCTACGAGACGGGCGGGAAGAGTCAATGAGTTTCTGAACAGTACCGACAGGGATGTTGAGTCATGCCAACTTCACTGCCGTAGCAAGCTGTGCTTGGTTTCTCGGTTGAGGATCTATGGCGTGAACAGCCCAATCGAGGTGGTCCCGTATATTCTGGATTGGGTTTTAAATCTGCTAGTTTGGTGACTAGGGGAATGCGGTAATCCCATCCCGGTGCTCTTCGAACCACACATTTTCTCCACGACTTGTGTGACACATTCCATTTTCCTCCTGGTAGATGCCATCGTGCCGAGGATACATGGACTGCATGAAAGAATGAACGTGGTCCCTAATGATAGACCACTACATCCCCTGGACTTCTTCCTTCCGATGATTAGTGCAGGGTGTTTGCTTTTAGTCGTTTGATGCCGTACACGCCAGCTGCTATTCGGTCATCTCAAAACGCCACCTGTCGCTATTCAGTGGACTTCCAACTGCGATATCCACATCCAAATTCCACCCTTCGTCGCCAATGAACAGCAGTCAACATGGTTGCATTAACCAGGCGCCTGCTGTGGATACCCATACGCAACAACTTTCGCTCTGCAACCGTTGAGGAGACAGTGTTGGTAGCCCCTTGTTTCATCTGGGCGGTCAGTTGCTCAACAGTTGCTCGTTTATTTGCCCGTACTTATCGCCGCAGCCGTTGTTCACCGCTGTCATCCAAGGCTTCTGGTATACCGCAATTGCCTGGGCGCCAGTTTTGATTAGCGCCATTTTGCCATGCACGATTCACTTTAACCACGGAGGCTCGGGAACAGCTTGCAATCTTAGCAGTTGCTTCCACCCTTGTCATGAAAGCTAATAATCATGCCATTTCGGACGTCAGTTAAATCTTTATGCTTCCTAACGGCGAATGCACTGTTTTACCGCGTCCGCAGGACACGTTTTATAGCTCCTCCTCTTCTACGGCATACTGATGTGACTGGACAGTGCAGCTCCCTCCCTGAATGGTGAAAACATTTGTCTTTTACTGACTTTTTTGTATCTCAGTACTCTCCTTGGTTGTTTTTGCCAGCATACAAACCCCCGGTGTAATATATACCCCGTCAGCTCATTCTGAAAGAACAAAATGAAGTGCTACCATACTGGTAATACACACACCATACAAACTGGGACCATTCCTACGTACACCTAAGTCGGCGACCCCACCGTTACAGGCAATGGATATTGCGTTCCTATGTGGCCAGCCACAGCAGCCCTCAGCAGACCCATCGGATCTACAGCTACATTTAAACTCCGCAAGCCACCCAACGGTATGTGGCGTCACATAACAGTAAACGGTAATGTACGAGGGTCATTCAATAATTAAAGAGAAACTGGTCAGGAGAAAAAACGTTTATTTTTACAAAACAATATTTTCTCTCCTTTTCAACGTAATTCCCTGGACATTTAATCACTTGTTCCAATGGGCTACAATCTTTTTTATTCCGGCTACAAAGAAATTGTCTTGATGTTTGAACCAATTTCCCACAAACTTTCAAGTCGTCGTTGTCCTGGAACCTCTTCCCACGTAATGCCTCCTTCAGTGCACCAAACAAACGGAAATCACTGAGTGCTAAATCAGGACTGTAAGGGGGATGAGGCAGTACTTGCCAGCCTATTTTGTCGATGGTTTCACGGGTTTCTTCAGCAATATGAGGACGTGCGTTGTCTTGCTGGAGAATCACACCTCTCGTCTGTGATCCACGACGTCCCCCTCTCATGGTTGGCTTCACCATGTTTAAAAGCAAAGCCGAGTAGTATTGGCTGTTCACTGTACACTGCTCTTCGAGGTAATCACAAAAGATTGGACCTTCAGCATCCCAGCACACCACAACATGACTTTTCCTGCTGATGCTTGAATTTTGAAATTTTTCTCGATATGTGAGGTGGTGTGCTTCCATTCCATGCTTTGTGTTTTCGATTGTAGCTCACAATAGTGAACACAAGTTCCATCACATGTTAAAATTTTTTTTTGAGGCAGTGCCCACCTTATCTTTCATGATGTTCCTTTAGCTCTGTGTACACTCTCAACCTTGTTTCCTTGTGTAGCCGCGTCAACTCCTTTCGGACCTAGCTTGCACATGATTTAGGGTACTTCAGCTTGTTACAGATAATGTATTATGAACTGTAGCAGTACTAACTTGAATCTTATAAACTATCATTTCCACAGTCACGCGGCGGTCGGCACGAATAATGTCATCAGTCCGTCTTTAAAGTGAGGGAGTTGAAACTGCAACAAGGTCGGCCAGAACAGTGTTCATCAGTCAAATGGTTCAAATGGCTCTGAGCACTATGGGACTTAACATCTGAGGTGATCAGTCCCCTAGAACTTAGAACTACTTAAACCTAACTAACCTAAGGACAGCACATACATCCATGCCCGAGGCAGGATTCGAACCTGCGACCGTAGCGGTCGCGCCGTTCCAGACTGAAGCGCCTAGAACCGCGTGGCCACACTGGCCGGCGTTCATCAGTCACTGAGCCGAGACCATTTTTGAACAGCTCTACCTCCTTGTAAAATTTTTCACTATTCATATAACCTTCACCATATGTAGACATTCTACAGCATATATTCACTTGTTCGTCGCCTTCAGCAAGTAAAAAGCGAATAACAGAACTTTGTTGAACTAATGTGGACGTTTCAAGCGGGCTCGCCATCTTGAAATGTATTTTTGAGATTATAAACAAAAAAATGTTGATACATCAGCTGATCAGGGCTCATCCCAGCTATGCCAGCTTAAAGCCATGAAAGTACCAAACTGGCCCTACTAACAGCTTTTTCCCCAGACCAAATTATCTCTTTAATTATTGAATGACCCTCAAAGAAGGATGAAATGTTGACAATGAAATTGATAACGAGACTCTAAAATTTGGTAGTCTCGAGAACAATTAGAAATATTTCATTTGAAAAAAGCGCGAAAGAGACACAAATCAGGTGGTCAAAAATATGGTAACACCAAAAGCACTTCACATTATCGTGCCTAACACGCTGTTGGCACTCTCAAAACAACTTCCAGTCGTCTCGGAATGGATAAATATAGGTCTTTTATGGTTTTCAAAAAGCTCTTATACCGTTCTTCCTGCAATACAGTAGCAAATTCATGTAAGGAGGTTGGGGTTGGATAGCGATCACGCACTCTTGTATCCAAACTGGACAACAAAGTCTCAACTATATTGAGATCTGAATAACTTCTCACGGTCGAGGTCCACAGCCACGAAGAATATTTTTAGAGGAATAGCGAATAAGAGGTTCATTAAAGAAATATTCATATATGGGGACTGTTGTGGCCAAGAAGATGTCACAATTAATCCCCGTGCTCTTAATACCAGACCTGGATGTTCCGAGCTTTGCGAACAGTGTCTCAGTCATCTAACAACAGCATCACTACTGTATGATGGAACGGATCCCATCATCAAAAATGGCCACATCTTTCCTTGGCAGTAAAGCGACCTTGCAGAGTAACGACAGGGCCCACGATAAGGTTGCCCAAAACATCACTGAACCCCCGCCGTGCTTCACTCGTGGGACGTAATTTCGGCCAGAAGTTGGAAAAAATCTGAAGTGACACTCATCTGACCATATGAACTTCTTACGTTGCTACATAGCCCAAATGATATAATGACTTTACCACTGCAGTTTCGTTTACGGTGATTTATACGATTGAAACGTGGTTCTGTAATTCCAGATCGCCCTTACGGAACCCCCTTCGCATTGTGTTGGCGCTGTCAGGGTTCGCGAGTGCGACATTCAGTTCTGCAGTGACTCGTAACTGTCTTCCTCTTATTTTTCAGCACAATCCTTTTCAATGTTACGATAACTCATCACACACTCCCAACTGCATTGTGACTTAGCGGAAATGTTTTTGCGTTTTCCCTGTATGAGGTACGAACGTTCAGCTCGTTGCTTTTGAAACACCCAACACTTCAGCTACCTTGTTTACGGAAGATCCCACCGTTTGAGCACCAACAATTTTCCTACGTTCCAGTTCACATAGCTTCGACGCAATGCACTCAGAACTGCACAGAACACTGTTCTGGTCACGGCTAATATTTGCCTTATTGAGGACATTGCGCAGGTGCCGTTTACGGTCACATGCACAGAGTAACCTGCAGGTTTTTCTAGCTTATATGTTCATGCATGAATTTCTCGCGGTGTTTCCAAACTTTTATCCAACCGATGGATATTACCGATGAAAAGCTCGCTGGTTTCCAGCGGCGTGGCACTGCCAAGACACCGCGACATCTCGACGAGTATCATACTCCTAATTTTCTGCCGAAGTTAATCAAGAATGTGGCACTCGTCGAAACTTCGCGGTATCTTAACGCCGTCACCCTGCAGGAAGCACGAGAGCTATTCATCAAGGAACACACTACTCAGAACACTTTACAAATAACATGTTAGTGTAAGTTCATAAGAACGATAATCGTGAAAAACCGACGAAAAAATTCTGCGTTACTCACAAGATGGTACAATGCTTTAGTAATGTTGTTGTCAAAACGAATACGACGATAAAAGTTTTGAAAATACCCATTTTTTTCTTGGGTCATCAGTCCTCGGACTGATGCGGCGCGGCACGAATTGCTTTCCTGCGCCAACCTCTTCATCTCAGAGTAGCACTTGCAATCTATGCCTTCAATTATGTCCTGGATGTATTCCCAATGTTCAAATGTGTGTGAATCCCTAAGGGACCAAACTGCTGATGTCATCCGTCCCTAGACTTACACACTACTTAAAGGGACTTATGCTAAGAACAACACACCCTTGCCCGAGGGAGGACTCGAAACTCCAGCTGGAGGGGTCGCGCAATCTGTGACATGGTGCCTCAAACCACGCGGCCATTCCACGAGGTGGCTGTGTTCCAATCTCTGTCTCCCTCCACAGTTTTTGACCGCTACAGCTCCCTCTAGTACCATGGAAGTTATTCCCTGATGTCTTAACAGGTGTCCTATTATCCTTTCCCTTCACCTTTCCGTGTTTCCCACATATTCCTTTCCAATTCTGGGCAGAACCTCTTCATTCTTTACCTCACCAGTCACCTAATTTTCAACATTCGCTTCTGTTCCGGCTTTCCCACAGTCCATGTTTCACTACCACACAATGCTGTGCCCCAAATGTACATTCTCATAAATTTCTTCCTCATTTCAAGACGTATGCTTTTGATATCCTCCTTGTTCCGTCCGTCATTGATTATTTTCCTGCGTACATAGCAGAATTTCTTAACTTCATCTACTTGGTGGCCATCAATTAAGTTTCTCGTTGTTCTCATACATGCTGCTGCTCATTACTATCGTCTTTTTTCGATTTACCCTCAATCCATACTCTATACACATTAGATTGTTCATATCATTCTGCGTATCATGTAATTCTTCATCACTTTCACTCAGGGTAGTAATGTCATCATTGCTTCTTCGATGTACAGATTGAGCAGTAGGGAGGAAAGACTACATCCCAGTCTTACATCCTTTTTAATGCGAACTCTTCGTTCTTGTTTGATCACTCTTATTATTCCCTCTTGGCTCTTGCACATATTGTATATTACCCGTCTCTCCCTATAGCTTACCCTTATTATTCTCAGAATTTCGTACATGTTGCACCATTTTACATTGTCTAACGCTTTTTCCAGGTCCACAAACCCTATGAACTTGTCTTGGTTTTTCTTTATTCTTGCTTCCATTATCAACTGCAACGTCAGAATTGAGTCTCTGGCGCCTTTACCTTTCCTAAAGCCAAACTGGTCGCCATCTAACACATCCTCAATTTTCTTTTCAATTCTTCTGTATACTATTCTTGTCAGCAGTTTGGATGCATGAGCTGTTAAGCTGATTGTGCGATAAGTCTCGCACTTGTCGGCTCCTGCAGTCTTCGGAATTGTGAGGATGATATTTTTCGAAAGTCAGATGGTATGTCGCTCGACTCATACATTCTACACACCAATGTGATAGTCGTTTTCATCCCACTTCCCCCATTGATTTTAGAAATTCCGATGAAACATTGTCTATCCCTTGTCCCTTGTTTGATCTTAAATCCTCCAAAGCTTTCTTAAAGTCTGATTCTAACACTGGATCTCCCAGGTCTTCTAAAGCGACTCCTGTTTCGTCTTCTATTACATCAGACAAATCTTCCCCCTCATTGAGGCCTTCAATGTACTCGTTCCATCTATCCGCTCTCTGTGCATCTAACAGTGGGATTTCCGTTGCACTCTTAATGTTATTACCTTGCTCTTAATGTCGCCGAAAGCTGTTTTGACTTACCTGTATGCTGAGACAGTCCTTCTGACAATCATTTTTATTTTGATTCCTTCACATTTTTCATGCAACCATTTCTTCTAAGCTTCCCGTATTTTCCATTTATTTCATCTCTCAGCGACTTGTATTTCTGTATTTCTGAATTTCCCTGAACATTTTTGTATTTTGTACTTCCTACTTTCATCGATGAACTGAAGTATCTCTCCTGTTACCCATAGTTTCTTCACAGTCACCTTCTTTTCAACTATGCTTTTCTTTCGAACTTCTGTGACTGCCGTTTTTATAGATGTCCATTCCTCTTCAGCTGTGCTGCCTATTAAGTTTTTCCTTATTGCATTATCTATACCCTAAGATAACTTGAAGAGTATTTCGTCATCTCTTAGTACTTCTGTGTCCTACTTCTTTGCTTATTGATTCGTCCTGATTAATTTCTTGCACTTCAGCCTGCTGTTATCAATACTACATTATGATCTGAGTGTATATGATTTCCTGGATACGCCTTACATTTCATCCATCTCTTCGAAATCTCTGTCTGACCACGACATAATATAACTTAAATCTTTTGCAAATATATCTCCGCTTTTTGTGATTCTTGAATGGAGTATTCGCTATTACTAGCTGAAATTTATTACAGAACTCAATTAGTCTTTCTCCTCTCTCATTCCTTGTCCCAAGCCCATACTCTACTGTAACCATTTCTTCTACTCGTTCCCCTACCGCTGCATTCCCGGCTTGATAGATCAGAAGTGTCCTACATCATTCTGATAGTCTTCACTTGACCTACATCACTACGGTATGTTGTAGTAAACAGTTATTGTATACACACTGTATACCACACTACAAAAACTGCAGTTATTTATCTCTTGTACTGAAGCAGAATACACGATGGTGCTTTTGCTTTATGAATATACGGGTACGAGAAAGACAAAGAGTTCATAGAAGCAGAATAACGTTAACGTAATTGATGTTGGTGTAACATTGATACTATCTCAATAATGAACCAGTGTATGTAAATTGAAGGGGGGTCCCTGTTATCAGCTGCAGTAGGGCATTAAGCGGAATCAGCGGCGACGAGGGAAAATCTGTACGAGACCGGGATTCGAACCCAGGAACTGCTGCTTACTATACAGGTGCGGTAACCACTGCACCATCCGGGATACAGAATACTCGCAACTGTACGGACTATCTCATTACGCCTCATTGCCGATCCATACTGCCACCAAGCGGCACATCTGCAGTCGCTGTCTAGTACCATCAAGTGTTGCAGATGATTTGGAGATCTCGTTGCCCGTATGAAAATATACAGGGTGATTCAAATGCTCCTACTCATGGGCTTTATGCTACCCACAACACCTTCACCTTTATATCTCGCTTGCTACATCAGTAGCGCAGAATAAATGAACCTTTTTGTAAGAAATTTGATGTAACTAAATTTTGAACTGGGATACATTTTTGCTAGAGGCCATAGTTTTCAAATTAATCAATAAAAACATACTACAGTGACCTTCTAGCGCATTTTTCTTGAATAACTCGAAAACCACGGCCTCCAGCGAAAACACATTCCGGTACAAAATTTAACTACATTAAATTTGCTGCTAAAAGGTTCTACTCACTAATATTTGCGTGTAGTGAGGGAAAGAATATGGAAATCTCAAACATGGTTTTTGAAGATGATGCAGGTTGCATGAAACCTATAGTAGAGGCAGCTTAATCAGCCTACACGTACAGTGTCCCAAAAACGTTGTGATAAACTTTGAGGGTTGGTACAGGGTGTCCTAAGGAACAAATCGAGGATAGGAACCCATGACTGGACACGTCACTCAGTGGCGCTACAGAGCTTTACATGTGCCTTCGCCTGCCATCAGCCACTCCTTCGACAGTAAACGTGACTTTGAACGCGGATGGATCGTAGGAGGAACAACCAGCAACGTTGTTTATTATTCAGTGATCGTGACTGTCACGATCGTAAGTGAAGAAGATGGAGATAGCTACTGTGTAGACATACCTGGTCTCCTATGAAAGTGACGCTCTACTGCGTTGGTGGATAGTGGTTTCGGATACGGGTTTCCATCTGCAGTTCACTTCTCTCCTGTGTACTGGAAAACAATGGAGATATTAGACGCTTCCTAGAAAAACACAAACAGTCGATGGAAACCCATACAAAACTGTAATCCACGAAGGCATCAGAACACCACATTCATAGGAGACCAGGTCTTTTTGTGCAGCAGCTAGCCTCATCTTCACCAACAGCGATACAGGCAATCAGCCTCGATCACTGAATAACAAACAACTGTGACGCTCCGCTGACAGGCAGTCAGCATAAAAAGTCACGTATGCTGCCGAAGCGTTGGCATAGTGACAGCCGTGTATAACTACGATACTCTGTAGCACCGGTGGATGATGTTACCGACACGCATTTCTGTCCCCTGTTTGGTCTCGCGGTTCTAGGCGCGCAGTCCGGAACCGTGCGACTGCTACGGTCGCAGGTTCGAATCCTGCCTCGGGCATGGATGTGTGTGATGTCCTTAGGTTAGTTAGGTTTAAGTAGTTCTAAGTTCTAGGGGACTGATAACCACAGCAGTTGAGTCCCATAGTGCTCAGAGCCATTTGAACCATTTTTTGTCCCCTGTTTGTTCGTCAAAAGATCTTCTACAACGCTAATTTTGTCGAAAACATTCTGGGACATCCTGTATATTACTCTCCGTGCTGAACTGAATATTAGGCTGACGCAGGTGTCGCACTAACAACTCTGATGTAATTTCCGCTCGTATGCTTGCCAGGACGTGGTATGAATACTGTAAAACTGGGATCAATCTTTATAACTTGCTGCGGCAGTTTCATTTATTTAATATCTGAAAACATGAGTTTTACAATAACCGTGTGAGGCTGATATTGAATTTACCATCATCCGATACACCCAGAATGCCACTAAATTCCAATTTTAGCACTCTAAAGTCAAATATGCTTACCATTGTACTGTATAACTCATCACAAATTGCCGAAATAATACAACAGATTCTTGTTTCATAGACCACTGATAACCAGACACTGGATCAGACTTCGTTCAAATGACTTAGCGATACATCGCTGTTCGGGAGACAAATTGCTTATGACCGCACTTTTTTTCCTTGACGTTCTTTGACAAATCTAGAGTGAAGGTTATCAAAACGAAAAGTAATGCTGTGCGTTTTGTAGTCCAAAATTTCTCTTTCGTCGTGAGATTTATGGATCATGAACATAACATGAAGAACAAAAACCATCCAACGGGTCACTAGAGTGTAAGTTCTCTCATTTTAGATTTGACAAAAAGTCATTTCTTTCACACACAATATTAGTACACGGAGCAGAAAACGTTGAGAAAATGACACTGCATTTGTCTTCGAAAAGAACTAAGTGAACGACTACTCTTCTGTAATTACATGATACTCAGCAGAAGCGCTCTAAACGTCTTTGGAAGGGTTCCTTCCACTGAATCCTCATAACGGGAGCTGAGTCCGTCCCAGTGTTTTTATGATATTCAGTAAAGTTACTTGTATTTTAAACACGACTCCATACCTCCAGCGCCAGTTGTCGACGCCATTGAAGTCGTTCTCCTGCTCCAGAATAGTGGCGTCTTTCGGATTGTCACGTTGGGGTGCCGCCAAGATAGCAGTTACCAACGTCACTATGAGGAACAGCTGAAAGGGAAAAACAGATAAATAAATAAAATACAAGTGCTACCCGACATCAGATGAGACTCTATTTCCATATGTAGGAACGATTTTCTAACCCCGATTTAAACCAGGTCTAACTACCAGCTGTTTATGTATTATTTTGGGTATCCCACGTTAGCTAGAATGTAGTCACATGAAGTTCGTTGTGAAAAGAATACCATGTGACACTGACACAAAAATGAAAAGGAATTCCGTACTCACGTCAAAAAAGCTGTTATTTGGGACGGTAATTAAAAACGTTGAAGAAAGAAGTGGCGTGCATATGTATACAGATTGTATATTACGAGCTCAAAAATGTCAGTGGCTATTCAATGATATAAACGTGTTATAGGAAAACGAATAGACACCAAAATAAAGCATTACTCAACATGCAATAGAACATTATCAACGGTATGGGATTTATTGGCCCACCCTGGTATGCGGTGGTCCTACAGGTCCCATATAGTCTTTTATAAGTGCAGACTTGCACATGTATACAGATTTTATATTACGAGCTCAAAAATGTCAGTGGCTATTCAATGATATAAACGTGTTATAGGAAAACGAATAGACACCAAAATAAAGCATTACTCAACATGCAATAGAACATTATCAACGGTATGGGATTTATTGGCCCACCCTGGTATGCGGTGGTCCTACAGGTCCCATATAGTCTTTTATAAGTGCAGACTTTCACATGTATACAGATTTTATATTACGAGCTCAAAAATGTCAGTGGCTATTCAATGATATAAACGTGTTATAGGAAAACGAATAGACACCAAAATAAAGCATTACTCAACATGCAATAGAACATTATCAACGGTATGGGATTTATTGGCCCACCCTGGTATGCGGTGGTCCTACAGGTCCCATATAGTCTTTTATAAGTGCAGACTAACAGGAAGGAGAGCATCATCAGGTGCTAAACTGAGAATATTTCTGGGACATCTAAAAGTGAGAAGTATTTTCCCCAGTGATAATATGGAGGGACGACATACTTTCACTGAAAACGGGTAACGGTGACTGATTATATGATAAGACAGTGATGTTGGCCATATTCCAGTTGTCACAGAAGGAAATTTTAAATAACATTAAATAACTTTCGGATTGTCAAAGTAGAATCTGGCTATCCGCACAGATTGACGATTCTAGCTGCAAGCAAGTACTGTTTGTAATATATTGGGTAAGTCCCATTGCCATGGGGATAGAACAGCTAAAGACATAAAAGGAAATAAGTACAAAAATAGTCAGGTATGTATATCAAATGATATGTTAATTAGTAGATTGCAGCTATGGAATCGAGTTTTGTTTAGCCAAAGTATCTTAAATGTTACCGAGAATTTTATAGAAATCTTGATGAATTAACATCGTATGAAATGTAATGTGTAAAATGTATAAAATGTGAGCTCAGCAACATTGCAAGGAATTATATAAAATGTAATAGCCAACCGGTTGACTGACTATATTAATTTTATGTAATTGTACACAATGTTTCTGAGCTCACAGCTACAAAATATTTAAAATATCATAATTAACATCTTATTTTGACCAAACTAGTTACGTATGTAGAGGTATCAAGGTATTTTTACATTGTACTTTGAGTCAGGTAACTCAACTGCTTCAGTATAAAGAGTAAAAAGTTGGTTGAGCAACGCGCTCTAATCAGACTTGATGGGATTACTTGATGTATGCTACTTCCATCTATACCTATTATGTCATTGCGAAAATAGAAGAGGTTCTGACAAAGAATAGACGTTCGTAACACTGGGCATAATTTCTGAGAGGAAAGCGAAAGTGAAAACTTAATTGTCACACTGAGAGGTGATAAATGCAACAACTGTTATGAAAAAGAGACGTACAATTATTAGGAATTATATACTGTGGCTGACAGTGTCTGTAAATTTACATGAGAACCAACTTCTATTACGTCAAAATTTAGGCTGCGTTGAAATAGAGCCTTCCACCTGAAGAAATCGATTTTATGCAGTAGGACTGCTTTCCATTGACAGACTGGCAGCTGAATTGCATCAGATGGTCACAAAAAGAGACGTTGATAAATTAACTATAGTGGAGATATCAAGACACTTAAGTTGGTGGAAATTTCGTCGCGATATAATTTGCTGATGATTTGAGTGCCTTTTGAAGCAAAAATTGTGAATCAAAACACATAGAATGAAAACTGTTCAGTCAATAAGTCAAGTTTTGCAATTTTACAACTGTCAATGTTCTGGAGTCAAGCAAGAGGCTTGTATGCAGCAAACACAGCAAGCAAGACTATTATCCATACGGACAGCGCGACGGAGTCACCACGAATTGTCACCGCGGCTCACTGTTGTGGCTTCTCTTCACGCAACAGCAGAGACATCCGTGCCGTGAGTGTGACCCAGCAAATGCAGTGGACTGTGGAATGCCACCTCGCCGTAGTTTCTACATCTACATCTCTTTGCAATTCACAATGAAGTACCTTGCTGAGGGTTCATCGAACCACATCCAAGCTATTTATCTACCATTGATCTCTCGAACAGCGCGCAGGGAGACAAACGATTAAATATTTCCTTCAAGCTATGTTTCTCTTATTTCATTATGATGATCATTTCCCCCAGTTTAGGTAGACACGGACAAAATATTTTCGCATTCGATTGAGAATCGTGGTGACTGAAATTTCATGAGAAGATTCTGTCGCAAGGTAAGACACTTTTGTTTTAATGATTTCTGCCCTAATTGGCGTGTCACACGAGTGGTACTCTGTGTGCTTTATCGCGATAACACGAAACGAACTTGCCTTTGAAATTTTTTGATATCGAAAAATTTCAGTCTCAAGGGGAACGCACACATGGCAGCGCAGGAAGGACAAGTTTAGTGTAAGCAGTTTCTGTAGCAGATCTGTAGCGTTTTCTGAGTGTCTGCCAATAAAAATTAGTGTTTGGTTTGCCTTCGCCGCTTCATTATCTAAGTGACAGTTCCAGGTTAGGTTGCTCGTAATTGTAATTCCTATGTATTTAGTTCAATTTAGAGCTTTTAGATCTGTGTGATTTTTTGCCTAACAGAAATTTTGCAGATTCATTTTTGTACTCATGTGGATGACTTCACACGTTTCAGTATGTAGTCAATTACCAGTTCTCGCAATGTACAGGTATCCTGTCTAAATCATTTTACAATTCCGCTTTGAACATCTCATGACGTTACAAGAAGGTAAATGACAGCGTCATCTGAAAACAATCTAAGAGGGCTGTTCATTTTGTCTCCAAAATGGTTTACACAGTTATGCAGCAGAAGGAAGCCGGTAATACCTCCTTGGGAACTACAGCTGTTACTTCTGTTTTGCTCGATGACTTGCCGTCAAGTAGTACGAACTGCGATCGTTCTGACAGGAAATCATGAATCTTGTCCCGCAACTGAGAAGATATTCCGCAGGAACATAATTTGATTACAAGTCTCTTATGAGGAACGGTGTAAAAAGCCATCTTGGAATTTAAAAATTCAGAATCAAGAATGTGCCCGTGTTTGCGTTCTCTGAGAAGACCCAAATTTTTCTACATTACATTCGTCATCGCTACACTCTTATAATGACAAGCACTGACATTGGGTACAAAACACGCGTAACTTGCAGTCGCACTCATTACACTTCTGACGTTATAAGGCCAAGGCCTCGGTCCTATGCTCGATGTCTCCTTGACGCTATGTTTCTAAAAGATTACGCGGTTCCACATGTTGCCTTTGCTGCCATTACCTATCTTGAAACAGGTGTTCGTCTGTTTCTTTGGCTAACGCCTTCTAGTGGGGCGAAGAGGGTAAATTTTCTGACTGGTTTGATCGAGAATTATCCTCAGTGAACGAGTGACACCTTTACGTTGCAAACGTCATCCGCTGATAAGACGAAATTCGACTTGCCGATGAAACGAGTAACCACACGCAAGTTAATTTCTTTTTTGATTGGTTTGGCGTATGCACCGTTGCCTCAAAACTCATACTGAAAGCGTAACAGCTTCGTTATTTATAAACCTATCTTTCTGGACAACAGTGCGTGAGTATCGTGGCTGAAGGGAAAACCGAATACAGTGTAATACTTCACGTAGCCGTCTCCTCGAAAACAGTGCTGAGTTACTTAAGATCGGCTGGCTAGAAGTAATTTTCATTCTTACTTTAAATAAAACGCTGTTACTTAATATAAGCAAGCCGTAGTTCTTACGAGCATGTGTTTAGCGCGGTCTCCATCCCAATTTTTCTTATTGCTTGAGACTATGAAAAGTTGCACTTTGCCTCTGATATTGTGAATACTAATATTAAAGCAAATATTGTATTCTTTGGACTCCTGTTATAATTTTAAGTACGTAAGAGTCTTCACCAGTGGACGAATACATTTCTGCTCTTAATCTGACGTACTCTGAATGTAATCTGGCTGCTGTCAGCCATAGCATCTGATGTTACTGGTTTTTAATATGAATTTTATGTATCACATGAGTCGCTCCACTCCGCTTATGTAATTTAGCACCATGTGATGTTACAAGTGAGTAAAAATTTTTCTAGTATCAGTAATTTATTATCTATGTTTATATAAATTTTTAGAGCCCACTCCTTGTGAAGAAGATATTTTTATAAATATCGAAACCTAGGTCAAAGACTAAATAAGCTTTTGGTTGCAAATGGTTGGCTGATTATTTTCAACCTCTTCAAAAAAGCAGAAAATGGGGAAAATAATTTACGAAGTTTCGAAACTTCGGTGAAATACACATTTGAGGTGTTTTGGTAAGAAACAGAAAAGTTCTCCAAGGTAGGGAGAGCGCGTTCCCCTTTTCTTCCCCACTAAAATTCAGTCTTAATTTTTTTAAATTTCAGCACAAAATCGCTTATTTTCAGGAGAGAAATGTAATTACAACCGAGATTTCGCGTAAATTCAACACAATAAAAGATTTTGTGCATAATTTATGTCAGACGAATAGTTTTCGAAAAATAAGAGTTGGAATTGGATTCTGTTAATCCATATGTCTGCTGTTTTTGTTATTTGATCAGTTATGCAAATGAAAAGAGTCACTAGGTATGTGGAAATATTTCGCTGATTTTCAACTTGACAAAATTCCTTGTGCATTCTGTACTGTTCGAATCAGGCTAGAGCCAAGCAATGAAAACGGCGAGAGGTCCCTTTCCCTTCTCTCACCGGTCCCCTGTAGCTGCCGCTATCGTTTTTCGCATTTTTCGCAGCAAGTATCCAGTTTAGCCAGTGTGAAATAATTTTGTTGCGTTATGTAATGCTGATACTTACGCTTTTACTCTGTGGACTGAGAGAAGAATCATGCTGGACGCTACCATCTGTTTTATTTGAGGTAAATATATTGCGAATGAAAGGAGTCGAAAGTGACGAAGACGTTAGAAACTTTGGTACGAGTCACCAAGGAACGGAAGCATGAAGCTCGTACTCTTCTACAAAACGTTGAAATGAGTGAATTGCGTAAGCTACCAGACATTGGTACAAGCAGATGATAGAAGTTTAAGTTCGTCTTCGTCTTATCTAATTGAATAGATAGGCTCTTTGGTAAGTAGTGAGAACTGTAACATAGAATCTGAAATAAAAAAGCTTCCAGTCCCGAGGCCACTGCGAAAGCGGGAAAAAAATACATTCTCTCTCTCTCTCTCTACCTCTCCCTCTCTTTCTGTCTCTCTCTGTACATAAAACACGAAATAGTCGTGATTGTGCCACCTTAACTCATAGAAATTGTCATTGATTTAATGTGTTCGTGGGTCAAGCAAGCAATGCTGTCATACTCTCTCGTTTGCCACTCACCACTGACGCAGGACGCCTCAACTCCTTCCGAGCGTGTATAAAAGTCCAGCTAGGGTTGGGTAACAACTTGGATCCTAGAAACTATAATTGGAGGGAATAAAACTCATCACGCTCTCCAGTTCAAATGAAACGGCTGCCATCTACAGACAAGATAATACTAGTAATTTCATGTGGCTGCACTCAAGGTTGCGGAAGAAAATGCATGTATATGAAGGCTGACATACTCTGCACAACAGCGTGTAAAATCTGTCGAGCATGAAGATCAACTAGCATGACTCGCACTGCTTTGACAGAAGTTTTAGAGGAGAGTTTTCTGAAAATAATGATGCACAACGGCTGATTTGTTCAACAGGTATTGCAGTATTTTAGTTGTATAGGTGTTGTGCATACAACGAAGCGACAAATGTCGTCGAATAGCGATACGAACATTTGCAGATGGCAGGTATAAAAGGACAGTGCATTGGCGGAGCAGTCATTTGCGTTCGAGTGATTTATGTGTAAAGATTTCCGACGTGATTAGCGGTGCACGACGGGAATTTTGGAAACGTTTTGGAAACGTTTAGGGAACGCAACATATTCCGAGATCCACAGTGCCAAAAGTTTGCCGATGATCCCAACTTTCAGACATTACCTCTCACTATTGACAGCGCAATGGCCGACGGCTTTCACTTAACGACCGAGAGTAGCGGCATTTGCATTCTGTTGTCAGTGCTAACAGACAAGCAACAATTCGTGAAATAACCATAGAAATCGATGACGACAAATGTCGTCAGCAATCGGACCGTACTTTCTAGTCTTCGTATTAAGAGCATACGAGAATGTAGATAATGTGCATTGGAGTGGTCTGCCGAGTTGCTGTTTCCATTTTCTGCACAATATTTCGACGACCGAGCCAGTCATCTTCTTCAGGTGCTGAGAGTGTTGTTGTTATGTGTGCTCATGGCCTGGACTGCAACCAGGCTCTGGCTGCAGCAATGGCTGTATCCGAGCTGGAAATCGAGAGAAAAGTTCATCAATCGTACTGGCCGGCGTGAGTCGGTGTGGTAGCCTCCCAGCACCCCATGAATGGAAAGTAACCGCTACGGCAGTGAGACGAAATCTGGCGTTAATGGACTGGGTGCCCTGGTCCAACTCAACTGATCGTTGACTGTAAGTGTTTGTGTTTGGCTGCTTGGAGACATTTTGCAGTCATATACCATTTGCAGTCATTCATGGACTTCATGTTCCCACACGTCGACGGAGTTTTTATTGATGAGAATGCTTCATTTCACGTGGCCACAGCCGTTGGCGATTGGTCTGAAAAACATTTGGACAATATGAGCGAATAATTTGACCACCAGAATGCCCGGTATGAATCCATTCAAACACTCTTGTGACATAATCGAGAGATCAGTTTGTGTACAAAATCCCGTACCTAACACTTCCGCAATTGCGGACGGCTATGGAGGTAGCATTTCTTCAGAGTACTTCCAACAATTTCTTGATTCCATGCCATGTCAAGTTGCTTCACTATGCCGGGCAAAAGGAGGTCCGACACGGTATTAGGAGTCATCACGTGACTTTCGTCATGGCAATGGATGATCATTGTAAATATATTATTAAGACAGTAGCTGTTACTTAATTCTAGAACTTGTAAGAGGTCCGAGCAGATGTAATTTCGATGTATTGCTCATGCGCTGCCTGCGATATGCAAGGTATAAGAGAATCTCTGACCAGAGAGCAGTATTGACTGCAGTAGGAACTGTGTAGCTGTAGCAGTAAGTTGTTGCTACTCTGGAGTCTGCTCTGGTCTGGTATGGTGTATCGTGTTGGCTGGCCCGGTCGCGGTGCAGCGATGCCGGAGCCTGATTACTATTGTATAAGGTAAAAAGCAGCCTCGCGCATATGTATTAGTGTTATCTCAAGTCGTATGTAAATGTTTTAAAACTCTCATAATAATAATCTTCCTCATAAAAAGTAACTTTTAACAGCCATTCATTTCAATTTAAAGAATTTACTAATTTCTCCCATCCATGATCATCCCGATTATTGCAATAGAAAAATCAGTTGCTTCCTTTCAAAAATGACAGATAGGTCGGCCAGCATTGCACAGAGCTGTGCCGGAAAAATTTATTGTAAGAGCAGATATATCCGGCGACTTCATTGAGGTAAGAATGGCCATGACGCAGCACTGCTGTCGTCCAAAATTTACCAGGTTAAATTCACAGTGAATTATTGAAAAGTCATAAGTGAGCATTAATTTAATTGAGAGGTTAGTTGGATTGTTTTATTACCAGGTTACTGAATTTATTTTTTTATTGGGACGTTACACTGAATGTGAACGACATAATTATAATTTTTACTGTTGAGAATTTTGAGCTTAGATTAAATCAGAAAGAATTTTGTGTGGAGGTTAATGTGAAAAGAATTTTGTAGGGAAGAGGCAAATGAGAAAATAATTTTGTAGGGAGGTTATAAATGTAAATGAATTTTGTGGGGAGGTTACACTGTACAAGAATTTTGTTTTGAGGTTACACTAAACCAGAATCATTATCCATAATATTTATTTTATTTTGTGGGGAAGTTACAAACTGTTTTTAATTTTATTGACAAATAACTTTAGGTCCAATATAAATATTAAGTTGCATAACACTGAATAACAATCTGTATTACAGAAATGTTCAGAATCAATAAATGTCAGTTTTAAAATCAGTTTCTCTCTCCCCCTTTTTTTCTTTAACCTACTTGATTTAGTACAAACATTTATGTGATACGTATATGTTTCTAGATGTAGATATATGTTTCTAGATGCATAAAGAGCAAACAGGTCTGAAGAAATAGAGGAAATATTTAAATTAATTAAACTCGAAGTTGAAAATTATGCCCAACACACAGGCTAATGAATTTTTACTCTTCCAGCTAGAATGTTTCGGAAATTGGTTATCGTTCCTAATACGAGGATATAACCTTCTTTGAACAGAATCCCACTATGAATATGTCATGGTAGATGTCTGTGAAGAATGAAGCGTTTCTCGTAAAAACCGAAGAAAGGTACAAAACATAGTCTTTCACCTCTGGGGAAGGACATCTTTTGTTTCTTAAGACTACATCTCCTATGAGTTTTTTCCCAAACTTCCAGAACTTTATAAATTACTTCCCCGAGTTTTCGTTTTTCGTCTGGGGTAGCGGACGAGGCTCCATATTGCTGCCGTGCTCAACAGACAGTGCTGTCAACAGCAGCTGCCGACAGGCTGGACCACGGCTTACGGGGAAATGTCTCTCGCCCACTGGAAAATTCCATCCATGGGTTGCTGGGAGGCTGACACACCGGCACACACCAGCCAGTACGACTGATGAACTTTTCTCTCGATGTCCAGCTCGGCTACACCCATTGCTGCAGCCAGAGCCTGGTTGGAGTCTAGGCCACGAACACACATAACAACAGCACTCACAGCAGCTGAAGAAGATTACTGGCTCGGTCGTCGAAATATTGTGCAGAAAATGGAAACAGCAAGTCGGCAGAACCCCACAAAGCACATGTACATTTTCGTGTGCTCTTTATACGAAGACTGGAAAGTACGGTGCGACATTTGTCGTAGCGTTATACCAACTTTCCAACACTCTCGTCATAGAAGGCAGGCGCCTGTGCGTTCCGAAAATTCTCTATGCTGGTCTGTAGCGAGTTATCTTCATATCCGGCGTTTCATGTGAATCGAGATGATACACTGGACGAGCCAATTAGGGATCTGTTGTGGGTGATCTAACACTTCCCGTTGAAAAGGCTGCAGAAGCGTCTTCACTGCCCTTTCAGCCTGCAGCTGAGAATTGCCATCAAGAAGGAAGTGTGTGGAAGTTATGTTATGTGGGCTACATACCTTGAGGCGAAACCTCTCAGCGGGCCCTCGTACTTGGTGGGAGACACTATTGTTCTAGGCACCTTTACTCGCTCACAGTGCGCTCAGAACTGAAACAAGCGATTTTATGCGATCGACGGGCATGTTAGAGACACTGCCCAAAACGTCTGTCCAAAGCTTCGTCGGATTTGTACAGTGGCTTCCATTTCGCGCCTGATCAGATCACACTTTCCGAATAGCTCTTGTAATACTGTGAAAGGGTACTAGTTTTTATTTTGTTTCCATTATTGAGTGCAAGTCGATCTGCGGCTCAGATGTCGTTTCTCATAGCCAGACTGATCGTCATCCAAGAAACGTTAAATTTTATTTTTCATACTTATGTGTGAACGACCTCATCGCCAGGCCATGCAAGCCCAACGGGTGTCTACTGGTCGCTTTACATCGTCAAGGTGATGTGGTGGAGGGGCATGTAATCACCTTATTGCTCTTCCTGCTGTTTTGCAGACTGTCCAGACAGTGTAGCCGCTGCTCTGCGGGCAAATAGGCCCACAGTGGAAATTAGGAGACTGAGTGCACCCCGTACCTGCCCTCCAACCAAGGAATAAAAGTACTTGATGATGCCGGGAATCAAACCCGGATACTCTGCATGGGAGCCATCTACGCTGACCACTAAGTTGTGGAGGTGGACGTTCTTGCGTATGTTCGCTGTCAAACTAATTGTGCTATAGTTTTGGCATTTATCTATCCACGCAATGTTCCATATTGTGTGCATCATACTCTTCCTAACGTTTTATGGTATGTCGCTAGTATCTTAGACCATACACGCTATTCCACACAGGTATCACTGGCAGTAACAGTTATACGAATAAAAGATGGTAGTGAAAGATGAAATAGAGCAGAAACACTCATTTCCCATAAGTGGTCTCTGATGACCTTTGCCACGCTGTTGAGCCACGCGGAATTGCTGCTTTAACAGATTAAAAAAAGAAAAACATCCTGCCAAGTAACAACGTTAATACAGATCCAAGGCTGTCAACAACTATTAATTATGTGACAGTAGAGTCCAGCTGTAACATGAGATTTTCTACATCTTATCTACTTAGGTACCTCTGGCTTGATATTTAAATCGGAAGCCTCGGTCTAGTAGATCTGACTTCTTCAGGAGGTAGGTTAGTTGGCAAGCACCCACACACCACATGGTCCTAGAAGGTGACATGTTAGTTCAGCGTTAAAGTGAGCAAGTAGATTACCAATGCAGACATTTTTAAAGAGTTCTTACGATCTACTTGCTGGGTTAGAATTGTTCATGTGCTTTCAGAAATTTGCTGTAGAATATTCACGACCTTGTGCTGTAAAACTTCCATAACTGATGGAAACGTAAACGAAAAATTATACTCGTATCTCCCGATGATCTCGAAGGTATATAAGATTCCCTTGCTGTTCGTCTCCAAGGAAAAGTTGCAGGTAGCGCACGTTTTTGTAAAGAAAGACTGCACGTTCATTTGAGGCCGTAGAAACAGAATCATCTTGATCCGTAACCATTTTATGTGGTACATATTCCAAATATGCTAGCTGTGTGGCACTAGCTGTAAAATTGAAAGACACAGTACTACAAGTCAAACCATGTATATTAGTATTTGCATTTAAGTTCCATTGTAATTTAACACTTGTGGTGTTACGTGGTAGAAGCAGATTATGAAACTTTTCTTCACTGACAGATAACGACAGTAGTAATACGTTATCTTATCCCACCCAACCGGGACACGGTATTAGGTAGAATCAAGATAGTTGCTGCCATGTTTTCTGCAACAAGGAGAAGAACTTTATACCACGAGGGCGTGCTGAAGAGGGATAACTATGCATTTTCTTATGTGAAAAAGCTTGAAGTTTTTTAAATAAAACAATATTAACATCCTACGTCTTTATTCTTTATCTCAACAAAGTTATTTGTCAACATAGTCATCCCGGCGATGAACACACGCAACGAGTTACGTGTGTTGATACCGTCGCTGTAGAACGTTTGACTTTGTTGACTGAGCCACAGTCTCACCTCTCCATACACCACTTCATCACTGTCAAAGTGAAGTCCTCGCCAACTGTTCTTTACGTTTTGGAATCGGAAGAAAATCGGATGGTGTTAAGTTGAGAGTATATAGGGAATGATCGATGACATTGAACACAGGGCGTCGGCGTGTGCGGTCTTCTGAAGGAGAGGGTGCTGTATGTGTGGACCAACTCTTCGAACTCGAAATTCTATCACAGCACGCTGTTTCTAACGTACCAGAGTGGCTACCCTACTCACCACCATGGCACACACTACAATTCGGAACCATCTACCTACCAGAGTAGCCACGCTACTCACCACCATGGTACACACTATAATTCGGAACCATCTACCTACAGAGGTCTGAAAATGCGCGAACCTGCAGAATAATGATGCAGAATGTTAAGAACGTTTGTTATATTTAAAGAGCTCGATTCACGTGAGAAATTCTGACGCATTCCTTTTCAGCATACTTTCTTAGATTAATTTAGTCTCTTGGCTGACTGTCTAAGGATTCACGTGAAAAGGGAGTGAGCAGGCTCTTCATGTGATCAATTACCTTTAGCTGGACAAAGAAGTACTATTGGGAATAGTTGCACTATCGCTTACAAGCACGTTCGCTGGAAATTATTTGACAGTTACTGTGGTCTTACTATATTTTGTCAGCTGTCAGTCTTCTGATTTCTCTCCTGTGCCAAACTCTTCATCTCAGAGTACTATTTGCAACCCACGCCCTCAATTATTTGCTCGATATATTCCAGTCTCTCCTGCCTATACAGCTTTCACCCTCTGCGGCTCCCTCTAGTACCACGGAAGTAATATCCCGATATCCTAAACATGCCGTACCACAATTTTGTCCCACATTCTTGTCAGTGTTCTCAATACATTCTTTTCTTCGTAGACACTGGATTTCCTTACCTTACCATTCCACCTAATGTGCAACACGGCTCTGTGACACCACATATGAAACGCAACGAATCTCTTCTTTGCGGTGTTCTCACAGTCCGCGAGTCACTGCCGTACAAAGCTGTGCTCTATTCATTCTCAGCCTAACCTTCATATTGAGGCCTAAGTTTGGTACTAGTAGATTTCTTTTGGACAGAAATACTGTCTTTGTCTGTGAGAGTGCTTCTTGTGCCCCCTTGCTTAATCCATCATACGTTATTTTACTTTCACGCTAGCAAAATTCCGCAACTCCTTTACTTCACAGTTACCAGTTTTGAAGTTTATCGCAAATTTTATTTCTGCTACTTCTCATTACTTATTTCATGCAGCCATATACCTCTGTGGTTCTCTTGGCATAATGACAATCTGCTATAGGCGATGGCCTTCTGCTAATTTGTAATTTTTATGTGTTGTACTGTTTTGCACGCAAAATACCTCGAGTTGTTCGCATAATGAAAACGCACAAGGCTGAGGAACCGGTGACGACACAGCGTGAAATACCACGTTCCAATATACTGCGCAGCGTGAAATGAAGAATCTGGCATGTAAGATTTTTGCCTCATGGACAGGAAAGTGAATTGCGACACCGTTTTTTTGCCCCAAACAGAAAGGAGCCACCACGTTGTATTAAGCTGCGTATTTGGTGGGTTTTCTGTATTATGCAATAAGTGATATGAAGATAAGGTTCTTCAAACCATTGGCCAGTTGAGGATCTCTCTAAGGTGCGTCATTGTAGCTACCATTTGCTTAAAATGAGTGGAAATTATATATTGGTAGATGAGTGCTTCCTACATTTGATATTTTAAGTGTTACATCTTGTGTACTCTGAAAGTATACCGTTTCAATGCTACGGCATTTGGCGATCTATCAAAAGTGCATTGTTTTGATACAGTTTGTCACAGTTAAATATCAAATAATGGCGTTTGTAGATAGAGACAGTGTATACCACTCACGAAGGCCTGGTTGTAATGTTGAAGTCATAGTTAACTTGAAATAGTCGTGGGCTGCGAAGAGAAAGGCAGCAGATTGGAGATGGCAACCTCTTTTCGTCTTTTGTTTTCTAAAGGATTCTTAGTTACTAATATACGAGAAGTATTAATTGAGTATTCGATGTTATTTATCATAAATAACGTATTTTTATCGGTTATTATTGCAGAGACCAATGACTGGAATATCTCTCCACTGGAAAGATATCTTAAAGTAATAGACAGTTTATGTCAGAAAGAAACGCAAGTTACACACTGTAAGTTTCTGCTATTATGAATGAAATTGAGAAACGAATCTAGACCCTGAAATGTATGTGCTGAAGTGCTTTACTTCAGAGCAATGTTAGTCAATGGAACATCAAGAACAGACAACACATGCATAATTAAAGAGGCCGACCGGTTGATCACTCCAGTGTAGGTGCAATTCTTACGGGAATCGGCGAAATGCCGTGACTAATGAGGACAGTGGACAGGGGCACGATGTCAGTAGTGTATGGATAAGTTGAGAATTTAGGTCTGTCGGGAGGCGTGGTAGGGTGGTCGGTTCAGTTGCGATGACTTTTGCGCATGAATGGCGCAGTGGTCTGCGCTTCTGGCCACTAAGCAACAGATGCGGGTTCAAGTCTCGATCTAGCATAAATTTCCAAATTTCCCCATTGCCCTAAATCAGTACCCACTAGCGCCTAATGTTACTCATTTCTTTCTGTCTCCTAGTAGTATGTATGTCAAATCGTTGTGCAACATTATTCGCTATTGACGAGTCCAGAATTTTCTATGCTTTTCTTCGACATTCGCTATGATAATAGGCAGCTGTCTTACGCGGGCCCTTTTTCGTAAAAGAAACTATGTAAATCATGTGCCAGATACCGCAAACTGCCTCTTGAGAATGTTGCGGTCGCAAATCACGATGAGGAGCACGTTCCATGAGATGTAGGAAGTCGTTTCATAGCGTGCAGCAACCACGACGGACACCAAGTCTGGCGTGTTTAGAGACGAGGAACACGTCCCGTGTGAAGACGGTTAACGTGCAATGCGCACAGAGAGACGAGCCTGACCCAGATCGAACCTGTTCTTGCGAACGGCCTGACGCTGGTGAACCAAAAAATCTGTCTGTTGTGTTTGGCGTTTTTTCATGCTTGCTCTGATAAATTCTGGGTTATTCCTCAATGTCTGTCTGAGAGAATACGATAGGTATATAACATTCAGAATAAAGTTACCACGATTCAGAGACAAATGACTCATATGACTTCCCTCCCTAAGGTTTCGTTGAAGACTCTTGCTCCAGAAAGTACATAAGTCCACAAAGTTAGCCAAAAAATAAAAGTTGACAAATCCTGAAAAAGGGAGCCGCTAATGGTGGGATAAACGCTAGGGAAAAGAAGATTAACAGCGGCTGAGTAATCAGAATGCTTCCACCTGGAATTTTTATAGCTTCGGAAATAGCATCTGAAGGTGAAAAAGTCATTCAGACGCATAAGAGAAATTCTTAGGTTCAAGTTTAACTGTAATCAGTCCTTAAGTTGATTATATTTGTTCACATGTTACGCTGATCATTTACGTTTGATCTTATAAATAACATGTATTTCAATTTTTTAATGTCCAAACGATGACCAGAATAACCATGTATCGTAGCGACACTGCTTAATATGTCAGACCACGTTCATTTCCTACTTTAAATTGCGTGATACATCACCAATCCTGTCTAGTCTTGATATCTGCTCTATATTTTTGTAGCAGGGGAGTCCACATCTAATACAAAGTTGCTCAGGAACAGATATCTGCTGCACAGAATGTCGTCAGCTGGGATAGAATACCCTTTCATTCCACTATTGTCATCCCGTTATACCGTTTCATTCCACTATTGCCATCGTTTCAAGTGAGTATGGCGTGCTTCGTCAAACGTACATTCGAGGGCACGCTGAAAAGTACGTCCTCCGAATTTTTTAAAGTGAAAGTTCTTAGAGCATTTTAAATACAAAAGACGTTATTATTATTTTATATTTTTACTTTTCTGGTCTATATATTTGTTTCTACAAATAGTTACCCTGGCAACGAACAAATTTCCTCTAACGGGAGAGTAAAAAATGGTTCAAATGGCTCTGAGCACTATGGGACTTAACATCTATGGTCATCAGTCCCCTAGAACTTAGAACTACTTAAACCTAAGGACAGCATACAACACCCAGCCATCACGAGGCAGAGAAAATCCCTGACCCCGCCGGGAATCGAACCCGGGAACCCTGGCGTGGGAAGCGAGAACGCTACCGGACGACCACGAGATGCGGGCTCTAACGGGAGAGTAATTTGCTACACTGTCACTGTAGAATAGTTGAGTATGTTGACGAAGCAACAACTTCACCTCTGTTTGCACCGCTTTGTCAATATCAAAGTGAAGTCTTCGAAGGAACAGTGAACCCGTGGCTTCGGATTGTTGCAGATGTCGTAGCACAGTTTGTGGTGTGACGCTCTCAAGCTGAAGGAGTACGTGGAAGATTTTAGTTTCCTGAGCTGTTTCTCATGCACCGAGATAATTACGGTACCGCATGTTACACGCTATAGTTCTGAGCCATTTAGCGGAAGAGGGCTGCAAATAAGTAGACGTGAAGGTAAACATGAATGTTAACAACGGTTGTTTTAGTTAAAAAGCTTTAAGAGGTACCATATAAATACTCGGAGGGATTACTTTTCAGTAATCCCTCATATTTAGCTTACAGTCAATACGCTCTAGTCAAACAGTGTTAAAATGTAATAGTTTGGCCAGACTCTAAAATTGAAACTTCACCGCAAGTGTCTGAACTATTAAATGTAACATGAAGAATAAGAAGAATTAAAAGAAAGAAAGGAAAGGATGGAGTTGATATTCCATTTGACAGATCATCGAGACGGGAGACTTGGTATGAGAACGAAGGAGGATGAAAATTGGCTGCGGTCGTGTTGAAGAAACTTACACAATCGGCGAGTTGCAGAATGACAGGAAATGTAAATGAAAACTGTCGGTCTGACCTGTCAGTAAGAGAAAAAGAAACGATCACACGTAACAGGAGAAGGTTGAGAAATCATCACTACTGGCCATTAAAATGGCTACACCACGAAGATGACGTGCTACAGACGCGAAATTTAACCGACAGGAGGAAGATGCTGTTATACGCAAATGATTAGCTTTTCAGAGCATTCACACAAGGTTGGCGCCGGTGGCGACACCTACAACGTGCTGACATGAGTAAAGTTCCTACCGATTTCTCATACACAAACAGCAGTTGACCGGCGTTGCCTGGTGAAACGTTGTTGTGATGCCTCGTGTAAGAAGGAGAAATCCGTACCATCACGTTTCCGACTTTCATAAAGGTTGGATTGTAGCCCATCGTGATTGTGATTATCTTATCGCGACACTGCTGCTCGGTCGAGATCAAATGACTGCTAGCCGAATATGGAATCTGTGGGTTCAGGAGCGTAATACGGAACGCCGTGCTGGATCCCAACGGCCTCGTATCACTAGCAGTCGAGATGACAGGCATCTTATCCGCATGGCTGTAACGGATCGTGCAGCCAAGTCTCGATCCCTGAGTCAACAGATGGGGACGTTTGCAAGACAACAACCATCTGCACGAACAGTTCGACGACGTTCGCAGCAGCAGGGTCTATCAGCTCGGAGACCATGGCTGCGCTTACCCTTGACGCTGCATCACAGACAGGAGCGCCTGCGATGGTGTATTCAACGACGAAAATGGGTGCACGAATGGCAAAACGTCATTTTTTCGGATGAATCCATGTTCTGTTTACAGCATCATGATGATTGCATCCGTGTGTGGCGACATCGCGGTGAACGCACATTGGAAGCATGTATTCGTCATCGCTATACTGGCGTATCACCCGGCGTGATGGTATGGGGTGCCAATGGTTACACGTCTCGGTCACCTCCTGTTCGCATTGACGGTACTTTGAACAGTGGACGTTATATTTCAGAAGTGTTACGACCCGTGGCTCTACCCTTCATTCGATCCCTGCGAAACCCTACATTTCAGTAGGATAATGCACGACCGCATGTTCCAGGTCCTGTACGAGCCTTTCTGGATACAGAAAATGTTCGACTGCTGCCCTGGCCAGCACATTCGCCAGATCTCCAACCAACTGTAAACGTTTGGTCAATGGTGGCCGAGCAACTGGCTCGTCACTATACGTCAGTCACTACTCTTGATGAAATGTGGTATCGTGTTGAAGCTGCATGGGCAGCTGTACCTGTACACGCCATCCAAGTTCTGTTTGACTCAGTGCCCAGGCGTATCAAGACCGTTATTACGGCCAGAGGTAGTTGTTCTGGATACTGATTTTTCAGGATCTATGCGCCCAAATTGCGTGAAAATCTAATCACATGGCAGTTCTAGTATAATATATTTTTACGATGAATACCCGTTTATCATCTGCATTTCTTCTTGGTGTAGCAATTTTAATGGCCAGTAGTGTAAATACTGAGAAATGCACTTCATTAATCTGTAAATGTTCTTCTTTCAATTCATATAGGAAATGAACACATTGTACTGCTTTAACCCTTTTCTGCCCAGCGTGACATGTATGTCACATATCATTCTACCATTGTTTCCTCTTGTTAGCAACAACGCTTGCATTTGATATGCCTATTGTTGTATGTCTCTCAGTTAACGAAGCTCTACTATTGATATTTAAGCGATTTTCTACCAGTTGAAAGCAGGAAGGGGATAGTGTCAGTCTGATAGTTCATTTACTGAAAACATTTTCTCAATACGATTATGTCTTGAAATTAGAAGTAAGTACTATTTTCTGAACCAATATACCACACAATTTTTAAAACAATGTTAAATGTGTTGAAATTTATATTAAAGGTTAGCTACAAAATGCATTTCAGTATTATGGTTCCAAATACAGCTTATAATTGAGTGTTGCACGTATCTTCCGCTAAGCAGAACGGTTAATATAAATTTTCGTTCTTTCTTAGAGGCTCGTCTTTGCATGAAATCCTGGTTGTTCTTGAGAAGGAGGAAGGAGATGTAACGAATATATTTACTGTGGCTTCTGAAGCTAATGTAGAGTCGGATTAGGATTCTGATGGAAAATAATGCGGAGAGATAGACAACCTTGGACCAAGGCAGATTCGTGCTGTTGCAGAAGCGGTATTAACAAATAAAAACAGGTTAGGTAGTGAACTTGAGACCGAGTGCTCTCTTGATCATAAATGAGGAAATGTCAATTCAAATGAGGTCGGAAAGATACAGATCTCAAAAACTGTAATAAGAGCCGGCCGGGGTGGCCTAACGGTTCTAGGCGCTACAGTCTGGAACCGCGCACCGCTACGGTCGCAGGTTCGAATCCTACCTCGGGCATGAATGTGTGTGATGTCCTTAGGTTAGTTAGGTTTAACTAGTTCTAAGTTCTAGGATATTGATGACCTTAGAAGTTAAGTCCCATAGTGCTCAGAGCCATTTGAACCATTTGTAATAAGAAATTGGAAGAGTGATCACAGTAAAGACAGAATTTTGTCTCCAATTCAGTGCTTTGTACTGTTTTGGAGTGACGAAACAATTGATTTTCTCAGTACTGAATGTACAAAATACGCTTTGTTCAAAGACTGCCCAGATCCAAAAATAACACTTGAAGAGATAAAAGATTTTCTAGGAATTCTAATTCTCTGGGGCTATAAACTTCTACCTAGCAGAAGATGTTACTGTGATTCAAGATCAGATGTGAGAAATGAAATGATGCAGAACTTGATGAGAAGAGACAGATTTGAAACAATTATGAGATTCAATCATTCGTGTGGTACAACACAAATCAATGTAAAGGATAAAATGTGGAAACTTAGTCCATTAACAGATATATTTAAAAAAGTATTTTCTCTCCGCTTTCCGCCTGAGCAAGATTTGGATTACAATGAGAGCACGGTAAAGCATGTTGCCATGTGATCAAACTAGTTAGCTCTGTGAGCCGATATTGAAGACAAGAGAAGAAAAGAATACTTGTACCGCGACCATATGAATACAACAAAAACATGCGGGCATCGGACAAAACGGACGAAAATATAGCGTTCTATAGAGTGAGAATCAGAGGAAATAAATGGTGGTGGCCAATTATTCCGTGGTTACTGAATGTGTCTGTACATAATGCGTGGCTTCGCTACAGAAAGACACGTACGAATATGCCACAACTACAATTTTGGCGTCACATTGTGAAACGTTACCTGACATCCAATGCAACAAACCCTAGAGGTCCTGGTCGCCCTGTAGGTAATCCATATCAAGGTAGAGTGCTGCATGACATCAAATACGGCGAAAGAACCGTCTGGTAGTTATGGTGCCACAGAAAAAAGCAAGATGCTGCGCAGCAGGAAGCTGCAAAGGAATTTCAGAATAACGTACTGTAAATGTGTTGGTTAGTGCACACAGCGTTTTAGACCGTACCACACAAAATGAATGCTGTTACCAAAACCTAATGTAAATGACATACACCGCTTTATTTTATTTACTGTCACTTAAAATGTACGATCTGATTGGCGTGACATATATGTTACACCCCCTTTTGCTTAAATTATTAATTACTTTTCTGTTTAGCTTGTTGTAGTACGTTTCATTAATGACAATGAACAAATAAATTTCTGATTTGTAAAATTCAGAAGAGAAAATTAATTCAGGCAGAAACGGACTAAATTGTGCCAAAATTAAATTGTGTTACAAACAATATGCAGGCGAATCATAAAACAGCTAAATCCTCTGAATCCAATTACAATTTATTTAGATTTACTGATGTTAAATATTGGTTCAGACGCGTGGAGGGGGGGTGGGGGAGGGGAAGAGAGACATTTATCCTGGATCCTTCCTGTGTTGTGTGAAACTGGACTCTGCAGCGTTAGTGACGGAATGTATTCCTTAATTGTTAGACTGTAGAATAAGAATCTTGTGCCACATAACTGTCTACTGCATAGCAAATTTAGTGAGGATTAGTGATCTGACTAACCCTCACATTTGCAGCGCTAAATGAGTTCGTAGGACAACAATCGATCATTTCCATCACCAACGGAGAAAATTCCTGGAAAATTGCTCTGGGGTAGGTGCACAAATTGAGATCAAAATTGTTGGGTGAACGCGCGAGACGGTGATTTCAACAGTCAACCATGAGTTCACATTAGGATAGTTATCGGTGCAATATAAAGTGCAATGGCTAAGCAAGGAGCGAAATACGCTGATGCTTAGTTGTAAAAGCCACAACAGCGAGCGTCCTCTAGGAAATCACGACGGACTAACAGTAACTTTGAAATAACACCTGGCGAGCATACGTCTATTGTTGAGCCAGTACACCGCCTTGTTGGCAAATGTAAAGGTGAAATCGATTAACACCAGCACTGCAGCACAGGCCATCACACTACTAGATGTCTCCGGTGGAACGGACTCTCCGGCTATTTTGATCGTAAAGTTTCGCAAGCGGCGGGTAGCGATAAATCCCAACTTAACTCCAGGTCCCGACGTATTCAAGGACGGCTCGGTCCTAAAGGATACAGCGTGGCGGGAAATGGAGACTGAGTGAAAAGGCCGCAGGAGAAAGAAGATGCGCAAGGTCGAGTTGAATAGTCCAAAACGAGCGCGTCGTCCCAGCGGCAAATTCTGAAGGTCACGTCAGAGCAGTCTTGTCTGTATGCACACGTATGCGTGGGAGGGTGACTGGGCGGCCTGGGCGCGTTACTTACCGTACCGGCGGCCATTGCTGCGGCGGATGCTCCTGTCGTGGATGAACGAGGACGACTGAGCTCCTGCGCCTGCCATGCCGCTTTTATACCGTCGTCACGTGTAGGCACCATGTCCCACTTCCACTTGTGCTGCGTCTCCAGGGTTACACAAGTATGGTATCTATGAGTTCCCTCAGCAGTCGACTACCATAAAACTAGAAACCATTGAGGAAAGTAACATAGATTATTTACGAACTTTTATTTCCAATTTATATTTTATATTAGGAGATTGTAAAACACGCTACCGAATAAACTGATTTGCAGTCCTTACTTCTCGATATCTGCAGTGCCACAAAAAGCAATATGTGAGAAAATTTCTCGGCAAGTACTACCTTTAAGTACGTACGAATTCATCTTGTTTATTGTATTAAGACGGTGTTATTGGTGTCTTCTCCTGTTGCCTCATTCAGTTTCACTCTTATACATTTTTAGAGTACCTAAATCTTTGTGAATGTAATAAATATAATAGTGAATACTTCTTGATTGTAACAGTTACTGGAGCTGGTTTTGCAACATACATCTACATCTAAATCTACATGGTTACTCTGCAATTCACACTTAAGTGCCTGGCAGAGGGTTCATCGAACCATTTTCATTCTCTCTACCATTCCACTCCCGAATGGCGCGTGGGAAAAAGGAACACATAAATCTTTCCGTTCGAGCTCTGATTTGTCTTATTTTATTATGATGGTCATTTCTCCCTACCTAGGTGGGTGTCAACAAAATATTTTCGCATTCGGAAGAGAAAGCTGGCGATTGAAATTTCGTAAATAGATCTCGCCGCAAAGAAAACCGCCTTTGTTTTCAGTGACTGCCACCCCAACTAGCCAATCATATCAGTGACACTGTCAGCCCTATTGCTCGATAACACGAAACGAACTGCCCTTCTTTGCACTTTTTCGGTGTCCTCCGTCAATCCTACCTGGTAAGGATCCCATACCGCGCTGAAATATTCCAGCAGAGGACGGACAAGTGTAATGTAGACTGTCTCAAAAATGGCTCTGAGCACTATGGGACTTAACATCTGTGGTCATCAGTCCCCTAGAACTTAGACCTACTTAAACCTTACTAAACTAAGGACATCACACACATCCATGCCCGAGGCAGGATTCGAACCTGCGACCGTAGCGGTCACGCGGTTTCAGACTGAAGCGCCTAGAACCGCACGGCCACGCCGGCCGGCAATGTAGACTGCCTCTTTAGTGCGTTTGTCGCATCTTCTGTTCTGCCAACAAAGCGCAGTCTTTATTTCGCCTTCCCCAAAATATTATCTATGTGGTCTTTCCAATTTAAGTTGCTCGTGGTTGTAATTCGTAGGTATTTAGTCGAATTGAGAGCCCTTAGATTTGTGCAATTTATCGTATACCCAAAATTTATCGGGTTTCTTTTAGTACTCATGTGGATGACCTCGCACTTTTCTTTGTTTAGTGCTAAGTATCACCTTTCGCATCATACAGAAATTCTCTCTAGATAATTTTGTAATTGGAATTGATCATCTGATGATTTTATTAGACGGTAAATTACAGCGTCATCTGCAAACAATCTACGGGAGCTGCTCAGATTATCACCTAGATCATTTATATAAATCAGGAACAACAGAGACCCTACGACACTACCTTGCAGAACGCCAGATATCACTTCTGTTCTACTCGATGATTTACCGTCTATCACTACGAACTGTGACCTCTCTGAGAGGAAATCACGAATCCTGTCAGACAACTGAGACGATACTCGATATGCACGCAATAAGATTAATAGTCGATTGTGAGGAACGGTATCAAAAGCCTTCTGGAAATCTAGGAATATGGAATCGATCGTCACGTGTCTTCTTTTTCTCTTATGCTACTATTTTCTACTACAGTTTCATACATGAGCAGGTTTTACAAACGCGCTTCCGCTCCTGTACGTATACGTCACATGCATTTCACAAATAATGTAAAGTATTTCCTGCATATATTTAAGATAAGTCACACATATCTGTTCACATTTTCCGTGTGCATCTGTTGTGAATTTTCCATGAAGTTCCATCCCCGTCCTGCAGTAACTGTGCCCGCATCTCGTGGTCGTGCGGTAGCGTTCTCGCTTCCCACGCCCGGGTTCCCGGGTTCGATTCCCGGCGGGGTCAGGGATTTTCTCTGCCTCGTGATGGCTGGGTGTTGTGTGCTGTCCTTAGGTTAGTTAGGTTTAAGTAGTTCTAAGTTCTAGGGGACTTATGACCACAGCAGTTGAGTCCCATAGTGCTCAGAGCCATTTGAACCATTCTTTTGCAGTAACTGTCCAGTGTTTTACACCATGGGACATGAGAGAGGACGTTAAACGTAATGCTGATATTACACGGTGTGGCTTGATCTTGGGTCCCAAAGCATGCTGACGAAACACCTGCCTCGCTGCGTTGCTGATTCTCGCGTCTGGTCTGACAGAATGAACATCACAATTGCCCATATGTTGCCAAGGTTGTTTCGAGTACGCTGGAGAAGTTTCGCTGGGAATCCTTCACACGTGCTAGATACAGTCCTGACGTCTCCTCAAACGTTTTCCAATTTCTGGAGCCTTGAAAAGAGACATTCGTAGCCGTCGGTTAGCTTCGGACGACGAGTGCACGCCTGGGACAGCAAACATCTTTCCGTGAAGGCACTGGTCGTCTTGTCTCACGGTGGAATAAATGTATTAACAGTTATGCGGAATACTTTTGAAATGCTGAACAGCTCACTTACTTTTTTCATCTGCCGCGTTTCCATTTGACTGCTCCTTTCATACTAGTATTTTTATAGCACCACTAACACAAAACTAGCAGCCATTTCAAATATGATCAAACATTTTGCAAGGGTCTCTTTGTCTTTATTAGGACCCGGATCTGTCTCTTTTACATGCTTGTTCGGTTTGACATAACTGATAATCATGTTTTGTACTCATTCTAATAGTAGTATGATAGTAACATACGTACAAATAAGCTTGTAACGTGCAAACCATAGCAGCAGAACTCAGAGACAACGAGGCTGTAATATCATCCTGCGCTCAATAAACTATGGATGAGTCAACGTGAATCCCATTAGCTTTGAAAAAAAAAAAAAAACTGACAATGAACTCATATGACCTAGAGCTGCTGAGAATGGTCGAAACAAACTCTTTCTTTTTATTTTATTTAAAGCCATAGAAGAGGCGTATGTAAATTATATTCAGCTAAAATTCACCAATGGAGCCACAAAAATTAATACGAATCCCTGGGTCCTCAACTGTTGATTATTTTAATCTCGATTTATAAACTGCTAATCACGCTAAAATGGTGGTTTTCTCGAAATCTGAGGCTGTTAGCAGAAGGTCGTTTACCTGAGACATTTAGCCCTGAGAAACTCCCTAGAAAAAGTATCGAGAGAAGATGGGCGAAAGAGAGAATACGGAACGTGTCACAATAAGGGCATATATTTGCAAAATATTAAATTAGAAACTGAAAAGTAGCAAGACGATGCAATAATAATGTTGCTCACCCCAAGAAGTTCACTGCTTTACATTGGAAAATCTGCAGAATGAATCTGTACGAAACTGACAAGTACGAGTATAAAAACCCAAGAATCACTGTTTCTTCTAGAGCCTATGATTAGGTCTGCGAAATCATTTACTGAGTGCGTCTTGGCTACACATTCCTAATGGGGGTGTGTAGACATCCACTACATCCACCCTGTGTTTTGTAAATTTACATAGAATAACAAAACAAAAAGGAGAATTTTATATTTTTGAATCTCTGGAAACATTACTAGAGAATTGTTTGTCATACATTTACATACAGCAGTACATGTACTTAGGAAATGACAATTAACTTCAGAAGATCATTAGTTTGCGAATCCATGGATCGTATTTCTACGACGCCGTAATGAATAAAGTTTTTTCTTGATTCACTAGAAAATGTAACATAAATTTACCAGCTTTCATTTAAAATTGTGTTTTTCATTCCAGAGGCAATGGTTTTATGCATAGTTCCAGTAAGGGTTCTTCACAAGACGATCACTTAAGTCTATGAGCTGATTAGGATTTTCCATTCATGAAATACAGAATGTAAGATATATTTAAAATGAGATATCATTTTGAGCGTTGTTTCAGTATAGTCTACATTTTATTCATGTACGAAAAGGAGGTTATCTCTTCTGTTTTACTGGAAAGTATCAGGATAATTTCCCCAAAACACACATTTTCTTTATACTTCTGTTTTCTCTAGCTCCGGAAAAAATTTTTGTATTACACTCCTGGATATGCCTCAATATAGTTCATGTGTGCTGTCAGTCGCTCTACATCAGGTTATTACACCAGAACACACATGTTATTGATATTCTCGTAATTAGCAGTGTCATTATTGAAGCAACATGACTTTCAGCCCTTATATAAACGTTTTAGTCTTTGTGTAGATCCTCTGCCTATCATAATGTGGGAACTGTTATGTATGTTTCTCTTACGCAACTAATTTTTTATTACTACATTTGAGTTAACTATCTCTATGCCTCGGTATGTTTTAGTCATAATGCGGGAAGGACTATAATGCGGGAAGCACTATGAACAATTTGCAATACAGTCCCAGTGTATTTTTCACGATTTTAATTCTAATCACATATTTTACTATCTGGTGGTATATGTTGCATAGTTATACTGCTAAAAGAATATTTCGTCCTTAAGAAAATCGTTTTCTTTTCGACTGCACCTTTATTTATTGGAAGAAATAAGTCCCATGAACGAACGCCACGCTTGCAGGGACTTTGTTGAGGAACTATGCGGTGTAGATATTTGATGCGTGTGTAACGGTGACACATCGACTCTCCATCATGAATCAACGGAGAAATCGTTTTAACAGCCCGAGACAAGAATAGTTGCACTTGTTACTCTCCAGTAGCTGTTTTTTGAGATTTAGGTACTCGTTCTTTTTTCTGTTACAGCGTAAAAGCTTTCCGAAGAAAGGACAAAGCTACTACGTATGTCATGTAGTGTGAACATAAAAGTGTGAACCACTTGTCTAGAGCCACACACTGAGCAAAGCTTCCTTAGTAATGCCATAGACAGTTTTCTAAAATAACTGATAAAAACTAAGAAGTGGTAGTATGGAGTAAAGGTGGAACAGAAATTCAAAACATCAAATTCTTTAACCAGATTAGTGGAAAAGACAGAGTTTGACATGTTGGCAACGTATATACACTCACGCTTTTGCTAGACGATGGAGTGATAGACGCTACTGGTTTGTCTGATTTAGAAAGATGGAACAGTTCAGTATTACAGATTGTATTCCATGGTTTGGTAATATGAGTTTTTAATAGACAAAAAGTATTAAAACATGGTATACATAAAAACTGCGGTGGAAATACGAGGACACCTATTCAAGAATAATCAGGCGAGGTGATGCCCTGGCTGAACGTTCAGTTTTGAAAGTTCCAGTCTTTTTTTTTTAAATCTATTGACCCTTCAAAGTTCCAGTTAATATAGATGTCTAACATTGCAGCAGTTTTTGCACTGTAAACTTCAATTTCTCCTACTCCTATATAAGCAATGTATCTTGACCCGTTTCTGGGATTTAGTGTAAGCCAGATGATTTCGGGTCGGTAAAGAATATTTCAGTCCGTTAGAAACCTTATCTTCTGTCCAGCACAACACAATGTGACTCCAGTCTGTCTGTCTGCCATGGCAGAACAGGCATATCATCCATCAGTCAGCAGTCCATAAGCTAGGCGCAAATTGCATGTTCACACTCTCACCATGTCCTGAAGAAGAGCCAGTATTTGTAACATCATAAGTATAGCGTGTGTGACACGTACGTCCCACTGGACTCGAGAATGAATAAATTTAGGCGCCCGCTTTAAGAAGAAAACTGAATCACACTTGTAAACAGGGAGAGTGATACTGACCCAATAAGATTTTATTACTCAGACGACAGGATAAATTACTTTTTTGAAGTCAAGAATTGGTACATAACGGTAATTCTCGTGGAATAAATGTCATACTAGTGTTACATCGACTATAATGCCTCCTTATAGCCATTATTATAATTTCCTGTACTACCGCTTGTAGTCACAATTCCTCAGAAACTCCGCTAGTAACTGGTTTGTTTCTAAGTGAAAAACTTGAAATCCTTATCTTATAAGCTTTTCTCCTCTTACAAGAGCGCGGCAAACAACTCTTGATCCCACTGAGCACCATTATAATACAGTTTCGTATGTTGAAAATGTTTAAAATTAAGATAAATATGACAAAATAACAAAGTCGGCTCCATATTTTGGGTACCTGATTTCCAAAAGGGCTTTTACACTGTACCACACAAGCGGCTTGTAGTGACATTGCGTGTTTACGGAATACCGTCTCCGTAATGTGACTGGATTAGTGATTTCCTGTCAGAATGGTCACAGTTCGTAGTAAATGACCGAAAGTCATTGAGTAAAACAGAAGTGATGTCTGGCGTTCCCCAAGGTAGTGTTATAGGCTCTCTGCTGTTCCTCATTCATATAAATGATTTAGGAAACAATCGGAGCAGCCGTCTTAGATTGTTTGCAGATGATGCTGTCGTTTATCGTCTAGTAAAGTCTTCAGAAGATCAAAACATATTGCAAAACGATACATAAAAAATACCTGAAAGGTGCGAGAATTGGCAATTGACCCTAAATAATGAAAAATGTGGGGTCATTCACATGAGTGCTAAAAGGAATCCGTTAAACTTCGGTTACTCGATAAATCAGTCTAATGTAAAGGTCGTAAATTCAGCTAAATATTAGGAGTTAGTATTACAAATAATTTAAATTGGAAAGAACACAAGAAAATATTGTGCGACAGGCAAAACAAACACTGCGTTTCATGGGCAGAACACTTAGAAAATGTAACAGATCTACTTTGCGCTTGTCCGTTTTCTTTTGTAATACTGCTGCGCTGTCTGGGATCCTTACCAGATAGGATTAACGGAGTACATGGAGAAAGTTCAAAGAAGAGCAGTGCGTTTTGTACTATCGCAAAATAGGGGAGAGAGTGTCACGGACGTGACACAGGATTTGGGACGGACACCATTAAACAAAGGCATTTCCCCTGCGGCGCAATCTTGTTGCGAAATTTCAATAACCAACTTCCCCCTCCGAATGCCTGCATAGGCAGAAACGATCATCATAATAAGATACGGGAAATAAGAACTCGCACGGAAAGACACAGGTGTTCGTTCTTTCCGCGGCTGTTCAAGAGTAGAATTATAAAGAATTATTGTGAAGCTGGTCCAATGAACCCTCTGCGAGATAGTTAAATGTGATTTGCAGAATATCTATGTGGATGTATCTGTAGATGTACTTCAGCACGAGTTCATACCAGGAGAAAAAAAATGTTTCATAGAAGTACAAACGGCATATAAATATTCAGATTCAGTTACAGGCACAAATAAATGGCCAATATGTGATTTCCTCTTCAGACTGGGTACAGGACCATCTAGACATTCGAAGGACTAATGTATTACTGAACACTGGTGCTGAATGGCATACATGTAGCAAATAACGAAATCCAAGTGCAAGTAGCTGAAAGTGCCTCTATGGAGCGCAGTTGTTACTTCAGTATAGCAAGGAAAACACTCATGCTACAGGTACATCCACCAACAAATAGCAACATCACAAGTATGTGTGAAATTCCAGTCCTTTGGACAATGGGAAATAGTGATCGTACTCCTGAAGTCATTAATGATCAAGTGTGGGCAGACTAAATGAAAAGTGTGTAATTAGTTCTTTCATGTTACATTATCTTGTTGAAATTATATACAAGTACAGGAAAACAGATATTACCGAAAGAAGTAGTGCATTTGTAAAGATGCTGTTCTCAGATTCGGGAGTATGGAGGCTCATGCTCTGTCTGGCCATCCTGATTTATGTTTTTCGTGATTTTCCTCAATCACTTCAGACAAATGCTGGGACTGTACTTTCAACAAGGGCATAGCCGACTACTCGTCCTCCCCTCATTAAACATTCACGTTTGTATGTGTCATTCCCTTCTACTAGAATAAAATGGCAGGTCCTATATCTCTCTGAAATTATCCTTTGCCTAATAAATTGTTAACACTGGAAGTTAACTGCACAATAGCGTCGCACAGTGCATGGAAGGATTTAGGTAAATACTGGGCTATACTTCTCCAAAAGGACACAGCCGCTTTCGTTCCTCATCCTTGTTCACTCATAGTTTGTGCTAACCAAGTTGTCAATGAGAAATTAAGTGCTAAGGTTCCTTAGGAACATGTTGATAGGTGCCATGTATAATTTTTGGTATCTGAATCGATTGTGAGCAAGCAGCGATGTTGTTAGCTACATCGCAGAGGTTAACTGAGTATCTTTTAGCTGCGCAAGGGCGCAGAGGAGCAGACAGTAGGTTTAGAGAGACAGAGTCGAAGTTAAACTGTGTTAGAGTTAGGCTGATAATGTAAAACAGTGTTAAAAGTGACGAAACTATGGCAATATTATGATTCAAATGAAATGTCACAATGTATCATTTTGTTCAATCAACTCGATTATTAAAGTGATTTGTGAAGGAAGAAATCTAATGGAATGTCAGGTAAATACAATAATGATATTTTTTTACTATTGTTGCGCCATCGAGCGAACTTAGTTATTGTACTTACAGTTGTTAGGTTTGAGAGATAGGAAAGTGTATTGTTTGGATGCTGAGAAGTTCATTAAATTTAAGGTCAGCGATGATCACTTTTTCTCAATATAAAGAAAAGCATAGTGTTGTCATTTTTGCGCATATTTCATATTCTTACCAACCTTTCTCTTACAATTCATTTTAATGGATCATCCAACCAAGTATGTTCGATTTGTAGTTAACAGAGAACTCATTGCACCTCTCGTGTGTCTCTAGTAGATACAGTAATTTGCAGCTTTAGCATAGCAGAGAGCAAAACAGAGCAGTACTGCAACGCTTTATCCAGCTTTGCGCAGAATGGAGGTAAGGGGAAAAGATTATGAATTTTTTATTGAATCAGGGTCAACTTACGTTATTTGTGATCAAATTTTGCAAAGCCAATTACTCTAGGTTTCATGTCCAGTTTAATTACTCAGGCTGTTTATACTGTCCAAAATTCTTACAGTCAAATTTCTAACTTTTACAGCATGAAAGACTTCCCTTTTCATTACGAGAGTTACTTTTTTTGACAGTGCAGCTTGTCTTTCACATTACGCCAGCACAAGTTTCATTACGACAGTTCATTTATTGTTATAGCTCAGAGCTTATAATCAGAAACACAGTACTTCTGTACTTTTATTTATTCAGTTAACTTTCAATATGGATTGCTTCCCTCTTGTCATTTTGTCCTGACATCAATAGGATCTTCTTTCAGTATATCCACACATACATCTACATGACTACTCTGCACATTTCACTTAAGTGGTTGAGGATTCCCAGAATCACTTTCAGACTTTCTCGACCATTCCACTATCGAGTAGCACATGGAAAAAATGAAAATTTAAATATTTCTGTAGGAGTTCTAATTTACTTTATGTTATTACGATGACCATTTCTCCCTATACAGGTTGGATACAACGAAATACACTCCTGGAAATGGAAAAAAGAACACATTGACACCGGTGTGTCAGACCCACCATACTTGCTCCGGACACTGCGAGAGGGCTGTACAAGCAATGATCACACGCACGGCACAGCGGACACACCAGGAACCGCGGTGTTGGCCGTCGAATGGCACTAGCTGCGCAGCATTTGTGCACCGCCGCCGTCAGTGTCAGCCAGTTTGCCGTGGCATACGGAGCTCCATCGCAGTCTTTAACACTGGTAGCATGCCGCGACAGCGTGGACGTGAACCGTATGTGCAGTTGACGGACTTTGAGCGAGGGCGTATAGTGGGCATGCGTGAGGCCGGGTGGACGTACCGCCGAATTGCTCAACACGTGGGGCGTGAGGTCTCCACAGTACATCGATGTTGTCGCCAGTGGTCGGCGGAAGGTGCACGTGCCCATCGACCTGGGACCGGACCGCAGCGACGCACGGATGCACGCCAAGACCGTAGGATCCTACGCAGTGCCGTAGGGGACAGCACCGCCACTTCCCAGCAAATTAGGGACACTGTTGCTCCTGGGGTATCGGCGAGGACCATTCGCAACCGTCTCCATGAAGCTGGGCTACGGTCCCGCACACCGTTAGGCCGTCTTCCGCTCACGCCCCAACATCGTGCAGCCCGCCTCCAGTGGTGTCGCGACAGGCGTGAATGGAGGGACGAATGGAGACGTGTCGTCTTCAGCGATGAGAGTCGCTTCTGCCTTGGTGCCAATGATGGTCGTATGCGTGTTTGGCGCCGTGCAGGTGAGCGCCACAATCAGGACTGCATACGACCGAGGCACACAGGGCCAACACCCGGCATCATGGTGTGGGGAGCGATATCCTACACTGGCCGTACACCACTGGTGATCGTCGAGGGGACACTGAATAGTGCACGGTACATCCAAACCGTCATCGAACCCATCGTTCTACCATTCCTAGACCGGCAAGGGAACTTGCTGTTCCAACAGGACAATGCACGTCCGCATGTATCCCGTGCCACCCAACGTGCTCTAGAAGGTGTAAGTCAACTACCCTGGCCAGCAAGATCTCCGGATCTGTCCCCCATTGAGCATGTTTGGGACTGGATGAAGCGTCGTCTCACGCGTTCTGCACGTCCAGCACGACCGCTGGTCCAACTGAGGCGCCAGGTGGAAATGGTATGGCAAGCCGTTCCACAGGACTACATCCAGCATCTCTACGATCGTCTCCATGGGAGAATAGCAGCCTGCATTGCTGCGAAAGGTGGATATACACTGTACTAGTGCCGACATTGTGCATGCTCTGTTGCCTGTGTCTATGTGCCTGTGGTTCTGTCAGTGTGATCATGTGATGTATCTGACCCCAGGAATGTGTCAATAAAGTTTCCCCTTCCTGGGACAATGAATTCACGGTGTTCTTATTTCAATTTCCAGGAGTGTATTTGGCATTTAGATCAGGATGTTGAACACAAAAATTTCGTGAAAAATACTCCCATAACGATGAAAACAGTTAGTTTAATGATTAATGACAACCATCCAGCTAGCTTCTCATTTCAGTAACACTTTGTACCCTATTTCATTACGGTAGAAAAAGAACTGCCCTACTTTGATCTTCTCGATGTCCTCCATCAATTCTATCTGGTAAGGATCCCATACAGCACCACATTACTCCAGAACCGAACCGGACAGGCATAGTGTAGGCATTGTCTTTAGTGCTGTTGGTTCTTCTAAGTGTGCTGCCAGTGAAACATATTCTCTGGTTCGCGTTTCCTGTAACACTTTCTGTGTTGTAGTTAGAATTTAAGACGCCTGTAATTATAGTCTCTAAGTTCAAATGGTTCAAATGGCTTTGAGCGCTATGGGACTTAACATCTGAGGCATCTGAGGTCATCGGTCCCCTAGAACTTAGAACTACTTAAACCTAACTAACATAAGGACATCACACACATCCACGTCCGAGGCAGGATTCGAGCCTGCGACCGTAGCAGTCGCGCGGTTCCGGACTGAAGCGTCTAGAACCGCTCGGCCACAACGGCCGGCATAGTTTCTAAGTATCTGTGTGACATACCGTGTAACCGATAACCAAAATTTAACCGATTCTTTAAATTACTCGTGTCGAGGACCTCATACCTTCTAATGTTTTACGGTCAACTGACATTTTTATCGCCATACGGACATCTTTTCTAAATTTTTCAATTCATTTTGATCATCTGATGACTTTAATAGACGGTAAACGACAGTATTATCTGCAAAGTATCTAAGTTGACTGCTGTTTCCTAAGTCAAAAATGGTTCAAATGGCTCTGAGCACTATGGGACTCAACTGCTGTGGTCATAAGTCCCCTAGAACTTAGAACTACTTAAACCTAACTAACCTAAGGACAGCACACAACACACAGCCATCACGAGGCAGAGAAAATCCCTGACCCCGCCGGGAATCGAACCCGGGAACCCGGGCGTGGGAAGCGAGAACGCTACCGCACGACCACGAGATGCGGGCTTTCCTAAGTCGTTAGCTCATATTAGAAACAGCACGTGGTCCGTAACACTTTCTTGGTAACGACAGATATCACTTCGCTCTCTCTCGATGACCCGCTGTCAATTACCTTAAGCAGTGATGTTTCTGAAAAGAAAAAAAAAAGCAATCAGGAATCCAGTCACGCAACTGAGATGATACCCTGACTTCAGAGGCGTGACATGTCTGGTTAGCGGATCCAGAGACAGACCACTGCAACAATGACTGGAAACGTCGATTTTGTATTGTGACATTTATTTTCCAATGTGACGCGGCACAATACCGAGAAAGCGTCAATGTTAACTCATCTTACGACAGCTCATATATTTGTGTTGTCCGTTTAGAAAACTGATTATAGATACACTTCTTACAAAGAGGAAAGCTATGCAGATTATAATCTCACAGCTAATCATGGCGTGACTGCAGTCCTTGAATCCAAGGTTTTTTCGACTGGCTGTCACCAGAATGACCACAAATTTTGAGAGGCGAAGCCACTGTTGATTCGTCAGCCTCGTCATCGTCCCTTCTGAATAGCTCACTTAACTAAGATCACGCATTGAAATTTTAAGAATCCCAAATGTTTCATTCGCAAACAGAAAGAAATGCATGTAACTTATCACCAACAATAGAAGGTGATATAATGAAGTAGACAGTAGCAAATCAGTCCTTCGACCTTTTGGTTTGATACGTCAGTATTTTAGTCCCTGACAGGAGTGACATACGTTTTCAGCAAACAGGTCACTGTGTTTGCATTATAAATATTCATAAACGACACTTCTATTCGGCTTGAAGGCGCTATAACTGTTTTGATAAGTTCAAGGACATCGTAGCAAGCCCCTGACAGCACTTCATCATGTAACTTAATACTATTCACTGTGACAACATATGTCTTGATTATGCACATCTTGAAACGCCTCTTGATTCTGTGTATTTGCCTTTTAAATTTACGCACATTAATGATATAGAATTAGGAAAATGAAAAACTCTTTATAAGGAGGATTTAGCTTATATAACTAAGTTAGTTCAGATGTGGAGGATAGCGTGGTCAGTAAAGAGGAAGCACAAGTTCGGTTTAAGTAGGCAAGAGAGGGAAGTTAGCCGTTTTCTTTTCACATAAACCGTCCCACGACTGTGATTGAGCAATAAAGGGCAACCACAAATAACTTATCATTAGGAATGGCAGTTCAAAGGTAAAGACTGAATGTAACTTAGTCCTTTACCCCGGAAGTAAGGAAAGTTGCAAAGAGTACACTAAAGAAACACAAACATCATGAAAAATGGTAGAATGAAAATCTACGTTCTGCTACATATAAAAACTTGGAATTGCGGTAGGATATAGAAGAAAAAGCTTCTGAAACTGAACTTCAGGACTACGCTACTGCAAAGAACGTATGATCCCTGAAAAAATTAGAGAAGAAACAGAAGTTCTTTAAGTTTCCGGGAGTTAAAATTTAGTTGACGAAGCAATATTTCTGTAGATATCACACAAAAAAAAGACGACACACTACAAAGGAATTACCCGAGTGGGACGGAAATCAGTGGATGTGACATACATTTACAAGCAAACTAATGTTTACAATTTCAGTAAAATTAGATGATTTATCGAAGGGAAGGAGCTTCAGCAATTGAGAAAGTCAATAACGCGTTGGTCCACCTCTGGTTCTTATGGAAGCAGTTACTAGGATTGGCATTCACTGACCGAGTTTTTTGAATGTCCTCCTGAGGCATATCGCTCCAAATTCTGTCCAACTGGCACGTTGGATCGACAAAGTCCCCAGTTGGTCAGCGCCCATAGTGCTTCACACGTACTGAAAAGTAAACCCAGGGTCGCAGAGTATCGTCGATGTACCAATTCCTTGTGCGGATGCTGCGGATGACACCAAAAGGGCCTTCCTATGAAATGAAATTGCTCCCCAGGCGTTCATTCTCTGTCGTCGGGCCAAAAAGCGGGCTACAGTCACGTCGGTATCCCACAGCTGTTCGGAGTGTCTCAGGGCAATTCTCCGCTGCTGATTGGAACTCAGTTCGAAGCGGGACTCATCACTGAAGACAGGTCTCATCCACTCAATGAAATTTCAGGCCGAACGTGCGCGACATCACTGCAAACCGGCTCGTTGGTGTACAAACGTCAATCCTGGAGGGTCTCTCTGAGAAAGCGTTGGTCCGCCCTTAACTTCTTTACGTCGACAGCTTCCTTCTTGACTCTGTTTTCGTCCATGGTTAATCCACTCCTGCCAACATCGTTGAATAGTGACAGCGCTCCTGCTCGATAACTCTAAACGGCTTCTTTGAACCTAGCTACACGTCCTGTCTCAAATGCTATCTGCGTATACTGTTCACCACATATGTACAGTCCGTTCCAGAAGAAAGTACAAGCCATAATTTTAAATGTAAAGTCTGCATCGACATCTCTGTTAGTGGTCTCCGAATCTGTAATCAGTGCGCTTTTGCACAGTGTATAGATCACCAGTGTGAGAGCCGAATGTTTTGTTTTGTCCGTTGCAGTTTAAAATTAGTGCAAAATATCTGAAGCGTCTCTTATTTAAATTCATTTAATTATCAAAAAAGCCTTCTGAGTTCCGCTCCACGATGGATTGGCCTGCAGTGTCTCCAGATGCTAATCCGATCGGAAATGTCTGGTCGTATATTAACATGAAGCTTAAAGGAAAGCCAATATATACTTTGAAGCTGCGGTCATATTAAATCAGGACGATATGGAGATCGTTACCGAGAGGGTGTGAAGAAAATCTTGTCAAAAGCACGCCAAAAAGGTGCCAAGCTATAATCTATAATGGAGGCAATTGGAATACTTATAAGGTAATTGTCCAGTTAGTAATAACATGTATTTTAATGTAAATATATTTTATTTCATACTGATAACAGTGAACGCTTTCTTGTGAAACTGACTGTAAATTGAAGGTGGAGTGGGGAAGAAAAGTTATCAGGTGTATCCGGAGGTTACGCGGAATCAGCGGTGACGAGTGGAAATATGTACCAGACCGAGAATCAAACCTGTGATTTCCTGCTTACCAGGCAGGGCGTTAACCACTGCACCATCCGGGACACAGCTTTATCGCAACTGCTTCGAGTACCTCAGCACGTCTCACGGCCGATTCACATTTCCATCGAGCGCCATCTAGCAGCAGTCCCTGTCTATTTCCACCACGCTGAGAGTCCCACGGGAGGTCGGACGTATTTGTGCATCTGCAGTGAAGGTGGATCCATTACCTAGCTAGGCGAATCGATTATATGAATAAATCGGAAAAACAGACACCACGCTGTGACGTGAGCTCATACCAGAAGGCACCCCGCAACATAACGCCAGGCCTCACATTGCTATGTTTCTCCAAAATCTTGGAAACATGGGACCTGTCACCTGGTCACCACTATAGTCGACAACGATGGTCATGCGGGGTTGTCCAGATCCTTGATTCATCACCGAATATAATACGACGTCATTACGTCATTCATGAACAGTCTCTGCGGTCATGGCACCATTCCAGACGCAGCCGATTGTCTTGACGTCTCAACGGCAGTCTACACTTACGACAGTAATTCCCTAATACGACTGGTGCTGATCTCCGACCAGTGGTGCAGGTAGACACATGATGTTGTAGGGAAACCCTTACTCTTTCCCCCACAGTAGACGCAGATGTGAAGGGACTACTATGTACCTGGTGGTGAATACAGCGGCCCTCCCTTTCAGTTATAGTAGGTCGGAGCTTTGAAGACAAGCATGCATGCCTCCATTTTGTCATGCAGTCCAACATCTGGTAGCTGCTACATCTGAATGTCCCATCAAACTCCATACTTGATGATTCTATTATCCGTCCAAGCGGAGACCCAAACTGAGGACCGTCATGTGCTGATAACACTAGCTCATATGAGTAGCAGCATTTTTGTGTCCTACACTGTGACCACATAAATCTGACACTATTCACATCCCTTATATCCACTGTCAAGTAACAACACTACGCTCGAATAATACTAATGCGCTCTAATGGCCTTTCTGCGTTTCACATAATGATATGAAATAAATTCGGGCCATTCAAATGAATTTAGCGGCGACATGTGAAAATTTGTGCCAGACCTAGACTCAAATCCGGATTTCCCCTTTGCAAGAGCCGTCACCTTTACTGTTTCGGCTAGACCAGCACGCTTTCCAGCCGACCCAAAGCCCTAACTTGTCGACACCACACATGCAGCACCTTCTGAATATCATATTTATTGTTCGTCGCATAACAATAAATTCTCGGAAGAGTTCGGGATAGAGAGTGTGTCCGCACTGAGATCATCATACTGGCAGGCATGCTGTATATACAGGGAGATTATAATTGAACTTTCAAACCGCTGTAGAAATAACAGCACTGGTCAGACTGACGTCAAATGGCAACTGAATAGTATCGGAGAGGGGGGGGGGATATATGGCAGAAGATACATAAATAGTTCCAAAATGTAGCAATAGGTCGGGCTGTAAGCATCATAATTTACTAGTGCTCGACTACAAATGACAAATGAATCATACAAAAGTGCCTAAGCTGTACGTTCGACGTTAAACAAACGGCACTACTCAGTGTGCACGGGCGTACAGGTGTGATACCGTTAGTTACGTAAGCCCATCCACCACAGTAAGATCATATCACATCGGATGGAAAAAAATCGGTTTTTTATTGTCCTGAGGCCAAAATCCACATAAAAATCATCACTCACATCAGTTTTTAATAGTTCTGAGGCCCAAAACCGCATAAAACGCATCAATAAAAATCAAATAGCATTATTAATTTCCATGTGATTGGCGCAAAACATATTCAACATGGTGTCCACCGTATTCTGCAACAAGTTGGAAACGAGAAACAGCATGTTTCACAATTGATCGAAGTTTCTCCGGGGTCACGTTCAAAATGTGTAGCGCAATATGTGCCTTCAATGCAGCTAAGCTTGCAGTCGGAACACTGAACACAACATCTTTCAGATAGCCCCACTGCCAGAAGTCACACGGATTAAGATCAGGTGATTGGGACTGCCAGGCTGTAGGGTAATGGCGGCTGATAATTCTAGCATTTTCGAAATTGCGCTTCAGCAGCTGCTTAACTCGATTTGCAATGTGTTGGGGTGTGCCATCTTGCATAAAAAAGATCCAATCCACTTATCCACATTGGAGAGCTGGAATGACGTGGATGGGCATAAAACACTCATAGCGCTTACCAGTGACGGTACCGGTAACAGGACCGGAAGCACCTGTTTCTCCGAAAAAAATATGTCCCTATGATAAATGATGCCGTAAACCCTCACCATACAGTGACCTTTACAGGATGAAGTGGTACTGGTTGATTTGCATGTGGATTTTCTGTTACCCATATTCAACAATTGTGTGCATTGACATATCCTGTTAGATGGAAGTGGGCTTCATCTGCCCACAAAATCTTCCACGGCCAATCATTGTCCACGTCCATGTGAGGAAGAAATTCTAAATCAAAGGTCTCTCTTGCTGGCAAGGCAACAGGAAGCAACTCGTGCACATGGGTAATTTTGAATGGATAGCGAATAAGGATGTTTAGTAGGACTATACGCACCGTGCTCACGAGTATGTCCAATGTTCAGACAATTCTCCGTGCACTATACGTTTGCACACCACTACTCGTCCTGCATTGCTGTGGCCACTGCTTCCACTGACGTCAAATCAGTTGATTTCTTCCCTGTACGAGGTTTCACATCAAAAGAACCCGCCATTTGGAATTTCCGAATCACTTTCTCCAGACCCACGGCAGTCATCGAAACAACGATTTTTTCAAATCCTTCAGTGTCCGGAACTTCTGCAGACCGACGTGTGCACAGTCATCATTCTTGTAATACAGCATTACAAGCAGAGCGTGATTGTGCATTGAGACAGTCATGGCGAAAGTCTAAGACGCGAAAGAAGGAGAAGCCTTGTACCCGACGTGTTTATACTAACTCCAATGGGTAGTGGGCATGACAGGTGTTTTCATTTACGTATTGTGACACACAAAGCGCCATCTACTGATCAATTTTCTCACTATTTTTTTTTTCTGCCATACCTTTGTTCCCTTCTCCGACAATATTCCGTTGCAATTTGACGTCATTCTGACCAGTGGTGTTATTTCTACACCGGTTTGAAAGTTTTCGATTTAAAAATCGACATACTCGTTGTTGGTGAGTATGTGTTTGAAGGCAGGACTTTTCTTCTGAGTATTTCACTTCTTAACAGGCTATGTATTTGTAAAAATTAAGGAAAATACTATGGGTATCACATTTCATAAGAGGGAAGATGGAAGCGGAACATGAGAAAAGACATTTGCGAACGAAAAATGAAGCACGTATAGCGACAGATGCCATTAACAAAAACAGATTACCGCGGATATAGCTATACTGACATAATAAGAGATACAAGGACGAAGTGACCAATTCTTGTTTTAGAGGAGCTTTTATCAATAATTTTGTGCTTAGCCGTCGTTATCTGGGTACATTATGGGACACGTTGCTCCACCTTGTTGAAAACACTTTTCTTGTTCCCTCCAAACTAGTTTCGGCAAACGCCTACCATCATCTGTTGGTTTTACTTTATTCTATATTGTTTGATGTATAGCATCCTTATATAATGGAACATTAAAATTGTTTTGAATTAGTTATAGATAAGGTTAAAAATAACGATCTCTAATTTTTATTTTCCAACGTTTCATCACGTAGCCCGTCATCCGAAATATCTGCGCCCGTAATAAATAAATCTGGTATGTATGCGACAGCATGCGTTTCTAATATGCCCTTGGTATAGGAACCATTTGCATACCCAGCAGAAGGATCTTTTTGGTGTCGCTATCCTACAGTTCTTTTACTTTTTTAAATTCTTCTGACTGGTTTAATGTGGCCCGCCCTCAGAATATTACTTCCAACCTACATCCTCATGTATTCCAAGCTCTGTATTTCCCTACAGTTCCTAGTTTTGCCCTCTACAGCTCCCGCTAGTACCACGAAAGCCATTACCGGATCTCTTTACAGATGTCCTATCATCCCATCCCTTCTCTATCTCAATGTTTTTCACAAATTCCTTTCCTCTCCGGTTCTGTGCAGAACCTCCTCATTTCTTACCTTATCAGTCCATCCACTATTCAACATTCGTCTGTAGCACCACATTTGAAATTCTTAGATTCTCTTTTGTTCCGGTTTTCCCACAGTCCATGTTTCACTACCATACGATGCTTTGCTAAAAAACGTACATTCTCAGAAATTTCTTCCTCAAAATAAGGCCTGTGTTTCAAACTAGTAGATTTCTGTTGGACAGGAATGTCCTTTTTGAAAGTGCTAGTCTGTTTTTATGCTCCCCTTGTTCCATCCGTCATGGGTTATTTTGCAGCCTAGGTGGCATAATTCCTTAACTTTGTCTACTCCTAGACCACCAGTTACGACGTTAAGTTTCTCACTGATCTCAATTATGACATTTCTCATTACTTTCGTCTTTTCTTCGATTTACTCTCAATGCATATTCTCTATTCCTTAGACTGTTCATTCCATTCAGCAGATCATGTAATTCTTCTTCACTTTCTATCACGATAGCGATGTCATCAGCGAGTCGAATCAATCATTTCACCTCGATTTTAATCGCACTCTTGAATCTTTCTTCAATTTGAAGCATTGCCTCTTCGACGTAAAGATTGAATAATAATGGAAAAAGATTACAACCCTCTCATACACCCTTTTAAATTAGAGCACATCGTTCTTGGTCGCCCATTCTTATTATTCCCTCTGGGCTCTTGCAGATGTTGTTACATGCATCTTACTATATGTTACCCCTCTTTTTCTCAGAATTTCGACTCCTTGCATCGTTTGACATTGTAGGACGCTTTCACCAGGTCGACAGATCCTGTGAACGTGTCATAATATTTCTTTAGTCTTGCTCCCATTATCAACAACATAGTCAGAATTGCTTCTCTGGTGGCTTTACCTTTTCTAAGGCCAAACTGGTCGTCATTTAACATATCCTCAATTTACTTTTACACTCTTCTGTATATTATTCTTTTCAATAACTTGGATGCATGAGGTATCGAGCTCATTGTGCGATCATTCTCGCGCTTGCTATCTCTTTCAACCCTCGGAATTCTGTGGATGATCTTGAAAGTCAGATGGTATGTCGCCAGACACGTACAGTCTACACACTAACGTGAATAGTCGTTTTGTTGCCACTTCCCCCAATTCTTGCAGAAATTCTGATGAGATGTTATTTACCCCTCCTACGTTATTTGATCTTAAGTCCTCCAAAGCTCTTTTAAAGTCTGATTCTAATACTGAATCCCCTGTCTTTTCTAAATCGACAATTGTTTCTTCTATCATATGAGACAAATCTTCCACATCATAGAGGCCTGTAATGTTCTCTCTCCACGTATCCGCTCTCTCCTCTCCGTTTAACAGTGGAGTTCCAGTTGCATCTTTACAACCCTCGATTTAATTTCACCGAAAGTTATTTTGACTCAGCACATATGCTGAGTGAGTCCTTCCAACAATCATTTGTTTTTAAATCATATTTTTCATGCAGCCATTTCGTCTTAGTGCCCCTACACCTCCTATTTGTTTCATTCCTCAGTGAGTTGAATTTCTGTATTCCCGAATTTCCCTTAACATTATTGTGCTTCCTTCTATAACCGATCAGCTGAAGTATTTCTTCTGCTACCTGTAATTTCTTCGTAGTTACCTTCTTTGTACCTATGTTTTCCTTTCCAACTATTGCGATTGCCCTTTTTGGGGACGTCAGTCCTCTTCATCTGTACTGCCTACTGTGTTATTCCTTATTGCTGTATCTATAGCCTTAGAGAACTTCAAGCGTATCTCGCCATTACTTAGTACATCTGTATCCATCGTCTTTGCTTATTGATTCTTCCTGACTAATCTCTTGAACTTCAGCCTACTCTCATCACTACTACATTATGCTCTGAGTCTATTCTGTCTCGGGTACGCCTTACAGTCTGGTATCTGATTTTTGGATCTTTGTCTGAACCAAGATGTAATCTAATTGAAAATTTCCCACATCACTCGTCCATTTCCAAGTATACCTCCTCTTCTTCTCTCTTCTGATTCTAGAACAGAGTATTCGCTGTTGCTAATTGAAATTTATTACAGAACTCAATTATATTAGAACAAATAAGCCCTCGGTCTCAAATATTAATTCAAAATTGACCAGGTTTCGACGCTACTACGAGCGTCATCTTCAGAATTAGACTAACTGTTCTAAAACATATTAGGTATATAATACATTAGTAAAATTAAAGTTTGTACTGACTGGAAAAAGATGCAGTACTTACAGTAATTCTGACACCGTCACTGAACCTTAGTAGCTATGTTCAAAGAACTCAATTAGTCTTTCTCCTCGTTTCTTGTCCCAAGCCCATACTCTCCTTTAATCGTTTCATTTACTCATTCACCTGCAACTGCATTGCAATCCCCATGACTATCAGATTTTCATCTCCCTTTACGTACTGTACTACGCTTCCATATCTTCATCTTCAGCTTGCGACGTCAGCATGTGTACCTGAACTATCGTTGTTGGTGTTGGTTTTCTTTCGATTCTGATAAGAACAACCCTATCACTGAAGTGCCCTTCTTTCCTATTCATAACACCCAAACCTACTTCCGTTATACCATTTTCTGCTAGTTGTTATTACCCTATACTCATCTGACCAGAAATACTAGATTCTTTCATTTCACTTCTCCGACCCCTACTATGTCGAGATTGAGCCCTTGGATTTCCCTTTTTAGATTTTCTAGTTTCCCTACCACGTTCAAGCTTCTGACATTCCACGCCCCTACTAGTAGAACGTTATCCTATCTTTCATTATTGAATCTTTTTCTCGTGGTCACCTCCTCCTAAGCACTTCCGGAAACTTGAATGGTTGGTTGACTATTCCGGAATATTTTTCCATTGGAGAGATCATCATGGCACTTTTTCAAATACAGGCCATGTGTTCTGCGGATACACTTAATGTGTATATCATGCAGTGGTTTCCAATGCCTTCTGCATCCTCTTACCGATTATGATTGCTGATTCTTCCGCCTGCAGTAGCAGTATCCCACCCCAAGGAGAAGAACCCCTGCCTAGGTAGGCAGAGTGAGGGTGACTTCTTATACCGAGAGTTTTCGGCCACCAGTGCTGATTATTAACCAAATTTAATCAGGGACCGAAAACGTTTTGATCACTAGTCAACGACGCTATCCCTACACGATTCTACAATACAAGTCAAGTTATGAGAATTGCATACTTGCTTCTGCTTAGACAAACGGACCAAATCGATTGGTTCATTTCGCATTTGATGTAGGCTACGGTGGGCTTTATCGAGGAGACATTAGTAAGTCATAGATGTTTCTTCGGGAACCCTTAGAAAAGAGTTTTTTACTGTATTTTCGCCGTCCCCAGCAGACCATAACCCAGCAGAGAATTCCGAAACTGTTATGCACAGCAAAAGACTGTAATTTGTACGTTATATTTCTAAGATTCCGATCTCGAACAACCTTGAAAATTCTCTTAATATTTTCATCAGGTTCCCAGATAAATAGGTTCAAAATTACCCTAGTTCTACACCTAAAATACTCACGTAAAATCCGGTACGAGGCGAAAACGTAGTTTATAAAATGACGTAGCCCGGAGAAATGTGGTGTAACGTGTCTCCGTTATCATCTGGGAACCCCACGTCGTAGTACTGAAGCACATAAAATTTTATTTTGCACGCAAAATCCGTTTTGAGGTAAAATTAGTTTTACGTTATTCCGATTTCATAATAGTAAATTTCTTAAGTTTTAATGACCAGTGCATTGCTTTTCATAAGAGTTAAATGCCCTGCTGCAACAGGGAAAAGGAGGCAACCAGCGGAAAAAGTATTGAAGCGCAAAATGTTCGAATGTATTCCTGTTTATTTAAAAGACTAATTTAATAGTGATGTACCAGCTTTCTCATTATTCCTTCCACGGGACCTTTAAAAATTTCGCAAACTCTTTCCGCTTTTTATACTGAAAAGGAAGAAGGCAGTATCAATGAGACGGGAAAGTAATAAATACTGAAAGATAGTAGAGAGTAGTGGTGTTGTAGAAAGAGCGAAGAGACAATGATAGTGTGAGAGCGAGAGAGAGAGACACCGTGGCATTGGAACATAGTGGACAGGAAGAGAGCAGTGCTAGGAAAAGAGTGACGGAGTCAATGCCAGGAGGGGGCCGGAGGGGGGAGAAGAGAATAAAAAGAGAGTAACTGATAGTCAGAAACTGAATATATGAGAAATACAAGCAGGAATATGGAGATAGTAATCTTGAGAAGAGACAGCAGCAGTAGGAAGGAAGGAATGAGTTATTAGGAGCAAGAGCGAACAGGAGGGAGAAAGTGAATAGTTGGAGAACAATACGGAGGGGCCTGTAGCTGTACACAGGAGACATCCACGGAGAGAGACAAAGAGATAATGACAATGATTTGGGCTGAATGTGTGAGCAAGGAAGCGCAACTGAGAATGGGTGGGCATGATGGGAAAGAGCGACGTGCAATGATGGACTAGTGGGTGTGACTGACTTACAATTATGAGAGCTTGTGAGAGTTTGAGGTGAGTTGCTTATTAAAAAAGAGGAGCGGATATGTTAACATGACAAAATTTTTGGGAAAAATTTTAAAGGTGTTAAGGAAGGTAGAATGAGGCAGCCATTACCCCAGATTTCAGCCAGAGTCTTTAAAATGAACAGGAAAGTATTCGCAGTCGACATAAAATTCAAACCGTTTCTTTGTTTCAAACGGTCTACGGCAACGGAGATTCATCCAGAGAAAGTGAGGTATTATAATGTATCTCCTCCTTTATATAGAATGGTTAAGAAGTAGGAGAAGATTTTCAGACGTTGCTAAACTTCTTTTAAAGGTGATCCAATGGCAATTGTCGAGGTATAATTGTTGTTTGAAATAACTGACGCCCATTCAGGGAAGAACATCACGATACACTTGACACGAAGGATGAACTACGGAAAAGTCATTGCCAGAATTAGTAAGGAAAGCAGAATGCTGCAAAAAGGAAGCTAATTTCCCTGCAACGCTAATCCGGTTCAGAAAGATGTGAGCTCATCACTTCACGATAGAAGTGAAATGGCGTTGAAATTAGCCTGTATCGGTGCACTAAATTACGCTGGCTTCATCTGCTGGAGATGTTACAAGCATTTCTTTTCATATAAAGGAGAAGAAGTAACTATGCAAAGGCTAAAACAGTAGCTGGGAAACATTACCAAAATATTCTGAACCCAATAGATATAGAATATAGGAATTTTAAAAGGAAAACAGCCTTACGGCAGAACGTTTGTCTGGAGGTAAAGCTGTGAGTACCGGGCGTGAGTCGCGCTTCGGTAGCTCAGATGGTAGAGTACTTGCCCGCGAAAGGCAAAGGTCCCGAGTTCGAGTCTCGGTCGGGCAAACAGTTTTAATCTGCCAGGAAGTTTCAGAACGTTTCTCTGTTGACAAAACTATGATGCTTACTAGAGTAAATAATAAGTGGACTGGACATAACAGCAAAGAAAATTCGTAGTTTATTACACGTGCCAGTTGCGGTGAAACTTAGAAAGCTTATACAGGGTAGTATAGTGGGATGCACCAAAAACTTTCACCATGAAGTGGCTGTCAACAGCTTCCAGAAGACGATATAGATACTTGACAGATATAGCCAAAAGTGATTGACTGAGGTTTCTCACATCGGAAACATTGACCGCAGGGGAAATTTGGGAATTATTTATTTTTGCACTATCTCTCGAGTCTGTATCAACCACGACTACACTTCAGAATTGGCTGGGCAGTGCTGGGCACACGTCCTTATGGACTATATGTGCTATAGAAAATGTGCTATAGAAATGTGCCATAGAAAAATAAAAAATAAAAAGTAGTTTAGTAAAACTTTAATTGTTGATTTAGGCAATTAACTTAATTAACTGGAGTAACTCATATTTTAAACACATGGTAATAAAATTACTTAAAGTGTAGTACTGTTTCAATAAATCGTTTTGTGTGGTCAGAAAAAAATTAGATTCAAGCTAATAAGGTAATGGGTAAACTCGCCACCCACCAGAAAAAGCACTACTACTACTGAATCTAGGCTCTTCCAGAAACGTTTCAGATGCCCGAAAATTTGAGTTTTAGCCCACCAATTAGTCAGCTAACCAAAAATATAATTGTTGGGAAAATTTTATTTTCTCGCATTTTAGCCAGGATTTCTGGTCCAATACTCCTCTATATTATGATCAGGCTGCACATCATTCGAGACCCGTGACGTCTCTGTGACGCCTGTTTGGTCCCTCCACGCCACAATGGGCAAGTGTCTAAGGCTGCGTCCGTGCAGAACTCAAGTTTTTCTCGAGTTGCTGCCTGAAGACAAGGTACAGCACTTCGTCAATGGTTCATGGCGTCTGTAAAAGAAGGAGAGTACTCGATTGCTGGTTTTGGTCTGACGAGACACGTTTACATCTCTGTGGCTATGAAGACGCCCAGAATTCACACATTTTGGAAAGTACACATCAAATGAACGAGTCCCCATGTGAGGAGTTGGGGACTATAGGACACTGTATGGAGTGTCCGGCCGGCGCAACCGAGAGGCGGGCCATTACTTTCGAGATCACTGCCGTTACAATATTTTCCGATGACCTATCATTTTATGCGTTCAGTTGTCTGAACAACCTAAATGCTGGACTTCCATGCCCTGTGACCGGAGGTTGAGTTTTATCAAAATGTGTTTGAGATTGTGGCCGACTCCAGAGTGAAGACAGGTGAACCAAGTTTGGTATGAGCGATCAGCTAACCAACATGTTCCTGGGATTAGTGCAATTTTGTGATGGAGTAGTAGTTTTTGAGTTATTCGTGTTAGTTTACGTTTCTGATCGTATCGCTGTAGATTGTCCACAATCATGTGTTATTAATGTCATTGCGCAAGGCACTTTCGATGAATTATCTGAATCAGGTTTGATGTCCTTCTTCAGAGTGACGATAGCGGTGGTAGAGATTGTACAAGGCAGTGGCGTAAGTCCTAAAACAAAGTTTTGATAACAAACTGCCTATTGGCTTCTGTCTCGGGTTCTTCGGCCGACGTTCCTGTAATGATTTTTCTGACGTTTCGCCAGCACGAGTGGCTGGCATTGTCAAAGCTTCACCCTCCATTGCCGGTGGTGAACTGGAGGCGAGCTCGCGGCCGCAGACTATATGTACCTGGCGCGCCAACGTCCGAGGGCTCCTCCGCGGTCATTTCCGGTGCGGTTCTCCTCTTGCTACCTGCGACGGTCGTTTGCTGCAGTACGGGAAGCCAGGATCCGTTTACCTCTTTCTTGTTGAAACTGTTCGCGTGTTTTTGGATTTCTACAGCTTCTCTGAACAAGCGCGTGTGATAGTGCTTCTCTACAGCCAGAACTTCCGTGTCGGCGAATTTTATAACGTGGTCGGTCTCATTCAGTGCGTGCTCTGCCACGGCCGATTTCTCCACCTGCCCCAACCTGCAATGTCGCTTATGCTCTTTGATCCTGGTGTTAATGGATCGTCCAGTCATTCCGACATAAACTTTTCCGCAAGTGCAAGGTATGCGGTATATTCCCGACATTGCAAGTGAGTCTCTTTTCTCCTTCGCCGATCTAAGACACTCTTTGATCTTCCTTGTCGGTTTGAAAATCGTCTTTACGCCATGTTTGCGCAATATACGGCCGATTCTGTCCGTCACTCTGGGAATGTATGGCAGAAAGGCCGTACCCGACATTTCTTTTTCTGGTTCCTTACTTCGCCGAGTGTTTGGCTCTGTTACACTTCTAATGTAATTTGTGGAGTACCCATTGCTCCTCAGAACAGTTTCCAGGTGTTGTATTTCTCGTTTGAGGTGTTGAGGCTCACATATTCGTCCTGCTCTCGTTACGAGCGTACTAATCATGCCTCTTTTCTGGCTCGGGTGGTGGTTTGACAGTTTGTGCAGGTATCGGTCCGTGTGTGTCGGTTTTCGATACACGCTGTGTCCCAGGTTTTCGCCGTCCCTTGTGACCAGCACATCTAGAAATGGCAGTTTCTTGTCCTTTTCTACTTCCATGGTAAATGTTATGTTGGCATGGAGGCTATTCAAGTGTCTCAGGAATTCACCGAGCTGTTCTTCACCATGGCTCCACACCACGAAAGTATCATCGACGTACCTGTACCACACCTTAGGTTTGCAAGTCGCCGAGTCCAGTGCCTGTGCTTCGAATTGTTCCATGAAGAAGTTGGCCACCACTGGACTGAGAGGACTACACATGCCGACGCCTTCCACCTGTTCGTAGAAATCGCCATTCCACGTGAAATAGCTCGTGGTGAGACATGCATGGAAGAGTTTTTTGATGTCTTGCGGGAACATGGAACCGATGTGCTCCAGAGCGTCGCTGAGTGGCACTTTCGTAAATAACGAAACAACATCAAAACTGACCAGGATGTCGTTTGGCGCAAGTTTCAGTTTCCTCAGCTTCTCAATGAAATGTCCTGAGTCCTTAATGTATGTGTCGGTCTTTCCCACGTGTGGCTGGAGCAGAGAGGCCAAGTGTTTCGCCAGTTTATACGTTGGTGAGCCAGGAGCGCTAACGATCGGTCTCAGTGGAACGTTGTTCTTATGGATCTTGGGTAATCCATACAGCCGAGGTGGTAGGGCTTCTGTGTTGCGCAGGTTTCTCTGTATGTCCGCCGGCAGAGAAGACGCCTTGATTAATCGATTCGTATTCCGAGTGATACGCTGCGTCGGATCTGCGCTTAGTTTTCGGTACGTCGTCGGATCTAATAGGTCTCGGATCTTTTGCTCGTAATCTTCGGTCTTCATTACGACGGTCGCATTCCCCTTATCGGCAGGCAGTACCAATATACTCTTGTCGGCGTTGAGATTCTTAATGGCTTGTACCTCTTCTTTCTTCAGGTTGCAAGCTGGTGGTTTTGCTCGGCGCAGTATCCTGGCTGTTTCAGTGCGTATTTCCTCTGCCCTTTCACAAGGAAGGGTCCGAATGGCTGCTTCGGTGTTGGCAATGATGTCCTCCATAGGTATAGTTCTCGGGGTGATAGCGAAATTCCCTCCTTTTTGAAGGACTGACACTTCCTAACAATTTTGTAAAGTTTTGATAGTTTTTTTTATGCGGTCCGCCACGAATTCCTTTCCTGTGCCTACCTCTTCATCAAGAGAGCACTATTTGCAGACTATGTCCTCAACTACGTGCTGGATGTATTTCAATCCCTGACTTCTTTTACAGTTTTTTACCATCTAAAGCTCCCTCTAGTACCGTGGAAGTTATTCTGCGATGTTGCACAAATGTCCTGCCATCCTGTCCCTTCTTCTTTTCAGTATATATATTCCTTTTGATTCTACAGAGAATCTCCTCATTCCTTTCTTTGTCAGCTCATCTCATTTTCAAAATCTTTCTGTAGCACCACATCTGAAATTCCTCGATTCTCTTTTTTTGCGGCTTTCACATAGTCCAAGTTTATCACGAATTTTGAAACCTACAATTCTGGATAAAGGGATGAAATGTGAAAGTCTGGGGCCTATTAACTGAAAGGGAACAGGCAAGCCTTCAGTAATAACAGCTTCAGTTAAGTAAATTGACCAAACAGAAGTGGCAGCTCTACAAAAATAACAGCTTCATTTAAGAAAAATTGTCCAAATTCCAACAGCAGGCAAGCCTTCTTTATCAACAGCTTCATAAAATAAGACTACCTAATGTGAAACAGGTATGCTTTCACGAATAACAGCTTCAGTTAACAAACCAATAATTTGAATCGCCTCCTCACAAGTGGTGCGCCAGAAGGCTTATATGCAAGGAGCACAAGACCATACCAAATGGGAAAGCCAAGAAAGGCAACAAGAGTAGAGGACCTACAAGGCCCTTTTCTTTGGGTAAAGACTGGCAAAGGAAATAACAAGGTTAATTACGTGAAAGCAACAGTAACTAGGCAAGGGATATACCCGCGCAAGTGAAAGATAATACCTCTTCAAAGACGGCGAAACGCCTGAAAGAAAACTAGGCTGAAAAACCCACTACATAGCCTCAGCAGCTCCGGGACGCAGGCACTTCCCAAGCCAATATAATTAACATAGTGGTGACGTCCGTAATGTTTGAAGGTATTTCGAACCAAGCGTCCGGCCGTATTACAAGAGAAAGGTGCACATCTGGTGATAGAAGGCATTCGGCAGGGAGATCGGCTAAAGCCCAATGTTCTAGGTACTGCGTGACGATTAGGGTGGCTGGAGTCCGGTCACAGTATAAGAAATATGATATCGACCGGCTCAGGAAACATCATCCGCTCACACAGTGTAAGATATCCTATTAATAAACAACCAAGGCCACTATCGACTCAGGAAAAGCAAACAACAGGCACAATTCAAGGATCCAACTGATGGTAAAATAGGTCAGCTAAGAAATCGCTACAGACTTTTAGGTATCAATAAGAAAACAACAATTCTATAAAACCAAACTTAACTGAAGCTCACGGATCGAAGATGAAGTTTGTCAGTTCCAAAGGGGTCCAGACTTCAGCATAGCGAAACTGGCTTCGACTCTCTCTTCTGTGTGCCACGTCCCAGAACCAGCTGGCCGGGCTAAGCAAGAACACGACACTCGAAGTCAGCCACGGATTCAGATCGTCCCACAAATATGCCCAGTAACCATTATTGTAGACCTGCCTGTTTTCTATTTGGTAATTTACATAACTGAAGTTGTTATCATTAATGGCCTGCCTGTTTTCTGTTTGGTAATTTTACTATTAAAGCTGTTATTATTCAAGACCTAACTATTTTGCATGTGGTAGTTTTGATTAACTGAAGTTGTTATCAGCTGTTATTAAAGAGGGTCTGCCTTTTTTCTGTTTAGGTAAATTTAATTATCTGAAGCTGTATTTATTGAAGGCCTGCCTGTTGGTACTTGGTAATTTTACTTAACGGATGCCGTGCCCAAGACACTTGCGCAAGTGCTTGCCTCAGTCGCCGAGCATATCTCTCACACCATCTTCCTCACTCCGTTATCACTCCCCAGCTCGCGATGCCACAACGCGCCCCGTCCCCGATCAACAACCTCGAGCATATATCTTAGTGACCTCAAACCAGAGGGACATCACACGGCAGATCGATCCAGTGGCGCTAGGAAATCTAAAGGGGACGCCAACAAGACCGTCACGCCCCAACCTCACCCCAGTAAACCAGTGGATCCTGGTCCAGCCGACAAAAGAAGAAGGGAATGTTAGTTTGTGGGCTTAAGGTTCACCCTTAAGACCTTAGAACTTTAACGATAGAGCATGGACATATGGAGTGACGAGCGAACTTCCCAAACTTGACACCACCCCCTACCGGACCGTCACAGTTCTTCATGAAAGCTATCTCCTAGAATGACATTTTCACTCTGCAGCGGAGTGTGCGCTGATATGAAACTTCCTGGCAGATTAAAACTGTGTTCCGGACCGAGACTCGAACTCGCGACCTGCCAGGAAGTTTCATATCAACGCACACTCCGCTGCAGAGTGAAAATCTCATTCCGTAAACGTCCATCAGGCTGTGGCTAAGCCATGTTTCCGCAATATCCTTTCTTTCAGGAGTGCTAGTTCTGCAAGGTTTGCAGGAGAGCTTCTGTAAACTTTGGAAGGTAGGAGATGAGGTACTGGCAGAAGTAAAGCTGTGAGCAGGGCGCGTGAGTCGTGCTTGGGTAGCTCAGTTGGTAGAGCACTTGCCCGCGAAAGGCTAGATCCCGAGTTCGAGTCTCGGTCCAGCACACAGTTTTAATCTGCCAGGAAGTTTCATGCTCGTCTACTAGCTTGCCCTGAAACGGGCGTCTATTTCTATTATATCAATGTTCTTGGCGGCGGTGGGCTAACCTAATGGTATTCCTGGTCCGTTCCCAATTTTCCCTATGATCTTTAGGAGTGAAGGATTAAGGCAGGTGGTCGATATCCTACAAGTTGGATAAAGGAGAATTGCGGGGATAAGCAAACAGGAGATGCTTTGTGCTGCGCAGTGTTAGTTGCAAATTTGTGCCAAGGCAAGATAGTATCCCACTTACATGTATACTTATGATGGTAAATGATCAAAGCTGACTTGAGGTTACGATTCACTCTCTTGGCAAATAATGTCTTAGGATATGTGGCGTGGTGGTTAGGAATTTTCACAGCGTTATGAAAGCAAACGGTTTAAACTGTTCGGAAAGAAACGCCAGAGCGTTATCGCTAACAATAGGTTTAGAGGGTCCCAGCCAGCTGAAGATGTTGGACTGATGTGCGATGGCAATGGCCACCGTGGCACCACGACTAGGGAATAACCATACAAATATAGAAAACGTGTCGACAACCCCAGAGTATATCGGTTCCCTTTCTTGATACGAGGAAGAGGCCCTACGTAATCGATGAAGAGTTTGTCCATATTGTTCTCCTCGCGCTCGGATTGTAACAATCCCTTCAGAGGACCATTACTGGGCTTAGCATTCTTACGGGACTCACACTCACATACTAATCGCCTAATATTCTCATAAAACGTGGGCCAAGTGAGGTGAACCTTAAACTTTTCCAAGGTTTTTTAGAGGCCCGGATGTCCTTCCGCTAGTGAATTATGATAACAATGGAAAATGGGTAGCACCATTTTCAGATGCAAACAAATTTTAAAGTCCTCGGCTTCGTTAATGCGTTTACATAGTATGCCATTACTGATGTAGTCACTAACCACCACTGGGTAAGAGTAGCTTTCTTAATGGACCCCACAACGAATCTTGATCCTGTTCGGTTTTAAGGTTCACGAACAATTTGGGGAGGGGGGGGGGGAGGGAGATCCTCAGCTAAAACGGTGCATACAAACGTACAACCAGGTGAGACTCACTAGCGCCCTTATTCTCGACAGTCCCCTTCTCATGAAAGAAGCGACTGAGAGCGTCGGCAACTTGGTTGTCAGACCCTTTTATGTGTCCTACCTTGAAATGAAATGCGAGGATGTACACCGCTCACCTGGCTGTCCTACCAGTTGTCCTGGGTCAAGCCAACACCCAACTTAGGGCCTGGTAGTCTGTCTCGAGATCAAACTCCCTATGCTCAAGGTAGAGCTGGACTTATGTAAGACGGAAAGCACAGCCAGGGCCTCGCACTCTTAAACGGAGCAATTCATCGGGACCAGACAACCTTCTACACGCGAAAGTTAAAGGGCATCTTATATCTTGATCCTCTTGCAACAACACCACAGCAATACCGGCATTGGAGGCATCAGATTGAACGATAAATCTTTTGTCGAAATCCGGGGCGGCTAAGACCGGCTGTTTGGTAATAGCGGTCTTGATAGCTTCAAAAGCCGTCTGTTGGTTCTCACTTCAGAAAAATTTTTCCCCTTCCTAAGTAGTAGATTCAGGTCAACTGGGCAAAATGGCGAAAATAATTCGCCACCCCAATAAATCTTGCTGTCTCCTTTCTATTTCGAGGCAGAGGAAATTTCTTCAACACTTTAGTTCGTTTCTGCTTAATCCTAACGCATTCCCGGAAATTAAATGGCCCGGAAAGGATACATGTTTCCTAGGAAGTGTAATCTTGGACGGCTTAACGGTCAACTCCGCAGTCATAAACTTGAAGAGGAGTTCCCTAATTTGGGAAATATGATACTCAAACGACTGACTAAACCGACAGCATCATCAAGGTAATTAAAGACACAAGAAAACTTCAAGTCACCCAGGATATGGTCCAACAAACGAAGGAAACGCCGCAAGTGAACAAGACGAATGGCACCCGGTTGGACAAAAAAGTTTCCAATCAGTATAGAACGCGATGGCATGTTTAGACTCCTCGGTAACAGGAATCTGATAATAAGCTTGGTTGAGATCAAGCAATGTGAACCACACAGCCCACGAAAACCAGGTAAAGCAGTTGTGAAGATCGAGCAACGGGACAGTTTCTAAGATAACTTTTATACACTACTGGCCATTAAAATTGCCACAGACGTGAAATTTAACGAATCGGAAGAAGATAATGTGATACATAAATGATTTGCTTTTCAGAGCATTCACACAAGGTTGGCGCCGGTGGCGACAACTACAACGTGCTGACATGAGGAAAGTTTCCAACCGATTTCTCATACACAAACAGCAGTTGACCGGCGTTGCCTGGTGAAACGTTGTTGTGATGCCTCGTGTAATGAGGAGAAATGCATACCATCACGTTTCCGACTTTAATAAAGGTCGGATTGTAGCCTATCGCGATTGCGGTTTATCGTATGGCGACATTACTGCTCACGTTGGTGGAGATACAACGACTGGTAGAAGAATATGGAATCAGTGGGTTCAGGAAGGTAATACGGAACGCCGTGCTGGATCCTAACGGTCTCGTATCACTAGCAGTCGAGATGACAGGCATCTTATCCGCATTGCTGTAACGGATCGTGCAGCCACATCTCGATCCATGAGTCAACAGATGGGGACGTTTGCAAGACAACAACCATCTCCACGAATAGTTCGACGACGTTTGCAGCAGCATGGACTATCAGCTCGGAGACCATGGCTGCTGTTACCCTTGACGCTGCATCACAGACAGGAGCGCCTGCGTTGGTGTACTCAACGACGAACCTGGGTGCACGAATGGCAAAACGTCATTATTTCGGATGAATCCAGGTTCTGTTTACAGCATCATGATGGTCGCATCCGTGTTTGGCGACATCGCGGTGAACGCACATCGGAAGCGTGTATTCGTCATCGCCATACTGGCGTATCACCCGGCGTGATAGTATGGGGTGCCATTGGTTACACGTCTCGGTCACCTCTTGTTCGCATTGACGGCACTTTGAACAGTGGACGTTACATTGCAGATGTGTTACGACCCGTGGCTCTCACCTTTTTTCGATCACTGCGAAACCCTACATTTCAGCAGGATAATGCACGACCGCGTGTTGCAGGTCCTGTACGGACATTTCAGGATACAGAAAATGTTCTACTGCTGCCCTGGCCAGCACATTCTCCAGATCTCTCATCAATTGATACGTCTGGTCAATGGTGGCCGAGCAACTGGCTCGTCACAATACGCCAGTCACTACTCTTGATGAACTGTGGTATCGTGTTGAACCTGCATGGGCAGCTGTACCTGTACACGTCATCCAAGCTCTGTTTGACTCAATGCCCAGGCGTATCAAGGCCGTTATTACGGCCAGAGGTTGTTGTTCTTGGGTACTGATTTCTCAGGATCTATGCACCCAAATTGCGTGAAAATGTAATCACATGTCAGTTCTAGTATAATATATTTGTCCAATGAATACTCAATTATCATCTGCATGTATTCTTGTTGTAGCAATTTTAATTGCCAGTAGTGTATTAAGGAGTCTATAATCAATCACTGACCTGGCCCTGAGCTTTAGGGACGAGAAAAATCGGTGACGCGTAAGGATATGTGAACGGCCTAATGACTCCCTGCTTCAGCATACTCTCCAATGTCTGAAGATTTTCAGTTTGGGTGGCGAGAGGCGACAAAGAGACTGACTGTTGCATGGGAATACCGTTATCCAAGCGTATGTGGTACTGTATGACGTTAGTCACCTCCAGCTTATTAGAGAAAACCTGGAGACACTGCCTAAAAAATTCAATAAGTGCCCTGCCTGACCAGGCTCAAAATGGGCCAAATCAAAATTACTGGAGTTGAAATTTATCGAATCTCCCACACTTGCACAACGGCAAGACCGAAAGGATGTCTTCTTACTAGGCGAAAACCTAAAAGGGAAGTGCGGCTCGCAAAGTCTACAACCAATCCAGTTTTCTGAATAAAATCACGCACAAGCAACAAATTGAGCGCTAAATCCTGAACAAACAAGAGCATAACGGGGCATGAGAAATTACGAATGGAGAAACTACCGCGTACCTAGCCGATCAGAGGCAACTCTTGCCCATTGGGCACACGACATCTCTGAGGGCAGGGGAGCACGGAAGATAATTTACTCAATTGCCCAAACTCCAAATACCAATTACAATTCAACAAAGACATGGAGCTACCAGACTCCAACAGCATGCGCAAAGATTCTTGTCGTATACGATCACAGATAAAAGGGATGGCAGATCCAGACACATCTTGAATATGCACTCACGATGGCGCACGCCTCCGACGGAAACAGTCCCCCTCCCTTCTTCACCTGGCGTCATTTGCCGGGTCTAGGAGCACTTGCTACAGAATACTCGCGCACTGAGCAATCACGGGCGCCGCACCGAAAACAAACTTTCCCAGAAAATGTGTTGGATGCTTGACAAGCCCTGTTAATTCTCGAGGTGGGCAAGTACTCCTCACGCGGCCGCTGCTCAGCCGCAAATGACAAGCGTTCAATGGAATCAACCAATGTTTACTGTTTCCGGAAGCTAGTGGGGCGGGAAGAAAAGGCCAAGCGCGACCTTTCCTCGGGGCGTATGGCCTCCAAAACATATGATACAATATTTTGAGAAATCGATATTCCAAGAGTCAAGGCGGCTAGGCGCACTCGCTCGACGTACTGGCTCAACGGTTCAAATGATGTCTTCACCCACCAGTAATATTTGCGTTCAAGCTCGTTCCGCGTCGGCGGCGAGAGCTTCCCATCGACAATCAGCCCTCTTAGTTGTCCTACTGAGCGACTTCAGAACTTCAGATATAGATTCTTTCAGTGTACCTTTCGCCGAGGGTAAAGTAATGCTAGTATCACATGGTGAGGCGTCCTAAAGGCATCGGCATGAAATTAAAAACGCACCAACAACCACAAAAACTGCTGGACGTGGCCCAAAGTATCGAGTGAAAGCTCTGAAATACCATTGAGTAGACACGTAATTGGGTTCGGCAGTCTATCGAAATGAATAGTCGGAGGGCTACCTACACCTTGGGCCACAGACACCTGATCAAAGAGCTGATTCGTGGGGGTAGCTGCTTCCTGACTTTCCAAGCTTAGGGACGCTGCTTGGACCTGCTAATCCCTCGCTCGATCACAGAACTCCCCGACCCATGTAACTTCAGTCCGTCTATGTTACAAGGAGGTAATGTCCCTCAAACGATTCTCCAAATGTGCTAGGTGGGCCTGAATTTTACCAGTTTGTCTAACAGTAGGGTGACTGAAACTTCCTGGCAGATGAAAACTGTGTTCCGGACCGAGACTCGAATTCGGGACCTTTGCCTTTTGCGGGCAAGTGCTCTACCAAATAAGCTACCTAAGCACGACTCACACCCCGTCCTCACTTCTACCAGTACCTCGTCTCCTACTTTCAAACTTTACAGAAGCTCTCCTGCGAACCTTGCAGAACTAGCACTCCTGAAAGAAAGGATATTGCGGAGACATGGCTTTGCCACAGCCTGATGGATGTTTCCAGAATGAGATTTTCACTCTGCAGCGGAGTGTGCGCTGATATGAAATTTCCTGGCACATTAAAACTGTGTTCCGGACCGAGACTCGAACTCGGGAACTTTGCTTTTCGCGGGCAAGTGCTCTACGAACTGAGCAACCCAAGCACGACTCTCACCCCGTCCTCACAGCTTTACTTCTGCCAGTACCTCGTCTCTTACATTCCAAACTTTAAAGAAGCTCTCCTGCGAACCTTGCAGAACTAGCACTCCTGAAAGAAAGGATATTGCGGAGACATGGCTTAGCCACAGCCTCGGGGATGTTTCCATAATGAGATTTTCACTCTGCAGCGGAGTGTGCGCTGATATGAAACTTCCTGGCAGATTCAAACTGTGTTCCGGACCGGAGCGGAGTGTGCACAAAGTGAAAATCTCATTGTGGAAACATCCCCCAGGCTGTGGCTTAGAAATGTCTCAGCAATATCCTTTCTTTCAGGAGTGCTAGTTCTGCAGGGTTCTCAGGAGAGCTTCTGTAAAGTTTGGAAGATAGGAGACGAGGTTCTGGCAGAAGTAAAGCTGTGAGGACGGGGTGTGAGTCGTGCTTGGGTAGCTTAGTTGGTAGAGCACTTGCCCACGAAAGGCAAAGTTCCCGAGTTCGAGTCTCGTTCCGGAACACAGTTTTAATCTGCCAGGAAGCTTCATATTAGCGCGCACTCCGCTGCAGAGTGAAAATCGCATTCAAGTAGGATGACTGTCCTGCAGAAGTGAGGTTCCGCTACACCTTATCCAACGCCACTCCCAAAGTGTTCCCCACCGAAACGTTAAGCAGGATAGCCAAGTTCACGCACAGCCTAGCCGTCAGCTCTGGAACACTGGCAACATCTGAAACAGGTAAACCTTTGGCAATCAAAATTCGGTTAATTACAACGCAAATTGATTAAGATATCAGATCTCAAAAATAGAGGAATAAAAAAAGATAGGCCTTGATTATTAACAGTTTAGCTAACCAAAATTATGATTACAATATGCAGGCCTTCGATAATAACAGTTTCGGTTAAATAAAATTACCCTAATACCAACAGACAGGCCTTCTTTAGTAACACCTTCAGTTAAATGAGACTGCCAAATAGAAAACATGTAGGTCTTCATGATTAAATAACCAAGGGTTTGAATTGCCAGCTCCCCAGAGGTGCACCAGAAGGCTTATATGAAAGGAGCACGGAGTACAGCTAATAGGAAGGCCAGGAAAAGTTACATCGAGAGGAGCGGACTTTCTAGGCCCTTTTCCTTGGGTACAGATTGGCAAAGGACATACTAACATAGCAAAGTTAATTACGTGAAAGTAACTATAATAATCCAAGCGATATACTCGCGTCACTGCACTATACCGCCTCTATAACGATGGCAAAATGCCCGAAGGAAAACTAGCCTGCCAAACGTCCAGTAATTGCAAATTTTGTGACGTAAGCACCTCCTAAGCTAATATGAATAACAGTGCAATGACGTCTGCAATGCCCGTAGCTATTTCGAAACCAGCATCCCGCCATATTACAGGAGTAAGGTACTTACCTGGTGCTCGAAGATGTTTGGCAGAGAGGTCGGCTTAACTCATCTAGGTACTGCGTGACGACGGGGCTGGGGCAGTGTCCAGCCACAGTATAAAACAAATACGTTATCGCTCTGGCTCAGGAAACACCATCGGCTCACACAGTGTGAGATATCCTGTTAACAAACAACCAAGGCCAGTATCGACGCAGGAAAAGCAAACAACAGCTACAATTCAAGGGACCAACTGGTGGTGAAATGGGCCAGCTGAGAAATAGCAATGATCACAGCAGACCTATAGGTGTCAGTAAGAAAATAACAGTTGAGACCTCAAATTCCAAACTTAACTGTAGTTCACGATTCGAAACAGCAGCTTGCCGGTTCCATAGGGGTCCGGAATGCAGCATAGTGAATCTGGATTCAAGTCTCTCATTGACGTGCCACGACCCAGAGCTGGCTGGCCGGGTTACGCACGAAGACGGCCCTCTAAGTCAGCCAAGGATTCGAATCGGCCCACAAATATGGCCAGCAACCACTCGTTGGGCTCCGTGCCCGAGACGCTTGAGCAAGTGCTCGCCTTAGTCTCCGGACAGGCCTCTCACACCTTCCTCCTCGCTCTGATACCACTCCCCAACTCGCGACGCCACAACACGCCCCGTCCCCCATTAACAACCTCGAGCAAAGACCTTAGTGGCCTCAAACCAGAGGGACATCACACGACAATTCGAGCTAGTGGCACAAAGAATTCGAAGGTGACGCCAGCAATCCCGCCACAGCTCAAATTTATTCCTCACATTAAGGTCTATGTTTGATATTAGTGGACTTCACGACCAAGAATACCGTTGTTGCTAGGGCTAGTATGCTCTTTACGTCCTCTTTGCTACATCCATCAGGGTTTATCTTGCTGCCTAGCATTCCTTAACTTCATGTACTTTGCAACCATCAATCCTGATGCTATGTTTCTCGCCGTTCTCATTTCTGCTATTTCTCATTAATTTCATTTTTTTTAAAAATTTACTCTCAATCCACTTTCTGTACTCATTCGACTGTTCATTCCATTCGGCGAGTCTTGTAATTTTTCGCCAATGCCACTGAGGATATCAATGTAATCAGCGATGATATCGTTCATATCCTTTCAGCTTGAATTTTAATTCCAGTCTTGAACCTTCCTTTTATTTCCGTCAGGGCTTCTTCGATCCGTAGACTGAACAGTATGGGAGAAAGTCTTCCACTCTTATTGTTCCCGCTTCGCTCTTGTACATATCGTAATAGGTGGTCCACGCGCACCGTCCTCCATTAACGTTAGTTAATCCGGGATACCAAAGATGCCGAAATGTTTGCCTAAGCAGAACAGTCAAGGAGACTCCACACCCGCAGAAATGACACCCTGCTAAACGTAAGACCAGAGCTTGAAAACAAACGCGTTATTGATACAATTAGTCCTATAGCTCTCTTGCTTGCTGATGGAGGGGGATTCGATTCCTGGTCTCGAGAAAGGTGTCTGTGTAGAAGGATGACTATCCCTGAACAAAATAAAATTCACAAGGGGCAAAGGAAGTTATTCATCTGTTTCAAGGCATATCAACATATGACAGCTAATTTATCTTCTTTTTCTTCTTCTTGGTGCCATGCACTTGTAGTGCGTTGGCTGCTCACAGGCGGCGTTGTCTTGCTTCTAGAATTAATTTGCAGAAATTCATATTTCTTTCCTCTCATAATGTACGATGTATTTCTTCTTTCAATTGTCACTATTAGTTGTCTATCCACCCGGGCTCTACGCAGCACTTCAGCATTGCTCACTTTCTCAACCCATTTTAGTAATCGGCGCAAGAACCACATTTCTGTTGCTTCTAATCTATTTACAGAAGCTGCTCTAATTGACCAAGTTCCCGCTCCACAGAGTAGGGCAGGGATAACACAGCACTACACCACCCTTATTCTCAGATGGAGCGCATGTCTGTGTATATCAGCACATTTCGTGGTTTTCGGAACGTTTCTTTGACAATCCCACAGCGAATTTTAATTTCCTCATCACACTCAAGTTTCGCATTTATCACAGATACTGTTGTTGTTGTTGTTGTGGTCTTCAGTCCTGAGACTGGTTTGATGCAGCTCTCCATGCTACTCTATCCTGTGCAAGCTTCTTCATCTCCCAGTACCTACTGCAACCTACATCCTTCTGAATCTGCTTAGTGTATTCATCTCTTGGTCTCCCTCTACGATTTTTACCCTCCACGCTGCCCTCCAATACTAAATTGGTGATCCCTTGATGCCTCAGAACATGTCCTACCGACCGATCCCTTCTTCTGGTCAAGTTGTGCCACAAACTCCTCTTCTCCCCAATCCTATTCAGTACCTCCTCATTAGTTGTGTGATCTACCCATCTAATCTTCAGCATTCTTCTGTAGCACCACATTTCGAAAGCTTCTATTCTCTTCTTGTCCAAACTATTTACCGTCCATGTTTCACTTCCATACATGGCTACACTCCATACAAATACTTTCAGAAATGACTTCCTGACACTTAAATCTATACTCGATGTTAACAAATTTCTCTTCTTCAGGAACGCTTTCCTTGCCATTGCCAGTCTACATTTTATATCCTTCGACCATCATCAGTTATTTTGCTCCCCAAATAGCAAAACTCCATTACCACTTTAAGTGTCTCATTTCCTAATCTAATACCCTCAACATCACCCGACTTAATTCGTCTACATTCCATTATCCTCGTTTTGCTTTTGTTGATGTTCATCTTATATCCTCGCTTCAAGACACCATCCATTCCGTTCAACTGCTCTTCCAAGCCCTTTGCTGTCTCTGACAGAATTACAATGTCATCGGCGAACCTCAAAGTTTTTATTTCTTCTCCATGGATTTTAATACCTACTCCGAATTTTTCTTTTGTTTCTTTTACCGCTTGCTCAATATACAGATTGAATAACATCGGGGAGAGGCTACAAACCTGTCTCACTCCCTTCCCAACCACTGCTTCCCTTTCATGTCCCTCGACTCTTATAACTGCCATCTGGTTTCTGCACAAATTGTAAATAGCCTTTCGTTCCCTGTATTTTACCCCTGCCACCTTTAGAATTTGAAAGAGAGTATTCCAATCAACATTGTCAAAAGCTTTCTCTAAGTCTACAAATGCTAGAAACGTAGGTTTGCCTTTCCTTAATCTTTCTTCTAAGATAAGTCGTAAGGTCAGTATTGCCTCACGTGTTCCAGTGTTCCTACGGAATCCAAACTGATCTTCCCCGAGGTTGGCTTCTACTAGTTTTTCCATTCGTCTATAAAGAATTCGTGTTAGTATTTTGCAGCTGTGACTTATTAAACTGATAGTTCGGTAATTTTCACATCTGTCAACACCTGCTTTCGTTGGGATTGGAATTATTATATTCTTCTTGAAGTCTGAGGGTATTTCGCCTGTTTCATACATCTTGCTCACCAGATGGTAGAGTTATGTCAGGACTGGCTCTCCCAAGGCCGTCAGTAGTTCCAATGCAATGTGGTCTACTCCGGGAGCCTTGTTTCGACTCAGGTCTTTCAGTGCTTTGTCAAACTCTTCACGCAGTATCGTATCTCCCATTTCATCTTCATCTACATCCTCTTCCATTTCCATAATATTGTCCTCAAGTACATCGCCCTTGTATAGACCCTCTATATACTCCTTCCACCTTTCTGCTTTCCCTTCTTTGCTTAGAACTGGGTTTCCATCAAAGCTCTTGATATTCATGCAAGTGGTTCTCCTTTCTCCAAATGTCTCTTTAATTTTCCTATAGGCAGTATCTATCTTACCCCTAGTGAGATAAGCTTCTACATCCTTACATTTGTCCTCTAGCCATCCCTGATTAGCCATTTTGCACTTTCTGTCGATCTCATTTTTGAGACGTATGTATTCCTTTTTGCCTCCTTCATTTACTGCATTTTTATATTTTCTCCTTTCATCAATTAAATTCAATATTTCTTCAGTTATCCAAGGATTTCTATTAGCCCTCGTCTTTTTACCTACTTGATCCTCTGCTGCCTTCACTACCTCATCCCTCAAAGCTACCATTCTTCTTCTACTGTATATCACAGATACCAGATATTTAAATTTGGTTACATTCTCGATTTTACTACCGTTAATGACTAGGGACTCGTTTTGACCAGGGGTTCTTTCAACTAACATCCATTCAGTTTTCTTGGCATTTATTCTGATACCAAAATGCTGGCCAGCTTTATCTATTTCTGTAAGTATTTTCTGTAGCTCTGCTATGGATGGCGCAAAGAAAGCTGTGTCGTCGGCATACCGTAACTTCCAGATCTTCAATCCATTTACTTTTGTACCAAATAATTCAGAGTGTTCACTGGGTGCAAATTTTAACAGTAATGGGGATAGCATACAGCCCTTAGGGACTACTTTTAGTATCTCGACAGATTCTGTTTTTAAATTTTTGTTAATTCAGACCCCTGCTCTCTGATTCCAGTATAATTGCTGAATGATTCTTATGTCCTTTCTATGCAGTCCTATTTCTTGAAAGATTGTGGTAAGGGGATCTTGCTTAACGGTGTCAAATGCTCTCTCGTAGTCGATAAAGCATATATGGATATCCTTCTGATAGTCATAGCATCTTTGCATAAGTAATTTGATGCCAAATAACGCTTCTCGGGTTCCCAGTCCCTTCATAAACCCAAACTTGGTTTCTCCACAATGCTCCTCACATTTTGATAAATTCGTCTTTGTATCATTCTTAGAAAAGTTTTCAGAGCATGGTTCACCCACGAGATCAATCGATATACTGAGCATGTTTTTGCATTTGCTTTCTTTGGTAATGGGACAAAGGTTGATTTATTAACAAAACATAAAGCAGCAATTCGTGCTTTACAATTGGCAGTATTACATAGATGCTACCATAACTTTGATTGCAGTAAAGAACAATGAATATAATGAATATCATACAGAAGGTTCCTTTGAACCTATTTTATAGACTGACAGATATTTATAATCGCGTTATTACAACACAAATGTTCAAATGCATGCCCGCTTTGTTGAATGCTTTGATGTAAGCACCTTATATTAGCAGGGACACCTCGTAACATTTCAGCAGATACTGAAGCGTAAGCATGACGTATTTTGTTCTTTTAACACATCTGAATTTTCCGTTTCCGTTCAAAAATGGTACAAATGGCTCTGAGCACTATGGGACTTAACTTATGAGGTCATCAGTCCCCTAGAACTTAGAACTACTTAAACCTAACTAACCTAAGGACTTCACATATATCCATGGCCCAGGCAGGATTCGAACCTGCGACCTTAGCGGTCGCGCGGTTCCAGACTGATGCGCCTAGACCCGCTCTGCCACTCCGGCCGGCCTTTCCGGTTCCGTTCCTAAACTCTGGCTTCGATATAACCGCATAAGAAAACATCCAAGGGCGATAAATCAGGTGATCTCTCTGTCCATCGAATGGAATCACCACGACCTGTCCACTGTTTGGATACACATTGTTGAGACTTCCCCAAACTCTTCTACAATAATGGGGAGATGCTCCAGCGTGCTGAAACCGGTGCCTCACAGCCTACTTACAACTGATTGTGTGATTATTCTCGCAGTAGTCTGCTCTTGCAATCTTCGGAGTTGTGAAGATGATATTTTTCATAAAGATAGCTGGTATATCGCCAGACTGATAGATTCTATACACCAACGTGTACAGTTCTTTTGTTGCCACTTTTCCCAATGATTTTACGAATTCTGATGAAACGTTGATAATACCTACTGCCGTATTTGATGTTAAGTCTTCCAAAGCTCTTTTCAACTCTGATCCAAATACTGGATCCCCTGTATCTTCTACATGGAGTCCTGTTCCTTCTATCACGTCATCACATAGTCCTTCCTCCCATCCGCTCGCTCCCCTGCATTTTACAGTGGATTTCCCATTGCACTCTTAATGTCACCACCCTTGATTTTCATTTCTACCGGTCCATTATTATATATATGAAATACTTTGCAGTGAGGTGATAGCACGTGATCGTTCCTTAGCTAAAACTTACAAAGCGATGCTAGCTGTCCGTATTGGGTAGCGAGAATCGGCTGAATGCTTCGTCCGGCGAACGCTTGCCCATTACCAGTTACACTGTCCGTTCACGTCTCGTACATTGTGTTTCGCAGTTCCTATTACAGGCTTGTAGGGGTTGTAGAGGAGACTCAAAAGATACAAGATTGAAAAGATATCCATGTGTGGAAAAGTGACATCTGCATATAAAATAAGTTTGATATCGGTTCACTTTCAAATCTCCTGCCTGACAGGCGCAACCGTAAGTCTGTTGGAATGATGGTATAACGTATACCACTTTGGTCCGGCTACAACAACGATTGCGAGAAACTGGTACACTCGCAACTAGGACGGTTGACTTCGGAGCTCCACGGACACGCGTCTCTCTCGGCTTTGATGAGGGCGTCCTTAGTCACGTAGAAGAGATCATGACACCTAGTACTCGAAACATTGACCATGTTTGGGGCTCCTGTAGACCCCTCAGGTCAGAGATCAGTGTCTCATCTGTGTGCGTACCATGGAGCTGGAGATTTAAAAGTAATCCTATCATAATCATCATCATTTTCCTTTCAAGGCTCGGGCTGCTGCATGTTCCGAACTCACAAACAAAATCATTTCCATCTTTTACTAGATCTTTCAATATCTCTTTTCCCATTCGACTTGTAGTTCAGGATCTTATGGGGAATTCTGTGACCTGTCATTGTCATGAAGTGTTGTTTCTAGTCTTCACATATTTTTGAATTTTTTCACTCATGATTAAAATATTTAGTTCGTTCTAATCATATCTTTTCTTGTACAGCCCTTCGTCTTTCTTACGAACCTCATGTCTGCTGTCTGAATTTTATTTTATTTTTCATTTTATTTTTAGTTCTTTTGTGGAAACCTAACTTTCGCTGCTGTGGGATAACACCAGAACCGCCAGTACTTTATAGAATTTCATGAAGGTTTCTTTTTGCACTTCTGCTAATGGTACCTCAGACGGCTTGGAATCTGTGGATTATATTTTCAATATCAGGATCCAAATCAAAACTTATAGCACAGACTAAATAAGACATCTCAGACACCTGTTCTAAAACTGAATTATCCAAAACAATTTTTTATTTTTGTTTTGTTACTAGAAAATTTAAAGTTGTATTTCTTGCAAATATTGTTCAGCTGGTATACTGAATTTCGGACATCTTCATTCGTTTGAGCAACAAAAGTACATTCACGTATTCTTCATTAGTTATCTGAAGTCCTTTGTTTACTTTAAGTTTCAATTTGCGAAGAATAAAGTCAATGTAGATATTAAAAAGGGTACGTGATAGTCCACATCCAAGTCTGACGACTTGGTTGATAATTATTTCTTCTAATCGATTCCTAACTGTGCTTATAAAAATGCATGTAGTTCTATAAAGACTTTTCACTACCTCAGTTATGCGATAAGGATATCCACATTCAGACATAATCTTCCATAGGCTACCACTATCACACGGTCAAAGGCTCTCTCAAGGTCGATATAGGCCATATAAGTTTCTATATTAAATTCTCTGTGTTTTTCTATGATGTTTTTAACTAAACACACATTGACTGTGCATGAACGACCTCATCTAAATCCATTTTGTTCTTCAAAAATAAAAGCGTCTGTGATATGCCCCAGGATCTTTGAGTATAGTTTGCAGCCAGTATTTCGAATACTTACACCACGATAGTTTTGCAGTCATTAGTTTCCCTTTTTTTGAAAAGAGAGATTACTTTTGCTGTATATCAAGTATCTGGCATTTTGCACTTCGACCGATATTCACTTATTAATTGCAAAAGTCTTTTATCTAATGGTAACCCTCCATATTTCATTATATCTGCATTTATTCCATCTATTCTAGTAGTTTTCCTGTTCTTCATGCCTTTCAAAGTCATTGTACTTACTTCCTCCAGTGTTATCTTCGGCCCTCTGTGTACACCACTAACCTCAATGACGATTTATCCATTAGCTCTTACAATTAAATGTTTCCCTGAGACATTTAAGCAGAAGAAACGAATTAAAATTTGTGCTACGGTCAGGACCCGAACCCGGGTCTTCTTACTTGCTAGGCACAAATGCTATACATTTTTTTAGTCTTTTATTTTTTCTTTTTTTATAGAATTTTTTCGGTTTTTTAAAGAAAATAATTTTATTCAGTAATGTAACTAATTTGTTAAAGATAATGTAGGTTTGGGAAACTTTCAGAATAATTGGTGGAATAACAAAAGAAAATGAAACAGAAGACAAAAAGTGCCAGAGCAGGAATGGAACCCGAGACCTCTGGGTAAGAGTCCAAGCCCTAAGCTTTCTTTTTTTTTATTTTTATTTTTTTCATTATTTTTTCCATTATATCAACTGTAATATAAATAGTAAAGAAAATGACTGTGTTGAAAAAAAAACTGATAAACGGGACTCGATCCAACGACCCATCGCTTGCGGGGTTTATTTTATTTAATTTTTTTATTTTAAGGGAACTCGGAGCACCACGAGATTGTGCTGTCTTCTAGACTTTTTTCTTTTTTTTCTTTTTTGTTTTCTTTTTTTGTTTTCTTTTTTTTAATTGTAAATTATTTTCTCTGCCAACTTTTTTTTATATGGAAAAAGACGACTTTCAGTTACGACAAACAAAATTAGAATGTACATCCGTAGCAAAAACAGAAAAAGAGTCCCTCCTAAACTATGAAATAGAATTTGAAACTAATAGTGTGATGATAGAGAATAAAGAAGGAAAATATAACCAAATCCCGCAGGTCCGCAGCTCGTGGTCGTGCGGTAGCGTTCTCGCTTCCCGCGCCTGGGTTCCCGGGTTCGATTCCCGGCGGGGTCAGGGATTTTCTCTGCCTCGTGATGATTGGGTGTTGTGTGCTGTCCTTAGGTTAGTTAGGTTTAAGTAGTTCTAAGTTCTAGGGGACTGAAGACCATAGATGTTAAGTCCCATAGTGCTCAGAGCCATTTGAACCAAATCCCGCACGCCATTCCATGTGCATGGCCCATCTGCATACAGATTCCATGTTCCAAATTGGTACAACATTTCGCAGCGTTTAGAGCTCCATGACGGCGGTCATCCTCTGCCCGGTACTCCCCAACTGGGAAGGGGGTTATCGAAGACACTGCGCAAATAGTTCGCAAATGGTATCGGGGTGTACACTCAAGTGTGCTATGACTGTCCTGGAGGAATTGCCAGTAATCAAGTACCATCTTCTCATCATCTCGAAAGAGGTACTATATGGACATGCCTTTAAACCACGTGAGAGCGTGAGTCTTCGCAGGTTGGAAATAAGTATCCTCTGGACAAAGGAGGAGCCGTGGCTCAATTGTGCGAGGTGCGATACGTAGGTAGCAGGCGAGAATCTTCTGCACTAGCAGCCATACCTCTAACACCGATCCACATGTTAAACGGTGTTCGTCAGTATCCACGAGGTGGCAACGTGTGCAAAGGGGGGAATCCGTCATCCCAATAGCGTGCAACCTTTGTCGTGTTACAACCTTCCCGTTCACCACCTGGTACCACGCGGATCGTACCCACGTGGGGAGGAACGACTTCTGGACCGCTCTCCACACTGCAGGCCATAGGGTCGTAGGGCTCTTCCTCTCAATCACACTGCGAGGGATGGACCTTAGCAGCAGCCTGTAAACGTCTCTCGCCTTGGGAGTGCGAGTGGGAGTCCACGTAACTATACTCAAGAATAAATGCCGAGAGGTGCGGGAGTGAAGGTGTAATGTGCGCAACCATGACAGGTGGCAGAAGAGATCCCGGCAGCAATTCCTCTAACAGACGTCCCGTAAGGGAAGCATCTTTGTGGGTCCACAGTTTCAGCATTGTGCACAAATATAACGCTGTAGCTCTCGCTCGTACATTTATAAGTCCCAGTCCGCCATCACGCGGAGGGAGAGTGAGTGTTTCGTAGCGGACTTTGAATACGTGTCCGGCGGTAAGGTAATATCCAAACGCTGCTTGCAGTCTGTGGGCCATCGCTGTCGATATCGGTAGGACCTGGGCCATGTGGATCATCTTAGTCGCCACGTGAAGGTTGAGGAATTCCACACGGTGTAGGAGGTCCATCCGTCGAAGTAGGTTCCGGCGAACTTCTGTGCGTATTGCCTGTAGTAATCGCGCATAGTTCATGGCAGCCGTGCGGCGCAGATTCTGTGTAAATGTACCGGATCTTGTTGACTAGTGGGAGTGAGGCTAAGACGTCCTCCTGTAGACCTCTCCCAATGGGCATCGCTGCCGACTTGGCCACATTCATGAGGCTGCCCGCTGCCAATCCATAGCGATTGATCCATTGTATCACCGAGCGTACCTCGTCACCAGATCGGACACGTAATAGAAGGTCATCAGCATATATCCTGCAGTGAAAGGTGTGATCCCTCAATGACATGCCCGAGAGCCTGTTTTTCAACCCTCCGACAAGTGGTTCGAGTGCGATCGAGTAAAGAATCATGGAGAGTGGACATCCTTGGCGAACTGACCGTCGGATCGGAAGGGGACCCGCAATCCGTACATTCAACAGTACACGGGATGCAGCTCCACGGAAAAGGCCCTGAAAGATGTCGCGAAAGGCGGGCGGGAAGCCCATGCGTGCCATAACGGACAGAAGGAACTTGTGGTGAACTCTGTCGAAGGCGTGGTCGAAATCAATGGAGATCAGAGAAGCTCGAAGTCGACAGGATGTGGCGATGGCTATTAAATCCCTGCACTCGCTGGTTGCCGTTTGCATGTTGGTGACTCCGCCCTGTGTCGTTTGCTCCATGGAGAGGAGTAGGGGCAGAACCTTCTTTATGCGGCTGGCGAGTAGTCGGGCGAAGATTTTATAGTCCGAGTTTAGCATTGTAATTGGCCTGTAGTCCTCAACCGTCCGACCTCTGGAAGGCTTGTGTATCGGTATAAGGAGACCTTCCACGAATGCAGGTGGCACGTGGGAACCGGGGGTCATCAGTTCTTGGTACATGCTGATCCATCGGGGCATCATTAGATCACGGAAAGTCCGATAAAACTCGAGCGGTAGTCAGTCTGGCCCGGGAGATTTGTTGAGTGCTCCCTTGTTAAGCGCGTCCTCGATGTCGTCCCGTGTAAGTCCAGCTAACAGCGTCGCAGCTGATGCATTGTCGAGGGTGTGCGATGCGTGCTGCCGTATGACGTGATCGTCCGCTTCCTCTTCCTCTGTATTCACCTCGTCGTAAAACCGGCGATAGTGATCTGCAAAGGCTTCTGTAACCGCCGCCTGAGTCATTACGACCCTACCACCTGGCAATACGAGGTCCGTGATCAGCTGCTGTCGGCGTCGGCGGCTGTCGAGTACGATGTGATGCATAGACGGGTTTTCTCCTTCCGCTCGGTCTTGACGTCGCGATCGCACGACGACCCCCTCCAAACGTTTCCTCGTAAGAGATATTTTACCTTTAATTCGGCGGATTTCCATTTGTCGGTTTGGAGATGGTGGTTGGCTGGCGAGTTCGCGGAGCATCGTGTAATAAAAGTCCAATGTGTGACGATGCCAAGCTGCGATATCTTTTCCGAATTGTGTTAGCGCACGCCGAAACTCTGGTTTTGCACAGTCCACCCATCATGCTAGAGTCGAAGGGTATCGGGGAAGACGACGTTCGCAATCCATCCATGTGTTGGCGATAATCTGACGGCATTCCGGGGCTTGAAAATGTGCCACATTCAGCTTCCATGGTCCTCGGCTGCGCCATATCCGCTGCTTCTGTAGAGTGAGTGCGCATATGAAGGCACTATGATCGGAGAAGGCAAGCGGCCAACGTTCGGCGTCCAATACTCCCGGCGCTAGAGCTCGTGAGACATAAATGCGGTCTAGGCGACTGGCTGAGTGACTAGTAAGGTATGTCGGCCTGGGACGGTCACCGTGCACTGTCTCCCACGTGTCGGTGAGAAGCAGATCTCGAACCAGGAGCCGAAGTTCTTGACAAGTCGAGAAATGTGGAACTTGGCCTTTGGGGTGGAGCACACAGTTAAAGTCGCCGCCGAAGATATATTGATCGAAGCGGCTGATAAATAGGGGGGCGATATCCTCCGAGTAGAACAGCGATCGTTCGCGGCGTTGTTCAGTTCCTGATGGAGCGTAAATGTTAATAATGCGCGTGCTCAGTGCTGTGATCGCCAGCCCCCTATATACACTTCTAGCAACAGGGCAATGTCAACATCCGAAGAACGAAGCATCTCACGCAGCAACTGGAGCTTCACTGCCGTTCGTATCGTGTTGAGGTTAAGCGTGGCGATACGATAAGCTTGTTGCCGAACCGCGGGTGTTAAGTTATCCATTAAGACTGGAATTACCTATGACGCTTCTGACTGTATTGACACCTCAACATCCCCCAAACCTCAGCTGCAGTCCTTTCTAGAGAGCCGGCGCCAATGGCGTGGGCCCTGTTGGCGTAATTTGCATGGTGCCGTCGTCGTCGTGGTCATCCGCCCACGTCGGGGAACTTAAAGCAAGATCGGATTCCCTAGCTTCTTCAGGACACGGCATGGGTGCTTGCACTCCTGAAGGTGGTGGGCAGCATCTGTCCTGCATATCGGCATCCGATTTTGCCACTGTAGATATGTGTGGTTTGTCCTCAGTTCCGTTCGGTGGTGCGACACTGCAGCAAATGGCGCCTGCCTCTGTGGTAGCGTCGTCATTGAAGGTGGAGTCTTCGTCCTCTGGAGGCTGCGTCGCATCCCGTTCGGAAGTTGCTCTACGCCTCCGCTTCCGTCGCTTCGGGGAACGTTGCTTCCTGGTGTGTCCTTCTGTGTCAGACGGTGGCAAAGATTCACGACGTTTCGGCACAAAGGCAGCCGTAGCCACAATAAGCGAGTCAACGGCCATGCTATCGTCATGTATGTTGTTACCCGTCGACGGGGGCGGCGGCATTAGAGTTGCATCCGCAGCTTGTAGACAGGGTGTGTCGTCATCGCCCTGTATTGGAGGATGGAGCCACGACCCAACAGTGGATGTCGGCTGTCGTGGTGAAGTGGTAGCTGTCGTGAGGACTGCTGCATAAGTCACGGGAAGCAGCGTCGGCTGCGATGGCGGGTCCGCGTCAGCCGGCGGCAATTGAATGATGCGACGTTAGATACATTCGGATCTGAGGTGTCCCTCCTTCCCACAACCAGAGCAGGTTTTCGGTTGCCCATCGTAGATGACGATGGCACGGCAGCCACCGATATTCAGATATGAAGGTACATGTCTTTTAAGTTCTATTCGGACCTGGCGGACTTCGTTCAGCACAGGATATGTCTGGAATTGCGTCCATTTTTCCGCAATATCATGCACCGTGCCGTAGGGGCGCAGCGCTGTCACGACGTCCTCCGCCGGTAGTTCGAAAGGAAGTTCGAAAAGTCTGATCGTGCGAAGTCCCATGGCAGAATAATCGACGTGCACAGTCCCCGCATTGCCATCAGCATGGCAGAAACGGAGGCCCTGTTTCGTTTCCCGAAGGATCCGTTCACATGTTGCGTCGTTGATGATCTTGACGTATGCGATACTACTCACAATGGACAAGTGAATGCCGAGAATGTCGGTCGCCGGGATTTTAACTTCTTCTCGTAGAAATCGTTCGACTTCGAGTGCTTTAGGCCGTGCAAATTCGTTGCGGAACGTAAATTTGAGCGTCGATTTTCTGTATTGGTGCGCCATAGTGATCTATATGCTGAGTACGACACGCGCGAAACGGATGAGTACGATGTAAACACGAGCGCTCGCTCCGCGGCAGGAACACAAACAGCGCGTCCTCACCGCAGCACAGCCAAAGGCCACCTAGCCATTATACCACCACAGCACGATGATCAATACTGCTGCACGAACTACCGAAGTTAAGTGCCCTCCCCAACGAAAAAACTTACAATGTCGGAGAGCCCTGACAGTAGTGACAATGTAAGGGTAAATGTGCAGAAGATATGAAGTTTTGTGTTGGAGAGGGCACCAAGCTTGAGTAGTTCGTGCAGCATTGTTGACCGTCGTGCTGTGGTAGTGTAGTGGTTAGCATTTCAGCCGAACAAGTAGCCGGCACGGTAGCTCAGCGTGTTCTGTCAGAGTGTCGGTTGGCCTCTGTAATAAAAAACTGAGAGGAAGGATCAACCACCGAACTTGAACAGGATGTCTTCCGACGTCCGCAACGGCCAAACACGACGATTAACAAAAAAAAAAAAAAAAGACCCGGGTTCGAGGCTTGGCCGCAGCACAAACTTTAATTCGTTTCTTCTGCTTCGATCATTATCGTAGATTAATCCATTGTTCCTATCTTAAAACTTATTTTAAATTTGAACAGTAACTTTGTGGACATGGTATCCTTAGCAAAACTTTATCTACCTAGTCCCTTCTAGGTCCCTGGAAGCCAATGACAGGAACTGTGAAATAACCTATATATAAGCCGCATACGAATTCGTTCATAGCAGCCGTCGGAAGCAAAAGCATTTTTGTGGCTCGGCGTTCGTTCTATTCAGTGCGAAGCCTTTTGTTGGGTTAACGGTACTTGCTACAGTCGAGATGATCTCGCCTCCTCTTGCACTTGTGTAAGTCAGCAATATCTCTCGTAACAGGCAAATGAAAGGATGCAACCTCCTACCATACCATTGGGAGCAGTGCTGTGCCAGTGTCTGCACAAGCTTACAATACCTCTCAGTGTCAAGTACAGTCGATAACAACAGATCTAAGAGATTCTTATTCCTGATTTCATCGAGCGTCTCATCCTACGAAACGAAAAGAAATCGTGATTCTAGTGCTTGACGGTGGATGAAGAAGCGAAGGATTTAGAACGAATGTCAGATAGACATCCTGTTTCCATGGATGATCATCCATGCCCCACGAAGGATCGTCTACATGTTCCACACGTTGTATCCACCTTGCACATCTCCTAAACCACTAGATCGATTTCAACTAATCTAACTACGTATACGGTGGTTTGAGAAAGTCTGGAAAGTTTGTAAGGGTGTTTAACGGTAGGTTGTGTTGAGGAATAATTGTTAAGAAAAAAATTCGATATGTTGCATCGTTTTCTGAGTTAATTAGCAATTAGTTGGTCTCGCAAACTCACGCGGCTCACCAGATACAATTAGTTGCAGTTGTTCTGATAGCGTAGATGTCAGCGCATCAGACTGCTCAGTCTTTGGCTCGTGTTCATTCCTTACTACCGCCTCATCTCAAATGTTTGTGTCGATCTTTTGTTCGATTTTGCGAAACCAAACGAAGCACACGTTTGGCGACACCGTCTTTTGTGGGCTGCTTGAATTTGCTCATGCAGCGGCCTGAATGGCTAACTTTAGTGTTAATTAGCTTGGAAGCTGTGGAACATATCAAATTTTTTCTTAACAGTTACTTGTCAGCACAACCTACCCTGCAACACCCTGGCCGACTTTTAAGGTTGTTTCTGACCGCTATGTGTAACACTTCATACACGGAAAGAATTCGACGTAAAATGTAGGCTTTCACGACCAAATGTCTTAGTTGCTACTGAGTCTTCCCGGTTGTATGGCCGTGATCCAAAAACGTTTTTGTTCCCTAAGGTTTCGTCCGCAACTGCACTGGACATCTTTCGGAAATGTTCCTGGCGATGTTGAGTCCTGCCGACTGAAGGGTCGGAACTCGAATAGCGACATAATTTCTGCCCAAGTTGGACGCGGTCGACTTAACACCAGAGCAAAAAAATGGCTCTGAGCACTATGGAACTTAACATCTATGGTCATCAGTCCCCTAGAACTTAGAACTACTTAAACCTAACTAACCTAAGGACATCACACACATCCATGCCCGAGGCAGGATTCGAACCTGCGACCGTAGCAGTCGCGCGGCTCCGGACTGAGCGCCTAGAACCGCTAGACCACCGCGGCCGGTTAACACCAGAGCAGCAGAGTCAATATTTGTCAGAGATAAAAACTAAC